>NC_138726.1:32932823-33504391 GCF_965113295.1 Leuciscus leuciscus | reverse complement strand
GGCAAGAGTAGAAGAGCTCAACCCTTCTCTGGCTTCTCTGCCACGTGTGTCTCTCTCCTTTTTAGATACCAGAATGGTAACGCTTCACTTTTAAAACTCTTTTCTTGCCTATATTCTTGTTCTAAATACAAGTAACTTTAGAAAAATAGCCATGTGACCTCACCAAATGCATATATTCTTCTCTTTTATTTTAATTTTTTGTTGTTGCAGATTTTCAGTTATTTATTGACACTGACGTTTTTTTTGTTACACATTCATTCACAGTTCAAATATAAAAGGTTCACAATCCATTGAGGGGAGACTGATATGAGGCAGATGTTGTTCATCAGGAAGTCACTTGGAGGTGCTCTAGATTCTCTTAATATCAAGAAAAGCTGTTAACTACTGCACATACATAAAGTGCCTTAAGGACAGAGACTGAGACAGGCTTGTATTAAGGATGCAGGGAATGTAGACACTTGCAAAAGTATAGAAGGGCCAGTTGAGTTTAAGGTGAAGGGTGATTCAATCAGATGTCTAATTGCTTGATAAAATTTCTGCTTATTAATGTTGCTTGTAGGGCTGCATGATAATGGTTAAACTGATAATCATGATTATTTTGCTCAAATTATAATCGCGATTATTAATCACAATTCTCATTTGGAATATATATATATATATAATATATTATATATTTCAATAATTCCAAATTATGTATATTTTTACTTTGTATTGTAGCACAGAGGTTGCACGGTCCACATTTATTCACCAACCATGATCGCAAACAATATGGTCAAGAATCATGTTTGAATTTATTACAGATCGTCACAGAGACTGGTCGCTCGCAGATTTAGTAGCAGCAAATTGCACGCTGTCTCATGAAGGAACACAAACTGTCTGTATGACACTTTCATTGGAACAGAATTTCACAGTGAACATCGCTTCACTCCAACATGCATGTTTGTCAGTGTTGTCAGATCATCATTGCTTTTTTGCTGCGCAGAGATATGCACAGATTTGTTGCCAGATTGTGAAGATAAAAGTAAAACACTGGGCAGAAAAGACCCATTTAGGGTATTTATTCTCTTGAAATCTGACAACCTCAAGCAGGAAAGATAGTGGAGGCTTATTACCAATGCAAATAATAAATAAGTAAAAACGTTTTAAGGACAAATAATCAGTGGGGAAAATATTGCGATGAACATTTTTAAATTGAGAGAAGCAGAAATTGTTATCACGATTAAAATATGATTAATCGTGCAGCTCTTTTTTTCTTTCTTTTTTTAACCGTGATCCTTTTTAGAATTCTTTGAAAACAAAGTTCAAAAGAACTTTATAAGTTAAAAATTTTATAAAAATAATTTATTTTTATTTTTTATAGAAAATACAAATTCTTTACATTGATCAAGTCGCAAAAGTTATTATAAAAGTTTGCTTGACAATAAGGTCGCATTAGTTAATGCATTAACTAATATTAACTAACAATAAACAATACATGTATTACAGTATTTATTAGTAAAAAATCTACTGTTCATTGCTCGTTCATGATAGCTCGGGTCCATATTAACAGATGCAACTTTTGATTTGAATAATTTAGTAGTAAATGTTGAAATTAACATAAACTAAGATGAATAAATGCTTTAGAAGTATTTAAAGGGGTCATATAATGGTACATGCACTTTTACAAGTTGATTGTACTGAAATGTGTGTTGGCAGTGCCTGTACACAACCATCATAAAATGATAAAAATCCATCCAGTGTTTTTTTTTTTTTTTATCTTCTTTTATGTTTTCCCCCAACTCAAATCAAGCTGTTCGATTTTGTGACGTCACAAAATCGACGCCCCTCCCACGTTTGTTGATTGACAGTAGCGTTTCAACACAGCCCCGCCCTCGTGAGCGAGCTGTCAATCATAGCCCGCGCGGACCGGCGCGTCATTGTTGATATGCTGGAGCACTGAGCAGAATGGCGTCTAAGCGATTGTGGTGTTCTGTTCTTGGGTGTAATAAGGAACACAGCAGTCATGTTGATGTTCCTAAATCCGTACAGCTGAAGACGCAGTGGCTGAGTTTGTTTTCGAAGGGAATATTCCCCACGATCAACGTCAATGCTTTCATGTTTGCGCGAATCATTTCACCAGACTGCTTTACAAACGAGGTCAATATAAAGCTGGTTTTGCTAAAAGCTGCTCCTGAAAAAAAGGATCGGTACCAACTTCGTGTTCCTGCTGCACCTCCAGAAGAACTGAAGTGAGTGTAACGTTTTATTAAGCTTTATATTAATCTTTATATTAATCTTTGCAAATCGCTTGCTCGCTTCACGATGAATGCGGCTATTTTTACACTCAGGTACATTACGGCATGTTTTCTATGTACGATGTTCTCAATATAATTCATAATCCCACGTTTATAATGAACAACGCGTTATGGTTATTGTGTTACAAACGGTGTACGCACAGAACAGAGGGGCGGGGTGAGCAAAGCGCATTATCATTTAAAGACACATGCACTTAAACGGCGTGCTGAAAACAGAGCTGTTTTTGACCAGGTAAAATGAGTGCTTTCTTACAATACTAATGAGAATTTTTAATTAAAGTATATTACAAACTTTTAATTTAGACCCTAAAGAATCATATTAGTTTGTACAAAAATGGCATTATATGACCCCTTTAATATTGTTAGTTCATGATAACTGATGGAGTTAATGTTAACAAATGGAACCTGGAATGTTTTAAACCAATTTGTTTAAAAAATCTTTCTGACCCCAAACTGTTGCACTGTAGTTTATGTGCGTGTTTTATGCACAGTGAAAGATCGGACTTGTCACAATCGTGCTATAACATCAATATCTAGGTTCTGTGGAAACAGAGCACATCAGGAGTGGAGTTAAATGCCACACATCAGGAACTTACTGACCCAGAAAAAACTCCTAATAGTTTCCAGATGAGCCTCTGGAGTTAATCTCAGACAGTAGTAGCCACCTTTTTCATTTTAGCGGCAAACTCAGACCGGACATGTTAATAACAGTTCATATAAGTGTGCGTGTCAGTGAATGAGAGGGAGGAAGGTCATTTGTTTCTTTGTGTGTGTTGTGACCTATTGTTGTGTGTGTGTTTGTGTTGGGAAGGGGGCTTGACATTGAGGCAGTGTTATAGGGAAGTCCCGGGGCTTCCACAGCCAAATTTCCAATTAGAGCCTCATTTACACCTGCTGATCTGTGTGTGTGTGTTTCTGAATCACTCTTGGCTACAGCCATAAGTAAACTTGAAATCATTAAAGAGGGTGTTGCTTTTGCTTTCAGGGCATAAAGGCTCGAGTGCTGGAGACATTTGTCATGCTCTTTCTGCTGGGTCTCCTCATCCTGGGCATTGTATGGGTGGCGTCCGCTCTCATCGACAATGATGCGGCCAGTATGGAATCGCTCTACGGTACCTGCTGCTGTGGATGCATGCATGTGATGTAATCCGATATGTATTGATCTGTGGTTTACTGTGCCTGTCTCATTCTCTCATTCTAGATTTATGGGAGTTTTATCTGCCGTACCTCTACTCCTGCATCTCTCTGATGGGTGGCCTATTGCTGCTTAGTAAGTTCACAGGAAACCATCACTTCCACATTTAGCCCTTATTGGCCACCGTAACTTCCAGTGCAGAGCAGTGTATAGACATTGTAAGGAAATTTAAGCACTGTCTGAACAGTGACAAGTCAGTGTTTGTAGATTGAATGTTGCACTTTTCTTCTAAAGTTTAAAATTTGAACGTTTTGAGTTTAACCTAATATAACATAATTAGCTGTGACTGACAGTTATGACAAATATGACAAAGACTTTGTGCAATTTGCTATGGGAGAATACTATATAATACGCAGGCAGTTAATGTGATTGTGCATTAGGGCAGGGTAATATTTTGAATATTTATGATATGTTCATGATTTTGCTGGCGATATAAAATTTAAGCAACACTGTGAACGAGGTGATTTTAAGCCATTCATGTGGCATTTAAAATGTTTTAGTAAGTATGTAGGTAAATGTTTTATTCCTATGGATTGTTATATTGATGTATACAATTGAATTTGTTCATTTAGTGAAAAACAGTGTGGAAAACATAACTAGAATTGTACTTTTTTTAATACTTTGAGCATGTTGAATCTTCTTGGCTGAAGTGTCTGTTTGGTTAAAATGGTTCCTCTCATTGAAATGATTTTAAATTATGTTGTTTTTTTCAGAGCTAATATGTTAAAATGGCATAAAAGGCTGAAAATGATCAAGAAAATATATTTTTAGTTATATCGCCCACCCCTGCTGTGACTCAAAATGCCCTTTTCACTTGTTTCACCCACTGTAACAGTAGTTACATAAACTTGAACTCTTTAGTTCAAAGGTTGCATTCATACTCTTGCCTTAGAAAAGCATAAATGAGCATGTGTGTGGTTTTAAGCAGCTTCTTGTCTCATCTCATCAGTGTGTACTCCAGTGGGAATGTCACGCATGTTCACAGTGATGGGCCAGTTACTAGTCAAACCCACAGTAAGTACAGTTACACTATGTGTGTGTTTGTGTTTAAAGATCCACTCTATCATTGTCCCTCACACACTCCCTCTCTTTCTCCGTGTAGATTTTAGAGGATCTGGATGAACAGATTTATTGTATACAGCTGCAGGAAGAGGCCCTGGAGCGTAGACTCAATGGTGAGCGTGTTTGTTTTTTGTATGATGTGGCAAATGCATTATATAATCTTGCACCTATTACAGGGGTAGATTCTCTGGAGGAACCTGGGGATAAATGCATTGCTAAAAATACAATGGTCATGTTTCATGGCTCAGCCTGGTCAACCAGCTACTGTCCGGTTGAGATTGAGCCACTATGCCACATCACCATGCCACCCAGATGACAGATCTGACATATTAATCCTTAAACATGTTGCACTTACATTTTTGTTCAAAAGAAAGGATTAAATAAAATAAAATATATAGCTATCTCCTTTCAGTGACCTGCTTCTGTTCTAATAGAATGATGTCTCTGACCGTTTAACCCATTCTCTCACTTCCTTTAACACCCTCCCATTCATCCTCTTATCTGAGAAATCACACCCATGCACTCTGATTCAGAGGGCACGGCCATTAGCCCACTCAAAGCAATTTTTCCATTTTGTGTGTACATGATGTTTATTACAACAAAACTTGTTCTGTATATTTTAAATCTGTATATATACTGTATGTGTAAAAAAACACAAAAAACCCAGTAATTATACTCATGTAAGTTTCACTAAACCAGTTTTTAAGAATTAAAGCACAATTAAGAAATTTCCAGCCAAAGCACATAGTTTATTTATCTTTTTATTTTTATTTTATATAGAGGCTGTGATGTGATCTGATCGTTGCACTGTGATGTGATCGTTGCTGTTCTATTTATTGTTAGAACCACTAGTAAACAGGACTTGGTGGAGCAGCCACATTCATCAAACCAGGGACTCCAGTGATCTTGTTGAAATCAAGTAACTGGTGAAACATCATAAAAGTAGTTTTTTCACACATTTGTCTTTTTTAGCTGGCTTTTATTCCCCTTCTGACCTAAGAGCCATTTTTTCATTTTTGTCTCTTGGCACAGCAAAGCCCCAGTTTCAATAAAATTATGTTTCAGTCCAGTCACTTTTTTAAATTTTTTTATATAGCCTACTTTTACATTTTCGCTGCGGTTCTAAACGTTTTTAAACTACTACAAACAAGCTACGAGTGCACTTTGGCTGGTACAACTTGAAATGTGTTATTCTTCACTTTCTTTTCATTAACTTCATAATATACAATAAAGGAATTGTAATTGGCTGCTTTTTCTGCAGAAATCTCTATTGATGCGTCTAATTTTTTTATCGATAATTTATTGGTAAAGGGTGCCAGACCTGGTGAGCCACATGATTTTTGTCAAAGAGCCAGGTGTGCCTCGCGAACCATAGGTTCCCGACTGCTGCCCTACACAAACATCCACATAATGCAGGAAGTGTTTAGGCTTAAAGCCAAACTAGACTTTAGCTTCAACTCAAGCACGCAACAGAGTGTACAGATGCCAGTCAACATAGAACATGTGCTTTTTCTATTGAATTCACGGAGGTAAGCTAGATCATCTTAACTGATAGTACCCAGTTGGCCAAATCCCATGGATGAATTTCAATAGCCTCTCATTTGGTTGTTTGGTTCTGTAGTGTTAGCACCAAAGGCAGATTTGCTTTGAACACCTGATAAAATAATTGTAATCGGTCTTAACGATATTCGCTTTTTTTGTGATTGTTGTTTGATGTGAACCGCAGTGGCAGTCACTGTGATCGGGTGACAAAAGGCCACTAGGGATGCGGAATGTAGTTTTGGCAAAGCATAAGAACTCTGCGTTATAGGAAGATCTCGCTCAGGCGTTAAAGAGAGAACGAATTTACCTTATCAGGAATTTAAGGAATTTTCTTTCTTTTCTTCTTTTGCACCGTAAATAAAAACCTGAGGTGAGGTTGAGGGGAAGAGAGTTCAAGAGGAAACTGTCTACTTTGCTTTACTCTCTTATCTGTGTTCTATCTAATAACAATTACCCAACTGACTGTAACTTCATTTAGATACTACATGCCTGCACACGCTCTCTTGCAGGTCTTTGATATGGGCTAATTGATAAGCGTGTTAATTATTCAATTGATCCAGTAATCTGCATCTGATGTCAACTTTACTGTCCTTAAATTGAGGCCATTAATACAGATCACTCCATTTGGTGTCTGTGTTGTATTTTGAAGTATTATTTTAAATGCATTAATGAAGTTGTGTGTTTATTGCTATGTGTAAATGTCATTCTATGGATGCATTAGTGCACTTGTGTTTATGCAATGTGAGGGAATCTTGTGGCTGTATGTTTAGGTGCATTTGTCTGAGTGTATGCTTTAATATTAGCCTTTCATATAATTGCAGGCATTTGTTTGTCCTCTGTCTTGGCTCTTGCTATGCTTTTCTCTGTTGCCCAGATGCACAGTGGCAGGGTGACCTTGCATAAACTCTCCTCGGTACCGGATGGCTCTCTGCTTTTGCATAATTACCACTGACGTAATGCAGAACCGGCTGAAGTTTCTTTAGAAAACAATGACCTCATCTCCTTTCCTTCTGCCAGCATCCCTCTACTGAGTTGGTGCTGACCAGCACCTTTATCACCTTAATTGAAGGGCTATAAGCAAGAATTTAGTCAAGTGTTTCCGATTCTTCTTTTTGGAAATGATTGACTAATGCTGATTTGAACAAACTATTGGAATTATTATTCCATAAAACATGTTTGACAAAAAAGACTCTGTTGTTCTTTCTCTCACTTTTTGATCACCTCATGTTAGCCCTTTAGGGCAACTGTGAGCCATGTTTGGCAGAACAATCCAGTCCTGATCAGCTAATAGTGACACTTCCCATTTCATTGTTCTCACAGTTTTGGTTGGAGGGTACAGATTTTCCCTAAAATTCACTGGTATAGACAAGTACACGATCAGGAACCCACCTGTTGTGTTTTTTTCTTCTTTCTTTTAATAGATTTCTTTATGAACCTGAACCTCTACCAGACAGGGCGTGGTACAATCATCATAATAATAATCACGTTTTGATCAAAGTGATTGACTTCTCAGCCCCATGTCGTTGAAAAGATGAAAGATTGTGTTTTTATTGCACGCCAGTAACGGTGTAACACTGAACTAATTGCTGCTGATCTGCCAGTGTGTGTCCCCCGAGGCTGTGCAAACCAATCCTTTGCTTTGAGGAGCAAACGAACCACTGAAACAGGGAAAAGAAAGAAAGAAAAAAACACCAGAACGAAATGAATAAATGAGAGCTAAATGAGACAGAAGTCTGTGGTTTTCCTGGAGAACCCCTCTGGTTTTGCCCTCTCACTCTCACCTCCTGACACACACACAGTCAGTGTTTTGAAGAAACCTCAGTCCCCTCTTCCGTCAGAACCAGTTGCAGCATGTACACGTCTGGCCTAGACCCAAAGTATACCTCAGTTCTGATGCAAATACTGCATTTGCGTCCAGCTGGATGCTTAGGCGGTTTGACACATGCGCATTAGAATCTTTGACCAGTGTCTGTGCTATTTCTCTCCAGAAGTTATGACCTATAAAAATGTCTATAAAAAAGTGACCTAAAAGTATCAAACGTGTTCCTTTCCATGGAATAAAATGATTTAATGTAATTACACACTTTTTTAAAGCAATAATTAACTTTTCAAAGCATTGTTTTCCAGCACTGTTAACCACATTTGAGATTGCTGTTGTGTGGTGCGCATGAGATTGTCTTAAATGTTGCAGTTGTTGAAAGTGGCAGAATTATCGAAGCAGAATAGGAAATTTAATAGAAATGTTCTAATATACAATAATGCTGAACTGTGGTGACAAACCTCCCGCAGGTATTTCGCTCAGTCTCACTTCTTGGGCATCCAGATATTGAATTGTAGATATTGAATCTCCATTCCATGAAAGCTGTTCTTTCTTGACAGACTTTCTGACAAATGGTGTGATATATTAATTATGTACTTGAGTAAGGGAAAAGATAACGTTCAAACCACTGATTTATGTTCACATCACTAATGTTTCCTTTGATCTTTTTTTTTTTACAGAAGCTATTAATAAGCCAAGGTAAACAGAATGAAAGTATCTTTCTGTCTTCTGTCACTCAGGTATGATGTCAAACTCTTATTTCCATGGGAACTCTCAGCACCATCTCTACAAAGAGCTGGACAACATTCGCAATCAGAGGAACAAACTCGGTGAGAGATGTTTTTAACAACGTTATATTAAACCAAATTGAACCATGATTATGAACTGTCAGTTTAAAATATGTGTTGGCTGCAATATCCACTCATAATAATGTTGAATTGCAAAGTGTGTGCATATTTGAATGTGAACAGTCATTTGGAGTGGGGCCAGATGGGGTATGGCTGTATCATTTTCGACGTCAGCTTGTGTTTTGGGGTATTATAAATGATTCCAGAGAGACAAGCAGTTGGAAGGAGAGGAGGCCACAAAGGCACTTAGGATATTGGAGTGTGATGCAAACTTTATTGTGGCTGTCTCTCCAAGTGCGGTCATTAATTTAGAGGCAGCATGGTGCATATGCAGGGAACCCAGCCAACCTCAGAGCCAGAGCAGAATCAGAGCGGGAGATGTTGAGAAGGAGAGAGTAGAGGACAGAGCGGCACAGGAGTGACAGACACAGATAGAGAGAAGATGTTCTAATCTAGACCCACTTCATGAGTGGAGCAGGAGAAGCCTTAATGTTTGAGGTTTTCCATCACTGTTCTGAACTATACCGAAACCTCTGAACTATAGACATGCTTATATGTAGCCATAATTCAGTAAACCCAGAAATAACTGGTAGCTGTTATTTCTACACACTAATGAATTGCAAAGCAATAGATTATCATAGAAGCTAGTTAGTTCTTATACACTACCAATCAAAAGTTAGAGGTCAATATACAATAAATGTTTTTGAAATAAGTTTTTATGTTCATCAAGGCTGGATTTATTTGATCAAAAAAAATTTAAGTGTCTTAACTGTCACTTTTGATAAATGCATCCTTTTTTTTTTTTTTTTTTTATAATCCCAAACTTTCGAACAGTAGTATATGTGACAGTATATGTGACCCTGGATCATAAAAACCAGTCGTAAGTCGCACGGGTATATTTGTGGCAAAAGCCAACAATATATTGTATGGGTCAAAATGATCGAATTTTCTTTTATGCCAAAAATCATTAGGATATTAAGTAAAGATCATGTTCCATGAAGATATTTTGTAAATTTCCTACCGTAAATATATATAAAACATTTATTTTTGTGAGTGAATGCAGCACAATCGCGAACATAAACACAACTTTAAAGGTGAACACAAATAGTTGTATCTCAGCCAAATCTCAATTTCAACAAATTGACCCATGTGACTGGTTTAGTGGTCCGGGGTCACATATGGCCACACGTTCATACAGATAAGTATTCAAGACGCTACTGTAAGTTGCTGTGTGAACAGGACATTTCGAGACTCGCACCTGTAAGTTGGCTATTCCAAAAACTGACATTGTAAATGTAGCCTTTTATGTGTGACACTTGACAATAAGTTTAATTAGTTAATGCCCTTGGTATCATGAACTAACCATGAACAATACTTTTACAGCGTTTATTAATCTATTAGATTAATGTTCATTTATACATAGACTACTGCATTTTAACATTTTTAAAGTTATTTTATGTATAAATTTAGTTTAATGTAATATTAATAAATTAGTATTATGAATGTATTTTGAACAAATATGAATTAACTAAGAAAGGTAGTATATATTTATAGATTAACATTAACCTAGGTTAATAAATGTTGTAGCAAATTGCTAAATCGTTTCTCTCATCCCTCTGTCCTAGAAAGGAGAAAGAAGGCCTCAGCCTGGGAAAAGAACCTCCTGTACCCCATAGTGATGCTGATCCTTCTTGCTGGAACGGTATGTGTTTTAGACTTTGCAAGGTTGAACCACAAAGCATATGACTTGCAGTTTATTTTATGAGTTGGTTTTATATTTCTTTCTGCTGTTTATAATGCTTATGCTTGTTTTAATCTGTGCTGCTTGCAGGCGATTTCTGTTCTCCTGGTTGCTCTGAACATTGTGTACTTGCTCGTTGATGAGACGGCTATGCCAAAGGGTTCAACGGTAAGAAAAATGCATGTCAACAACCCAATACTCATCTTTTCTGGATTTTTCCTTCACTTGTTGCCGCCTCCTCTCACTACTGCTGTGTCCTGTTAAAATCATGCTTTGCGTTGACACAAACTGATTTCCTGATATGCTCAGGTGTGTGCTGTAGAAGAAAAGGCCGGTCTAGATGTGTATCATGTCGCTGCTGTTTGATGCTCTTTATCAGAGTTGTGCTCCCGTTCGCTCTGCTTGATGTCAATTCAAAGGCACTCACGCACTGTACCTGTGTGAAACTCTTCACACAGACCTCATTTGTTTTAACTGGGTGTTTTGAGTACTTGAACGAAGTCCTTTCAACCAAACTGCTGCAATGAAACCATCATTTAACCTTTGAGCAGTTACGCACTGTGAGAAGACAGTGTCAGTTTTCTCTTTTGACAAGGTAATTACAAGCTACGACTGGTTAAATTTGGGTCCAAGTCAGTTTACCACTCATTTGAGCTTGGACAGGTAAATTTAATAGGTCCATGGGAACCATTACGTCATTTCCTGTTTTTTTTTTGTTTTGTTTTTTTATGAACATTTTGTTCTCACTCTTTCCTTCCCTCCATACAATGATGCTCTTATCTCACCTTACTTCACCACTCCCACCTGCTGTCCTTGCTTTGCACATTTTCCTTTTTCTTCCCACAACAAAGGAAAGGCAGATCCCTTTTCTGGCCACGGTTTGACAGTGTTGAGCTTCTCTATTAGAGTGCCCGCTTCACATTCTAATTATTTTATTAGTGTCGATATTTGCCTTGGCATGATGCTTGACTGAAAATCCCCCAAATTACACTTGTCACAGTGTTCAGAGACGAAGGGCCCTCTTGACAGGCTGGTTTAATGGTTTATGCGTTTGATGAGCTGGACTGGTGCCATGCTTATGATCTCGTGTAACCACGACAACCCAGCAGTCAGTGGTGTCTCTACGTCTGTTTGATGGTTTTTACGTCGGGTTGGGATGTGGTGGGGCGTGGGCCTACATTCCGCAACAATCTTAAGAGAGATTGATGCGAGTTAAGGTAACTAGGTTAACGCCGAGACTGTCAGATAAGGCAGGGTGTCGTAAATGTGGCTATGAGGTAAGGAGATCTAATGCAATGGCACTGCTTGCATTAAGCTGTCTGATGCACTGTTGCTAATGACTGCCATAAAAGTCTTATTGCTGTCACTCCCCATGGATTCAGAATTATTGTCGATGCTAAAAACAGCCTCATTAATGTCCGTTTCTCATCCGAACTCATATCTCACATGTCATACGGAGCAGAAGGAGTGATGGAATGAAACAAGATGAGCGGGAAAGCAAGGGATATCATCATTTCCTTTTTGACCTCTGAACCTTTGGTAAGAGTCGACAGATGGCATTTAGCCCCTAACCTGTCAGTAAACGGCTTTCTAAAAAAAGAGAGAATGTAAAAAAATCTAATCATGATTAGTTTAGTTTTTTTTCTGTTATTATCCAACATCAGAGGTAGCTGAGGCACATCAAAACATGTAGTGTAGTTAGAACACACCTGAAGGAAGGCAAACACACAGTTATCCTTAAACTCACTCAATCACAGGTGTTAAGCAGCGCCAACAAACACCTTACACAGCTCTGAGCATAAAAGGAGATTTCAGATGCCTGTCCAGTTCAATAATATCATGCTGTTTATGGTTAGAAGTTAAATGACAGTTAAGGATGGATGTGGAGTGAAAATGTGTGTGTGTGTACATATGTATATGACACATGTATACACACACAGTTTCACTCCACATCCATCCTGCATAACATTACATTAACTTACATTAATCTAGATTAATAAATGCTGTTAAAAATGTTCTAAAAATAACTAATATTAACAAAATTAAACTAATTGTAAAGTGTAACGCTTTACAGTGTTTAATTATACATTCATACATGCTTACTACATATTAGAGCTGCACGATTCTGGATAAATTGGGAATTACGTTTATAAAGATTTTGTTTAAAATAGAGATCATGATTCTGATCTAAACAAAACATTTACTAGTGGTTCTGACAAAATGTTTATTGCTGCAGTCAATTAAAAAAATTGTTTTGAATGAATGATTCAATAGCTCAATTATATAGACTTCACTTGTTTCATTACTGGATGAATCAGTGTTTTTGAATGAATCTCTTCAATAAATTCATTTTTAACAGTCACGTGTCGCCAACTACTGGTGTAACGATGTAATTGATGCAGTTTGAAGTGCCAATTTACTTTCAAAAGATGATTTACTTTATTTTGATCACTACTGTAGACATCAGTGTTTATATCCCAACTATAGACTTTTATCCCAGTACTTCTGTGATTTTACTTATTGAACCAGGAAGGTCCCATTGAGATACAATATCTCTTCTACCAGGGAGGCCTAGTGTGGTTGAAAAGACTGTTTGTGAAGCTGTTTCATACCTATACATGACAACTGCTCTCTCTGGCTCAGTGGCAGCCCCGACACAGATTTAAATGTTCGCTGTGATCGTACTTGTCAAAGATTTAATAGACATGGCTGAATCATTGTCATTTAGGAATAAGATTGTGTGGGTATTTGAATCGAGATTGCGATCTTTTAATGATTAATTGTGTTGCTCTACTACATGCTATATAAATATACACTCACACAATATTATAATTATAATTCTTAGCTCTCATAGTTCCTCTGAAACACTCTCAGTGGTGTTTATGCTATTATTGAGCAAGTGAGAATGGGTTATGGTTTTATGTTTGATCACATTACCTATTTTGGTCTCATTTCACATTAACTACAAGCTAACTTTCTTGGATGATTCAGTAATATAAAGTGAGCGTTTGATCATATTTTACAAGTCAGTGTTTAGTTAAGCTTCTCTGTTTTTTTTAATCACATGTAAACTTTCTTCAGTCCTGACATCAGTATCAACAAAGCAAGACTGACATTATAAAATCTGGTTCAGATTGTATCTAATCCAGTTAAAAAGATCATCAATTCAAAATCAACAGAGCATATACAAATATTTATGGTCTTCTGTCAAGTGCACATCATTAGAATGAGACTGATGATTGATTTTTATTTTATTTATTTATTTTACTTGTCAAGCCCAGACTAAGATTGTTTTACATTGATAAATTATGCCAAATAAATGTTGGCTTTTATTGTAATAATTCTAATCCAAACCTTTAGATCACATCAATGACTTCAAAAGATATTAAAGGCCTGAGATTGAAAAACTTTGTTTGCCAATGCATTTGTTTTGGTTTCTTTTTTCCACATTTTTCTCCTAATTTTTGGCAGCCATTCATTCAATGCAGCCTCTTACTGTAAGAGCACCACTGCTTTTTCATTCTTTTCTTTTTTTTTTGTTTGAACACCTGCTTGCATATTATGCGTGTGTGAGCAGCGGTGAATTTAAAAAGGTTTCTTTCATCTGCTTCCATTCATTTCTTCGCCAATTTCACTCTGTCTGTCCTCATTGGTGAGAGGGGAAACTTCGCTAATCTGAGCTTTATACGTTTTATTTCTTCATAATAGCGTTCACTCAGAACAGCTCCAAATATTTGTGCCGCTTTTTTCTGCCCACACCGCCTGAAGCACTGAGGTGTCAACACTGTAGTCTTATTTAGATTAACAGCTTCAGTTGTAACAGGAGCCTTTGCGTTGGGCATGTCGCTAAAACACGTCCACTACATGCAGTTTCTCCATGTAAGAGCATTGCCTCAGTCCAGAACCTAAACCGGCACTTATGAGAGTCATACTAAAAAATTATCATGTTCTGAAACCAAATTTTATATGGGGAAATTAAGTTTATGAAAATAACCTTTGGCAGTAACTTTCACTCTTTCTTTTGGCAGGAGAGAGATATTGGCAATGCCTCTTTATCCACGTTTGGAGTTGCCCAGGCAGTTATTGAAATTATTCTCATGTTGTATCCTTTGCTGTGTGTGATTTCTCAAATTATGCATGAGCTGTAGTCTAGTGTTTGATCGCAGATTGTGTGTGTTTAGTGAGGGGACTCAAGTTGTTTGTTTATGATTGTTGTGAGTGTGTTCTAGAGTGAAATGCTGGTAATGGGTTTGACGAGAAACCTCTGTGTTAGTCTTAACTCTTGAACAGTTATCTGATGGTCTCGTCTGTGGTTGGCTTCTATAGCCTTCGCATCTTTCAGGAGCTCACTCCCAGAAAGGACGACACTACCATGACAACGGTAGGATCTGCAACACTGCTTCGGTTTTATGGCCTGTTGACACTTATTCACACAGTTCATTGTTCATGTTATTCTCAAAAAAAAAAAAATTAATACCTGCATATATTGTTTAGCATCTGAATACAAAAATAACCTCCCAATTATTGCATTATAATATTTTGTACTTAAATGTATAATTACACTGTAACAAGGACACCTTAAAATAAATGTTAACCTTACAATTTATAATATTATTATCATTATTATTATTTTGGTGAAAAATTGGTCATGTTGCATTTAGTTATATTTTCTTTTTACCAAAGCCATTGACTATGGAATCTTTTGTCATTTTATATTTAATTTGGAATGATGGAAATGTTTCTTAGACTTGTTTTTCCTTTTTTTGTAGATCATCGGTTGCTGTGTATCTATTCTAGTGCTGAGCTCGGCCTTGCCTGTCATGTCCCGAACACTTGGTAAGGTCCTCCTTGCATGTATGCATACACTATCCTTCATAAGCATCTGTGTATTTCTTGGGGTTGCCATTAACATGCCATGCAATGTTTGTTTGTTTGTTTGTTTTTGGATACTACAATTGTTCTACATTATCCAGCTGCACTGACGTACTTGCAACTTACACATACCTGCAAACTCATTTCCACTGTTAAGATTTAACAAGTAACATTCCAGCAGGATTTGCCATAGAGATTTTACACAAGAATGGAGCGAGAAAATGGACAGACAAGCAGCAGTCACAATAGCTGCAATAAACAACATGGCAAGCTACAGAGACAGCTGTTCAAATAGCCTTGTGTGTGTGTGTGTGTGTGTGTGTGTGTTAGTGAGTGAGTGAGTACAGTGATTCATTGGGAGCTTCAGAAAAATATCAACATTTCTGCTGTGCTGCATTGAATAGATGAAAGGAGAGGTTGCATAGAGTAGTTTTTTGTTTGTTTTTGGCCAAAGAATTTCATCAACTTTGTTCATATAAGCTGCTTTTCCACCGTCGAGCCAAACAGTTCTAAGAACGGTTCCAGTTATGTTCCACTTGAGCCTAGTACAGCACGGCATGATTACAAACCTTTCTGAGCCCGGAATTCTCTGCACCATTGGCTAACCATGCCAAACCGTGCTGCTAGAATACGTGTAATGACGTCACCACTCAGGATTGGTCACTTATCTGTTGCCTGGCTACCAGTTTCTCTGTAGCTGGCTAAGCACGCTATTTGAGCAACGTAAACACAAATTCATAATTCAATTTAAAAAATATCTGATCATCCTCCATAAGGCAGTATATTTACATCTCATATCATCAGTAAATAGCCAAGGCAAAGACTGACGCATTTGTATTACATTCCAAAGAGTGGCCGTTATCACCACAGTGGAAAATGAATCCACATCCGTGCCGGCTGACCCTGATCAGCACAGAATGGAACGGTTAAGCAAAGAGAACGGTTTGGAAAAGCAGCTATAGAGTCTCAAACAGACAAATTTAAACTCATTTACTATCAAATAGACTCAAAAACATCCTGCATGTGGATGGAAGATGGAAGTCCTTCAGAAATACTCAAAGGTGTGTGTGCGTGTGTGTGTGTGTGTGTGTGTGTGTATGCATAAGCAGACTGCAGGAGCCTGTTAAAAATGTGGAAAAGGCAAACTGACTTGTGACACTGATTTTTACACAGACATTTTACAACTCACCTCAACACTTTTTAACGCCTAGATATTTAACTCTTTTTTTTTTTTTTTTTTTTTTTTGAGTAAGTTACTTGGATTTCTTTATTTTATGTAATTACTAGGGGTTTCCAAAAAAAGGAGGCCTTTGCTAAATAAATAATTTACACATGAGCAGGAAAGTGCAGTTCACCTAAAGTTTTATGCAATTGTATTAATTCAACATGATCGTCAATGACTATAGGTTATAGACTAGGGATGCACCGAAAGGAAAATTCTTGGCTGAAATGGAAACCGAAAATTCAGGATGCACTTGGCCAGAAACTGAAACCAAAAATAATTGAATAATCAATTAATTAATCAAACTTATTTAATAAGAAGCAATCAAATAGCTAAAACTGAGTTGTACAAACATTTAAATTACACATAAGGGAGTTTTTATTTTCAACTTTTTAATAAAAGACTAGTTTCTACTCCAGTTTGTTGGTGAAATATAAACATTTAAACGGCAATAAGTGTAATAACTTATTCAACTTATTCAAACATACATTAAATAATGAAGACTAACAGGTTGAGTAAAATATAATGAATATGTAATACAGTGCATATATTTAGCAAAATGCTCTTCTCTAGTTATTTTTTTCTAGCTAACTAATGAGTTTATGGACTTTGAATAGCTTTAAAGGGATACTCCACCGTTTTTTCATATTAAACTATGTTATTCCCTAAACTAAGACGAGTTGATACATACCTCTCTCATCTCAGTGCGTGCACTCAATCGCTCTGGCGCGCTCTATCACTTTGATAGCACTTTAGCTTAGCCCAGTATATTCAATGGTATCTAACAGCAATGAATTTAGAAGTGACCAAACACATCAACGTTTTCCCTATTTAAAAACAGTTACACGAGTAGTTATACGACCAAGTATGGTGACAAAATAAAACGTGGCGCTTTTCTAAGCGGGGCAAAAAGGATGACTATAATGTATGGCGGAATGGCACTTTTGGGAGTACTTCGACTCGGCGCAGTAAAAAGTCACGCCTGATCCTCTTCCTCTCACTTCTGTCAACAGTGGGAAGAGGATCAGGCGTGACTTTTCAGTGCATCCCTATTATAAACCTTGTGGTATGTGATGGACTACAGGTATTATTAGATTGTATGCAATTAATTGAATTCAGGATAATGGTGTGAATGTGACTGCAGCCAAAAATCAGGCATGCACAAGAGAAACCTTTTGAGAATAAGTTTTACTTCTACAGCAAATCAGCATATCCATTTCCAAGTCCTTATTCAAATAATTGGATAAATCCTGTTTATAATTTAGCATTTTAAATGTGATTCTCTTTACAGCTGCTTTTAAACATGCAGTTTAAAGTGCAGAAATTGGTCATTGTCCTCATTAACTGGTAATTAAGTCCGGAAAAGCCCTTTTAAATTAAATCTAATTTATTTGTTGTTTAGATTATCCCCTGCAGTCTTTTCCTTCCTTTTAGGAATGGACAAAAAACCTAAAAGGGATTTATCAAGCTGGAAATCCTAGGGAAGGGAAAAAGTGGTCAGACACAATTTTCTACAATTTGTTAGCAGGTTGTAGGTTTGTAAGTCTACACCGTTGAGCTTTTGCAGTACTTGGTGGATGCTGGGCATACAAAGTTTTTTTTAAGCTGGTTGGTCAGTCTGAAAACTATGTTTAAAGCACTTCCAACTTAGAATACATATGCTTTCCCAGGGATGAAAACTTGACCCTGTTTTACCATTTTCAACTTATGCTTTTTCTGATGATGCTTTATATTTTGAAAGTGAAACATTGAAGTTGTTTTAAGTTATCCTCAGGAGTCAGCCTGTTGTGCGCAATGTTTTATTTAGAGATAGTCCAGAAAAAGGTTGAGTTTTAATGTTATTTAAAGAAGCAACCAAAAGCTGGAGAGAGAGGAGGAAAAAAGAATCATGCTCAATAGGAAAAGCCATGATGCATTCAAGTGGAGGAAAAAGAAGGAAGGCAGATTCTTCCTTTCTGACACATGAAACTAGTTGAACTCTTAAATTGTATGCGTTTAAAGGCAAGTAATTTATAGTCCGTGTTTAAAAAGGCTAAATTTATTTTGGTTAAACAACCAATTTTGGGGGAAATGGAATGAATTTGTTTGAAAATTAGAAAATGAAACATGCAAGTATTTTCTATTATTTCTATGAAAAACTAAATCCTGTGCAGGAAAACCTTGTCTTTTCATGAGCTTAAATCATTTTGAAAAAAAAATCACTTCAAAATATTTTTTCATATTATGAGGAAAACACCTTTTTTTTTTCTTCTTTTTTTTTTTAATGCAGTCTGAAGTGATAAAGTGATGACCTGAGTTAATTCATTTCAGACTGCATGCTGCATTCACAGTTGTTTATACTTGTTTGACATAACACTTGTTTGGCAACTTGGCAACATAATACTCAAATTTATTTTGCACAAATACATGTCGTTTGAATGTGCACATGCTGCACCCTGTGGCTATATTTATATATATATGATGAACAATAAACAAACTTCATTCTAACTGTAATATGTCAGCAGATGGTAAGTGGCAGACTTATCTTAGGTGTTGTTATCTGATAGAGATGGAGTTGTAGTCATTTAAGTGTCTTTCAGAATTGCCTCCTTTTTATCACGTCTTGGTAGAATGCGTGTTCTGCGCCTGCGTGTAAATGAGACAACTGTCTATTTCTGAAGATACATTCATCTATATTCGTCATTCAAAAAGGGAAACCGACGCTGCAGATACACAAACCATAAACAAAGCAGTGCGTGCTTACCGTTTTGAATATCTTTCTTTATTCCACTCCACTCATGTTAATTTTGAAATATTCGCCAAGGAACACTCATGTAAGATGATGTAACATTAGAACAGCTATCTGTCCTGTTTTGACTTCTTTGCTCGCTGTTTTGCTATTATTCTCGTGCACTGACTCAATCAGAGTTTCCTCCTTCACGGCCTGATGCCGATTCAACATGTCGAATCGGCCGAAAAAAAGCTGGCGAGGACCAATTTCTGCCGACGGTGCGGAACACACTGAGAAAACGTAGTCGGCCGACGCACAAAAACTGCCCGACAGCCGTCCATCGGCTTGGTGTGTCCCGGGCTTAAAATGCCAAATCCTTTTAAGAATCTCCAACCCAAATAAACAGTCGTGGCACATATATTTCATCATGAGTTTACTTTCTCATTTCACTGATTTGTGCATGTGGTTGTGGTTCTTTTGTTTGATATTCCGTTAATTCAGAGAAAATAAAAATAATTTGAGAATTGTGGGTTGTAAAAAAAAAGAAAAGGAAAAAAAAGAATCTTTGTGATATTGTTTTGGTGTAATGCAAAATTGTCTGTTCTGCTGTTCAGCAGCCCGTTTGTTGATTATAGGAAAGAGGTGGTAGGCTATAGTAGAGTAAAAAACTAGAGAATCTGAGAACCATTTTTCTGTGTCTCACTTTCTGCAGGAATAACAAGGTTTGATCTCCTGGGTGATTTCGGACGATTTAATTGGCTTGGAAATTTTTACATCGTACTTTCATACAATCTTCTGTTTGCTGTGGTAACCACATTGTGTCTGGTCCGAAAATTCACGTCTGCCGTGCGAGAGGAACTTCTCAAAGCCCTTGGTAATGTATTCTGCCTGACTTCATTCTATTATGACTTCTTACATCTTAGTTTAACCTCCAAATTTCTTTCTGCTCTACATTTCCCTCATTTCTGCACTGTAAAAAAAATTAAATAAAATTATCACAACTTTTTTACCTTTGTCAAATCAACTTAGATAATTAATGTGGTTCAGATAACAATGTTTTGAGTTTCTGTTTATTAAATTAATCTTCTTTGTATTAACTAAAAAAATTTATTTCAATGAACTCAATTTTAAGGCAGCTAGGTTCCCAATTTTTTATTTTATTTAAGTTAAACCAACAAGTATTTTTTACATAATGTGTGTTCTCTACATTTCCCCCCCATTCCGGTTCTCTACATCTCTTTTGTTGGACTCCTGTCTCTGTCTGTTTGTATTCAGAGCAATCCACTGATTGATGATGCATAGGCTACTGTAGTTTTGGGATCTGAAATGCTAGTTTGTCTATTAGAGAGAGAGTGAGAGAAGAGGAGATCAAATCTGAATCTTTCAAATTCTTTTTTTTTTTTTTTTCTTTGGTTTCAGGTCTGGATAAATTGAATCTGTCAAACAGTACGACGGATACAGAGTCAGGGAAACATGCTGTCAACGGGCATCAGAAAACTTTGTGATAGAAAAATCATCAAGACATTCTCACACAAACACGCGTATGTGTATACAGTTGGCTTTTTCATTTTAAGAATATAGCAGTATACAGTCAGAAAGCATTAATAAAAAAATTATAAAAAAATAGAAAAGGGATCATTAGGAAAAGATATTAATGTGAGATGCTTCTAGTGTCAAGTGTTTACCTGACGTGTGGAATGTGTCCATCACCTCATGTGAGCAGTCAGTCTACTATACAGTTGTACATGCCACTGAAACTCACTGCAGAATCCTTCCAGCTGAAACCAATCTGAGATTCACAATGATTTAATTTCTGTCAATGTTTGTTGTTCAGCTTGTAAATGCTTTCATTTCAGGTGAGAAAATGTTATTTCCATGCTGACCTGCACATCTAAAAGGCCTCTTGACTGCACCCTTCAATGGGGTATTATTATTATCATCAATACTTTCTCTTTGATTAGTGGAAATATTAAGCTGTTTGCCAAGCTGATTGAATTTCACATGCATTAATCTCATTTAGGGCATATCATTTTTCTCCTGAATTATTGTACATTTTGTGGCCAGTTTTTTTTTTTTTTTTACAGTATTTTGTTAAGTTAAATAGAACTTGTTACATGAAACCGGTTTAGGCCACAAGAGCAGTTCACGTAAAAACAGCACACAAGTGAAATATAAACTTTGTTGATATCGACTGGAGAGGCGCCATTATTACATGTAATCTTAGAGCTAATATTAAACTATATTACCTTAAGAATTGCAGAGCTTTGAAGTTTGGCGCTGGGAAAGAAATTGTTGCATTGAGTGCATTTATATAGTTTCAAATATTTTAATACAAAATTGACTGGTTCTGATTAAAATGGCACTCATTACGAAATCAGTTCATGATAATATCCAAGCAAAATGTGATCGCCCAATATTCTGACAAATATTCTGAAAGTTTGGTTCAGAATTGGTTCTGAATCAATATTCAGAATTGGTCCATATGTCAAATGTCTTGCTTGACGTATAAAGTATTGTTATTCTGTGTCTGCCATTGAATATGTTTACATTCATTTATGCATACATGATCAATTATTATTTATTAGATGATCAATTATAAATGAGGAAGCATTATGATCTGTTTCCTCATGCTGTACTGTGACAATTCAGGTTTGTTGGATGTGACAGAATTAAGTAATGGGAATTGACAAGGAAACTCCCAAACATGTGCCTTACTCAAAATGTTGGCATATTCTGGGTAGTATTGGAATGTTACTATCAGTGGAGGATCCTAGCTGCCAAATTTCTATTTGCACTGCAACTGCTCTTGTTTCCATCGGTAGGCAAAGTTCAGAAGTGGACATTATGGGTTCGAGTCACTACCAACAACCAGCTTAATATCTTGTTGTGTTTACTTGAATTGGTTGCGGCAGATTGTGTTGAGGAATGTTTCGACCTGCCAGTCACTCTCAGTAATATCACCTCAATGATTTGACACATTAAATGGATTGTAATCTACCAGTCTAGAATTAGGGAGGCAACAAAAATGAAATGACTGAAGAGAGAATGCTTCTCTGTTGTTATAGTAGTAAAACTGCACCAAATATTTTGGAGGAAGGTGAGGCACAATCTTGGGATTAAGATTCCTGTTCTTAAATCTGCTGCTACTTCCTCCAGAACCTTTGATACTATGCTATTCTACATGTATTACACAAAGTGATTTTTTTTATTTTTCCATTGTTGGGAGAGGATATAACCAGTAACATACATTCTTTGAACTTGGTTATCGCTGCAGAGCTTGTTTGCCTTATTTCAGCATCACTAGCAAAACAGCCTTCAAACATCTAGTCTGTACCTCTGAGGCTGCTTTGCTTTTTGCAAATGGAAGATTTATTATGAACATTAAATTATATACATGAGCATTAAATGTTTTTCCACTGGCTCTCCAGCTTAGCCTGTTTGGCCTTGTGAATTACTGGCATATGCAGATTAGAGGTGACACTCTTACATTATGTAGGATCTTGTGTATATAAAGGCTGTGGAAACAGGACTGCAGAGCCACACGAGCCGGGTACATGCCTAATAAAGCTTATTGTGCGGTGAAGTGAATGTGAAGTCCGAGCTGAGACAGTAGAAAGCAGCAGGACTTATTGAAGGGCAATGAAATACAGTGTCATAGAAACTTTTTTTTTTATTGTTTTGCTTTAATTTGAACTTTGTTGAAATGTTACCGGTCACGCATTTATTGTACAATATGCTCTGTATAGTTTCCAAACATTCCCATTCTGAGGACAAAACCAACAGGCTAAAAAGAATATGTAGACCATAAAAAGAACATTTGATGTAAAGCTGCATAGACATCCTGTTTTACTCTTCATCGTCTCTTTAACTATGAGAAGCCTCATACTAATGTAAATTATGTATGTACATGTATATACAGTATATTTCTCTTTTTATTTTTGTAGAATGTAGATATGAAACAGGTTCTTGAGCCTCATTCATACTATGCTTTTTGTGGAAAAGGCCAGACAATTAGTCTCTCAGCATTTGTTTATTGTAAAAAAAAAAAAAATTCACCTCTGATGCCTTAAACAGGCTTTCTAGGCTTTTTTCCGTTTTCGTCTCCTGTTGTTTTGGGGAGACGAGCTGTGAGATGTGTAAATGAGTGAAAGAGTGAGACAGACTGTTAGGGATGCACGATATATCAGCCACCATGTTGGTATCGGCCGATATATGATCCTTTTTAATGTTATTGTTGTCGACCTGATACGAAATTTTGGCCGATTAAAGCCGATAATGTATTATTTCCTTCATCTGAGACACTTCAGATGCGCACTGTTTGCCATGATGGGTTTGAATCGCTTGAAATATGATTGGAATCACTTCGAAAAGGACACCGTTAAGAGCAACATGTGCAGCGCAAGTCTGTCTTATAGGCTACATAAAATTATAATGAGAAGTGAACAAAACTGCGAAAGAATGTTGGAAATTCTTTGTACGTCCGTGTTTTAGTGTATTGTTACAGGAAAAGCGCATCCACAGCAGAGTTGCACCTTCATCATGACTGTAAGTTTGCTTGTGCATCTGCAGCCTTTTGGTTTGTGCAATTATAAGTTGTAATATGTTTATTTTGTGTATATATCTGATTTATCTCATGTAGAATGCATTTGGTTAAGAATTAAGGGGTTAGTAAAGCGTGCCGGTGATCATCTTCAGCACGTGCAGCTTAAACAGCAATGCATGACATTAATAACTATGACTGGGACTGTCATATTACATAACATTATAATGAGAACACTATTGTAAATAAACGTTGTGAATTCATTGGGTTTAGTTGCCAAGTTTCATCGCGTTGTTGCGGGTAGAGCGTGTCCACAAGTTACACATTCATACTAGCACATAACTTAATGTTCACTTGTGCATTTGCATCATTTTGTGCAGATATAATTTGTAATATTATGTTTATGTAGCATAAATATCTGATTAATCTCATGTAGGCTTAAAGCGCTTTAGTTTCCCATTCAGCTTTTCAGCTTCAGCGCACGCAGCTCAAATAGCAAGGCTGTTTGAAACAATAATATTAATTTTAGATGTTTCCTTTTCAAAAACAGTGATGCATTATTAATAATAAGTAGCATTTTTGTTTTTCTCGTATTATTTTCATCAAAAATATGGTTTAATTAAAATCATTTCATTATTGTCCGCGCGTTGGCTATTCCATTTTATTTATCCATGGCATATGTATTTTTATTCTTTATACACAAGTAATGTTGTCCAATGACTAGTTTGCATTATTTAGGAAGTATTTTATTAATTTTGTATGGCAATAGATTTTTTTTTTTTTTTTTTGATAAAGAAATTTGGCCATAGAAGTGTAAATTAATTTTAAAACTTGCACTGGTTCAAACTAAGCTACTGAACTGTATATGTTTGATTGATGTTGAAGTGCTTGGGACATGGCTTTTAATGGTGAGACTTTTGTTTTTGTAATCAGGCTCTCAAGAATTGTATAAAAATGTAGATTTAGGTTTAGATTTATTGGTCACCATATCGGCTTTCAAATTTCGGCCAAATTTTCATATCGGTGCATCCCTAGTGAAGTGTGTGTAACTTTTTATTGACTAATTCACTGTGAATCCCTCTTGTCAATAACATGGCATACCAAAACGACTGGGTGCGTCTTTTTAACTCAAACTGGCCAAAGGCAAAAGAACCTGTCAGGGCTCTGATATGGAATATTAATGTTTGGGGAGGATACATTAAGAAATATATTGTATTTTGTGGAAAGTTGAAGGATTCAAATGAGGGACTTTGAGTTCAAAGCCTGTGAAATGGTCATTTAAAATTGACACCTCAAAAATGGGTTCTGTGGTTCAATATGATGCATTGTTTTTGTATTTTTATTGTCATGGATTTAACAAAGTTTCACGTAAAATACCTTTTCCTCCTGTTGATTTGCACAAAGAATATTTTGTAAGAAAATATCTGGTGAATAAGTGCATGTTGTCAATAATTGTGTCATTGAAGTAAGCTTTTAGACTTAATTTTAATATTTTGTGTGTGTGTGTGTCTGTATTACTTTTGTCTGCACAAAGTTTGTAATGCCAGAACATGTTGTGTCATTACCTATCAATACTGTCTGGACAAGATGCTAAATTCTACTCTTTTGTTACTTCTATTTTAGTTTAATTGGCTTTTTGAGGGATGTTGCTGTGCCAGGCTTCACACCTGGTCCTACTTTATGCAGCACAAGGACTGGTGTGTTAGTTGGTGTGTTTCTCAAAATAGAGGCATTTGCAGTGATGTACTAGAATTAACTGTGAAAGAAAACAGCCTAGTCATTCCATACTCTGTTCTTCTGCTTCAGTTGTTCATCTCTCTTTCCAATCCTCAATCCCATCGTCTGTACGACATTGTTGAGCTACTAAACTACACACTACGTCGAGGATGCTGTGGTATTTTTGGTTCATCAATCTGTCAAACTCTGAGAGACAGCGTTTCACTAGACAGTGGCCTGTCTACACACCAAAACAACTTGTTTGTTCATCATAGGTTAAATGTCTGTGGTGTGCAATGTCTGGTCTCATTTGAATTCTCATTTTCAGCTCTAAGGGAAAGATTAATTCTGTTTCTGTTTTTGCCTGTTGATTCTTTTATATGTGTGAATGTATTTCCAGAATGTTCTTTTTCCGGTTAGTGTTTAATTGCATTTGTTTGTGAAGCAAAATGTTCAGATTATCTTTAGGTTACTTTGTATTTAATTTCAGTTTTACAATAAAGTTTGTGGTTTTGACACAATTTTTATTTTATTAAAATTTTTGTTGGACTGTATCATAATGTAGAACCACAAATTCACATTTTAACTGATGTGGGGGAAGTTTAATTAGTCTCTTTAAGTAAATACACTGAAACACCAGGACTATGTAATAAATATAGTGAGCTTCAATTCAAAACAAGCATTTTAGCGTAGTGTGACCGGCAGAGAGGACATTTGGGTTTCACCTCCTGGCAGAAAAGCTCAAAGGCCTGCAGACAGGGTTTGTGGAAGAGATGGGAACAGGACAATAATAGGACATTTCTGTCTTCCTTTGATGAGCCGTTGTGTGAGCTCAAGCAGTTCAGGCAAATGGGGCAGTCCTGAACGCCTCGCTGGACAGCCTAGTGGAAACAAGAAAAATAATCATTTGTAGTGTCAATTTTGAGGAGATTGTGTAATTCAAAAAAGTAATTTCAGTACCAGGAAAGAGCTTCCCAGTGGAAAACATGATCCGTGAGTAATCAGACTAAGTATGTGAGAACAAACAGTAATGCTGCCTGCTAATGATTTATGCGAGAATTACAGTGATAATGCTTCAAATGCATATATACCCATCCAGTTGCTTTCAAGAAGGTGCTAAAATGTCAACGACATCATATATATCATCCAGCATCCATTTGCAAATTTAACCAATTGTCTAATAGGATCGAAAATGAATTGTCCATCACCCATAAAATGTGTTATCAGGGACAATTCTTGACGTTTAAGAGACTATAACCATTCAAAATGCACAATGATTTATGCTGGTAAGAAACCACTGTGACACTGACACCAGCCATTAGTAGGTGCAACTGAATCAGTTGCTATTCAGATACAAAGATGATCAAAATTGCTGCTATGCATCTATTGATCAAATGCCCTTTGACCTATATCCATTTACATCTTTGTTTTTATTACTAACTGAAAATTCAAACTGACTATCACTTAGAATGAATGAAACTGACAGTACCGTGCTTAGTGCCAAGTTGTTCTAGATGTCCCCTGGTTAACTGTGGGACAAATATCTATACACTACTGTTCAGTTTGGAATAATAACGTTTTTTTTTATATTTCTGAAAAAAGTATCTTATGCTCACCAAAGCTGATTACAAATGCAGTAAGAGTAGCAATATTGTGAAATAACAGTTTTTCTATTTTAATATATTTTAAAATATAATTTATTCCCGTGGTGACGGCTGTATTTTTCATTATCATTACTCCAGTCTCCAGTGTCATATGATCCTTCAGAAATCATTCTGATATGCTGGTTTGCTGCTCAATTATTATCAATTTACTAATGGTACTCAATTATTAATAATGGATCTTAATATTTTCAATGTTGAACGCAGTTTTTGCTGCTTAACATTTTGAATGGAAAAATTTGAATGGAATTGTATCACAGTTTCCAAATTATTAAGCAGCACAACTATTTTCAACATTGAAATGTTTCTTGAGCAGCAAATTGACTGATTTCTGAAGGAGCATGTGACACTGATGACTGGATGATGATGCTGAGAATTCAGCTTTATCACACAAAAAATACATTTAAAAAATCTATTCAAATAGAAAAAAGTTATTTAAAATTGAAATAATATCTCATTATCACTGTATTATTGAAATGCAGCCTTGGTGAGCTGAAAGAGACTTCTTTCAACTGCATTTAAAATAAATCTTAATTATTCCAATCGTTTGACCGGTAGTGTAATGTTATTTGGTATTTAATTATCCAACTATATTCTTCTATTATTCCCTTGAGTTAACAAGCGAATCATTTGTTTTCTAGGCCTCTGAAATGCTGATGTTCCATGTCACAGTCATGAACAGACACACGCCTCGTTCCGTGAGAGTGTTTTCCTGTTATATTATCAGGGGAAAATGATTAGCAGATTTATGACCGCTGTGTGCAGCTCATATCACAGTTGAGATTCAGTTGAGTCTAACAGAAGGTAGGTGTGCAGCCATAATCATTAACTGACTGTCAGCTTCCTTTATTCAGCGAAGGCCAATTGCTTTGCACAAGAGCGTTTCATAATTGTTCGTTCTGTTTGCCTGGGTGGGAATGGGTTGGTTCTGACTTGAACTCTGCTAACTCTAGGTTTGAGTCTCAAGTTATCTCCCGACCTCTCATCCAGAAGATAAAAAATGAGCATTTTCTTTTTTAGTGGATCACCGCCATTGGCTGCCTCAACACAATAACAATGAGACCCACTGAAATGCCAAATCTTTTCTTCAGCTCGCATGTAATGAAAGGCTAGGCGTGCATTATCCACACAGCTTGTGTTTTTTAGTAAACACAGTGGATTATTTCTGCTCATTCATTAGCAAGGTAAACAATCATCTCATGGAGGGTTTGATACTGTTGAATTGGAACATCTGTGCTGTCAGTGCGGCTCGAGCGTTTTGGGACAGGTGGCGGCATGTCGGGCTAAGGGCAGGACCGAGGAGCGACTGCAGAGAGGGATTAGAGGCATTGACGAACTGCTCTTTTATAAAGGTACTCTGGTATTTCAGTCTCCGTCTGCATGTGTAGGTGAAGGAGCAGCGGCATTATTCCTAACCTTCTCTTGAGCTTCCAGCCAGTCTTTATCCTCCATTTCAGAAACACTCGTGTACTTGTTGTCGAAGCAGCGCAGGATGTCGTGGCTCATGGCCACCGATCGATCGATATCGTTCAGGAATGCTTCCACGTCTGTGCTGCATGACTGCACCAAGCTGTCGTTCATCTCCTGAAACTGATTAAGGAAACAAATGACACGAAAATGGGTTTTGGTCAGACTTGACAAGGCAAACTGATGTTCCATCATAACATAAATCAATTCTGAATCTTACACTGACAATGAAAGGATGTTAACAGCCAGATCAATAGCAATATGAATGGATGTATGAAGGAAACTTTTGGACAATCCCAGAAATTGACCTGCAAGATTAAGCATGCACAGGTACACACACACACACACACACACACACACACACACACATCCTGTGGCCGCTATTGCACCGAATGACATCAGTGGTTTCTTTATAGCTGTATTTGATCAGTAATTAAACAGACGTTAAGCGTTCCACAGAGTTCAAACGTAGACCTTCCTAAAGAAGGACAAACAACACTTGGCAATGTGAACTCTGCCTCTTCACATTCAGGGAAAAGAGAGGGCAGGTACAATCAATCTTAATGTCACCAATTTAACTTTCTAATATGTTGACTTAGTGAGGTACCTGAAGAAAAAAAGAATGACTAGTTGATTGAAAACCTATCTAAAAGCAAAGTGATAAGCATACTACATTCTTTCTCTCTTTTGTTCCATATTGTTTAGCTGGTTAACTGCTTCCTGGTGTGCCAAAGGTCTAGAGAAACACAGACAAGCACTAGAAATATACTATGAACTCATTCACAAGTAACATGGCAAAAATAATATATCCACATAATATTTTGCCAATGTTATATCATGGCACTAGCAACACCAAGATTATGGGTCTGATTCCTAGGGAATACAAAAAATGACTGAGATAGCATTTGGATATTAGTTGTTCAGCAACTACTGAGTCCCTAGTAGCAGACAAATGTAAAAAAAGAGAAAATATTCAAATAGATTTGGGATCCCCCAAAGGTATACAATACTGTCACGGGTTACAGAATCGGAATACTTTTAAATAAGAACACTCTGTTCTTCAAAGCAGTTTCAGAATATGGCTTGTATTGCTTGGACTCTGTAATCCTGTTGTCAGTTCCAGAGCCGTAACCAAGACTTGACAGTTGCTGCTTCACTAGATGGCAACCTTTGCTTTCCCTGGGCTGTGGGATAATGAGGGGGCTGCAAGAACAGAGGTCTGTGTCAGTGAGGTCCCTGACCAACAGCCTCTAACCACTTTCACCTGCTATCAGTATCCTGCACTCTGAAGGGTCAAAGGGTGCATGAAACCGCCACGGAAAATAACAGGAAAAGACATCTTTTTTTAAACTGTTCACAAATCTTGTACCAAATTAATTAGCAAGAATTATTTTCATTTGGATTTTCATTTTGCAGAATAATCAATAACAAATAAAAAAATTACAGACGAACAAGAAAAGTGTAAATATATGAATACCATAATCTAATTAATCAACTTAAAAAAACGTTATTGAATAGAAGAGTGTCAAAATGTCAATCAGCAATGTCAAAATATCTCAATTAGTGTTACCTTTTTTTCAAAGAATCTTCGTCTTAATTTTTGGTCTTTCGGAGGTACGTGCTTCCTTATGTTGCTGTACCATTTGCGAACATGGTAGCCACGCCAGAAAGCCTGTATTCTGAGATTTTTGAAACACAAGAAAACAGTTACAAGTTCATTTTAGAGACCTGGGAGCTATTTAGATGAATGTAGATTGTCAAACTTCATGAACTTCTACATCTTTACCTGAGAGCACATTTTTCTCGATAGAGCCGAGAACCATCATAGATCACCCTAGTCTCATACTGCTCCTTCCTGCACATCGGGCAGCTCTTCCTGCCTGAGAACTTCTCAAAAGACTTCAGACACACCTGAAATTAGTGGCACAAATGGGCTAATCACCAAATCACCATCACTCAGAGTGATTCCCATAAGGTGTTATTAAAGCTCCATGACAATTCATGATGTTGGAAGGATCTGTGGTGACTTACGTAGTGAAATACATGGGAACAGGATAGTAGGACCTATACAAACATCACAAGAAAAATCATTAAACATGCTGTCCTGACTATTTTAAGGAGCGACTCTATAAAATCATCTAGTATAATGTTTTCCCAAATGTAGCATGTGTTGTACATTGTTCACGGGTATATCTATACCTATTAAACTCTGCCATAAAACAGTGCTTTAATGTACTGTGAGAATGTAGAAGGCTGAAAAGAGTTCTCAATAAATACTGCATGATAATGAACTGAACAAGGTGGCAAGGTTATTCTGGAATGGTAAGCCACCAGAAACGCCAGCTAGGAGCATATATAAAGCAAAATGGTACAAATAAAGTGCAGTGAATATATGCAATGACTGTGGGTGGCAACTGGGAACAAGCCCTAGAAGTTTCATTGCATAGAAGAGCAATAGAAAGTGGGCATACACTTCTTATACAAGATGTAATAACAGAAGAAAACATAGCAGGATTTCATTTGTAAAAAGTAAAGCATTTCTTTGTAAATAATTACAAACAATGCAATTATATTGCAATCTAATGACTTGTTTGCAGTATAAATATTGTTGTTTAAGGATTTGATTACATTTATATATTTATATTATGTATTATATTATACATTTACAAATTACAGATATAAGGTATCGAAAATACACGTTTCAGCTTATTTAATAATATATATTTTAGAATGGCTATTATTGTTCAATAATTAATATCTTCTATTATAATGTTGACATACTTGGTATTGAGAAACTGTCTGATCAACTACTTCAGTGCAGGTTACGTCGTTATGCCAGTAGGTGGCGGCAAGGGACTTTAAGAGTGAGTTAAACCATTCATTAAAAAAACACTGATTCATTCTGGAACAAAGCAAGGTTGTAAACCAGGATATTATTTTAACTTTGAACAACACCTTATAAGGCGCAACTGACAAGCAAAGTGGCTCCGGGGTGAAGCTGAATCTGACGCTTCACTTAGCGGCTTGTCAATAGAGGGCGCTGGGGCGTCGCCCCCATCAAAATTCCAGAAATATACCAAATGGACAGAGTCATCTCATTGGAACCAGGGGGGCAGGGTTTCATATTATTTTGAAGTAGCCCCGGGCGCCGCCATTGGCTAGCGGACCATCACCTGCTGTTAGCATCCCATTGACTCCCATTCATTTTGGCGTCACTTTGACAGCGAATAACTTTACATCTGAGGCGTTTGAAGACTCCATTTGTCCATTATTTATTTCTAAAGAAACACGACAATGTATAAAATGCTCCATTACCTTGTATCTTACCTTGTGGCCCCGTAGAAGCAGTTTTTGTAAAAATAGGCTAACGATTGCGTCATAACCACTCAACTCTCTGTCGCACAGTAGAGAGATTACCGTATGGACAGGAGGAGAAGCTCGCGCGCAATCGGGGGGACGTGGAGGCAAAATGACAAAGTAATTAATCAGAATACTTGGCAAAAGTTTCTCCTGCTTCTAGCTCATGGACACCTCCTACTCACACTCTCCGTCTCTGCAAGTTTCGGAAGGGAATGATTCAGATTTCTCTCGGCACAGCTACTAGTAGATAGACGGGTTGCTCACGTCACATCTACGTCGTCGAGCTCAGTTTGAGTCTGCGCAGTACGCTCGACCATCAGGAAGTTAGTGCTTCTATTTGACTTCACTTGTCTCCGTTGAATCCAATGGGGTCGCTGTGTCCAGTTTATATACTGTCTATGATTGGAACTCAATTGAGGCAAGTGAAGCCCATTTTCGGCGATTTTTAAGGACTTCCGTTCCTGACGCGCAGACTCAAACTGAGCTTGACGACGTAGATGTGACGTGAGCAACCCGTCTGTCTTCTAGTGGCTGTGGCATGAGAAATCTGAATCATTCCCCTCCGAATCTTGCAGAGACGGAGATCGTGAGTAGGAGGTGTCCATGAGCTACGAGCAGGAGAAACTTTTGCTAGGTATTCTGATTCATTATTTTGTCATTTTGCCTCCACGTCTCCCCAATTGCCCGCGAGCTTCTCCTCCCGTCAATATGGTAATCTCTCTACTGTGCGACAGAGAGCCGTGTGGATATGACGCAATCGTTAGCCTACTTTTACAAAAACTGTTTTTACGGGGCCATAACGTAAGCTACAAGGTAATGGAGCATTTTATACATTGTCGTGTTTATTTAGAAATAAATAATGGACAAATGGAGTCTTCAAACGCCTCAGATGTAAAGTTATTCGCTGTCAAAGTGACGCCAAAATGAATGGGAGTCAATGGGATGCTAACAGCAGGTGAAGTTCTGCTACAAGATGGTGGCACGCGGCCGGCTTCAACTTCCGGTCGACTTCCTTCCCGCTTGAAATATACATGTATACAATATGATATAAAAATGAAATAAAAATTAAAAATAAAATAGTTTACTCATACAATGTAAGTAGTAAGAGCCTCGGCATTTAATAAAAACTGGCTTTAATCGGTTAACTATTTTCTTTATTATGTTTTTCAATAAGTTTCATCAGAGCCCGTCTACGGAGAGCCTTGGCACTTCCTATTAGCCCCATTGTATCGATATTGGTTGCAGTTCCATTAGAATTCCACTGGAGGTGATCGCGGGCGAGTGCAGACTGAATGGGAGTCTGCTAAATTTGTCTCTTTCACCCGATTGCCGTTGAGAAATCTCAGATTTTATTGTAGGTTTTGCAAGTTCAACATGGGTTATAGGTCGAAAATTTAATGAACGAGTACTTATGTCTTTTCGATTTCTTACAGGTTGAGTTGTTGTTGCCCATAACACACTAGCATTCTGCTAATGAATGCTGATTGGTCAGTGAAGGACTGATTACGACCAGAGATGCCGCTTGATGGCATCGTGGCATCCGAAGCGGGACCAGAAACAAACAAAACAAAAACTCTTCTAGCACGTGTATTTACCCGTGTCAGCTGTGTTGTCGATGCCTCGAGAGAAAAGAAAGTGCAGAGCGCGAAAGCACCAAAGTGACTGAAGGATTGCCGTAAAGCAGTATCTCTGGTCGTACGATGTGTATGACGTCATTGACATTTTAAAAGACTTTTTAAAGCAAATAAGTGACTCTAAAAAATCTAACACCCAGCAATGTGTAATTTCTTTGCATCTCCTTTCGAATACAACATTCAAATTACTAGACAAAAAATTATATCCTGAGAAAAGTGGATTTTGAGGGGTATAGCGCCATAGACCTCCATTCATTCTGCACTCGCCTGCGAGCGCCCCCGCATGGACAGAGACGTGTTACTGCAGCCAGTCCAGAAACCGGAAGTAACCAGAGAGTGCCAAATGTCTATGGAGTCCTTAAATTTTCGGGGCAGCATGTGACCTGAAGCTGGTCTCTAATTGGTTTCTTAAAGATTCTCCTCCGGACGCAGGTCGCTGCGTCCCTGGCGAATCAGAATTGGATACATGTTATTTTATCCAATCTGATTGGTTCTCGTCACCTGCCATTCAACTCAACGCTCTTTGCCACTACTGCAAGTGCGAGTCATGGTGCGAGTGCGCGGCAGCGCAGGCGACACCGTCACTCCGACTCCGTCTAAACCTTGCTATGCTGATAATTTTCGTAGAGAGAATGGCAGAAGTTAAATCAAATTCTGTCATTGATTTACAAAACAAAAAAACAACAAAAAAAAACCTTTCACAAGGCGTTCGCTGGAAGAAAAAAAAGGATAAAGGGTCCGACCGGACCAACCCGATTTACAGATCCAGCAGCAGGCCAGTGACAGAGGACGAAGCTACACCCGGCGCTTCACCCGCGCTTGTTATGAGAAACGGAGGTGGCTGGCTTTATTTGCTTATTTGTTATGCTGTTCAATTCATTGCATTGTTCATGTCATGTATTTGTACTCAATATATAATCTAACTGTACATATCTGTTCTGTTACAGTTAGTAACTGAAGTGTAGATCACATTTTGTAAAATTATATGAAAAAAAGATGATTGAAATAAATGATAAACTCTAAAATTTCAACTTTTATCTTTTTCAGGTTTGATTCTAATCATAATGTAACATTATTTGAATTTTCAGTACAAAAAAAAAACATTTTTATTGTTAGAATTGTGATTTCATAATATTTAGATATGAATCCAACTGGAAAATCTTGTGAAAAGATATCTTTCAGTTAGTCAAATAGCATATAGTGGAGCTCTATAGCCATCTAGTAGCTAAAATGATAATTTTTTACTTTTAAAACTACATTTTACAAAATATGGGCAAAAAGTTTACACTAAACCATGTAACATTATCCATGTTATCCCCATGAATTAAAGTTAGAAATATGGGTCTTTTATAAAGTGAATTTTGAACACACACAAAAAAAAGCGCCCCCCCCCCCAAATAATTATCACCAGCCGCCACTGCATTGTCCAGCGCTGTCCCAGTCATGGGAAAAACCCCCTTAACCATTGAAAGGATACTATGACAAAGATATCGCTTTCCTTGTTCAACCTCATTTTTTGTTCACATGAATATATGATTGATCTGAAGAATATGAAAGCTGTATCATATACTTGGAAATATATGAGCAATATCACGCTCATAGCCATGCGAAATGTCTCTTTATCTATACAACTGATATAGATAAGAGACATTTCGCATAAGCAGTGCTAATTTTGCGTGAAAAGATTGTTTTTGTGTGTTTTTTTTAAATCAATTTCAGTTTTCAAAGGTTTTTTCAGGGCTTAAATTTCAAAAGGTCAAATTCAAGTACTTCAAGCACCTTGTACGAACCCTGACAAATGTAATACTTCAGAACTTTATATTTTATATAATATTAATATTTCTCAAATCAACTATTTTCAATATTCTTGTAAGTGCTGATCTACTTAAGTCTCCTCTCACTTTATTAGGGGCCAAGCACCGAAGGTGCGTAGGCACCTATTGTATCCGTTCCCGTTCTTATTATTATTCTTCATTTTTCCGACTGGGAATCTATGACAGCACAAAGAACCGCTTGCGGGAAAGTTATGAAATTTGGCACACTGATAGAGGACAGTCTGAACTATCAGCATAGCAAATTTGGAGTCTCCAACTCATTCCCTCTAGCGCCACCAACTGTCCAAAGTTGCACTCATGTTTATGCTAATAACTTTTGAACCACAAGGGCTAGAAACAATTTTTTTTCTCTTATCCCTTGGCTCAGGCCGATTCGATTGTACCCTATGACGTCATTTTCCGTCATGGAAATTTTTCCGCCATTTAGAATTTTCCGAAAAACCTACTTTTTCGAACTCCTCCTAGGCCGTTGCTCTGATTTTCACGAAAATTTAAACCGATCATCTCCAGACCATGCCGACAAAAAGTTATGGAATTCAAGTTGATTCGTTAAACCGTTTTCGATAAACCAACGAACAAATTTTACGTAACGCTTGCGAAAACAGACACAAGCCTGTATCTCTGCAACGCTTTATCGTATTCAGAACAAACTTGGTACATATCACCACAAGCATGACCTGAGGCGACATGCTGCGTTTCGACACAGCGCCACCTACTGGTCCGGAGATATGAAAAATGACTGTTTTTGCTTTTAACTTCTGAACAATTTGTCCAAAAATAAAAAAAGTGGTCTCGTTAGATTCAGGGCGTCATGCTGAGTCGACTGATATCCAATTTTCCCAGATCAGCCATTTTGGCTGTCGGCCATTTTGAATTTTGTGCTAAAATGCTGTATTTTAAGATTGTTACGAAACTTGGTATGGGTCATCAGCACGATGTCCTGAAGGAGCGTGAGAAGTTTCGAACCAGCGCCACCTAGTGGTCAAAAGTTATAACAAAATTTCCAAAAAATGCTAATAACTTTTGAAAAAATCTGGCTATTGAAATGCCACTGGTCTTAATAGATTCCTTGGGTCAAGCCGAGAACATAGGCTGAGTCCCAATTCGCCTACTTATACTACGACCTAAAAGTATGTACTTTTTTTGTGATGAAAAAGTACATACTTTTGAGTGTGTAGCAAAAGAGTATGCACGGTCTGGGACATACTTCGATGACGTCATGCAGCGTAAACGAGAACGTGGTAGCCTAGTTACGCACACCGCGACTGTTAACAAAACATTTAACATTTCATTCATTCTTATATATCCAATATAATTTTATTTACTATTTCCATCTTTTTTTCCACAATACATTTGCAATGTGTTTACCAAATTGAGGAGTGAAGCAGGGCGTCGTCGTAGATCAACCAAACGCAGGTTGTTTGTGAGGCGGCTGGTTCTGACGTTCATGTGCAAATGTGTGTAACGAAAGCTACTTATTTTCTGAGTTAAAATATTTAAAGTTTATAGTGTAACTATTGTTTAATGTATTTTATACTTAATCTTATACTTATGTATAATACTTGAAAATGAACCATGCTTTTACTATAGTAAAAGTGTAGTAACCATGTTTCTTTGGTTGGACTGATAAAGTTAACATTTGTACAGCCACAGTATTACTACAAATAAGTCAGACAGAAACATCAAAAGAAATACATAAAAAAGACACTTGCATGACACTGTACTAGAGCCTTTTTATTTATTGTTTTGTAGCCTGCAATGAGGCGCTCAGTATCTTCATCGGACCCTACAAGATAAACACGGTACTTTTTTGGAACAACATAAACCCATTAATATTACGAGGTTAAATTAGGGTTAAACATTTGAATTTTTACACTTAAAAACTGAGGGCGCATCTCCGTTGCTGCATCCGACTGCCATGTTTACATCACCATCATCACCGCAAAGCTCCTCCCTCCCGCACGCAATGGGTTGTGGGCAATATTAGCCGTTAGAGTGTGCATTGATCTGCACTTCGAATTCTAACCGGAAATAGTAGACCATCCGGGTATCTTTGGAATACTCATTTCAACATACTACGATTTGGGACGTACTAATTCTAGTTTCGCATACTATTTAGGATGGATAGTATGCGAATTGGGACTCAGCAACTGATACCAAGTTTTCCTTATTTGGCCGAACTTCCTGTCCGCCATCTTGATTTTCATTTAAAACCTACTTTTTCAAACTCCTCCTAGACCGTTTGTCCGAATTTCACCAAAATCGAATCTTATCATCTCCAGACTGTGCTGACTAAAAGTTATGGATTTCGTGTCGATAGACGAAACCGTTTTCGTATAGCGCAACAGCAAAGTTGAGGCATGATGCCAAAAGGACTATTCAGGCTTTATCTCTGCAATGCCTTGACATATTGACACCAAACTTTGTATGTGTCATTGTCTCTTCACTCTGACCAAATCACATCAGTTTTGTAACTGCGCCACCTATTGGTCGAAAGTGATAATCAGTTAAATCATATTTTTAATTACTGTTTATATGATTTTTCAGTCATTTCTCCTAAAATCCTCTATAAATGTCTTTAATTGCTCATTGTTGCAGTTGGTCTGAAACTTTCAGCACTGTTGGCATGTCTTGTCGTATTATTCTGCTTGGCCCCGATAATTGCTGCTTGCAGCTATATTTGTATTTGTATCTTATTAGTTTTCATCCCTACAACAGAAATGAGGTTGTGCTAATAATACATAATTCCTCAAATTAATATATTTTATATTAAAATGAATATAATAAATACTATAAAATAATATTATAATATTTAATATGAACTATATATTAATATAGTAAATATTATTTCTTCCTAATTAAAATGTTCTACCATGTTTTTTTGGTTACATCTTAGTGAAATGTGAATTTTTTTATTAAAGGGGTCATATAATGTCATTTTTGTACAAGCTAATATGATTCTTTAGGGTCTAAATTAAAAGATTGTAATATACTTTAATTAAAAATTCTCATTAGTATTGTAAGAAAACACTAATTTTACCTGGTCAAAAACAGCTCTGTTTTCAGCATGCCGTTCAAGTGCATGTGTCTTTAAATGATAATGCGCTTTTCTCACCCCGCCCCTCTGTTCTGTGCATACACCGTTTGTAACACAATAACACAATAACCATAACGCGTTGTTCATTATAAACATGGGATTATGAATTATATTGAGAACGTCATACATAGAAAACATGCTGTAATGTACCCTGAGTGTAAAAATAGCCGCATTCATCGTGAAACGTGCAAGCGATTTGCAAAGATTAATATAAAGGTCAATAAAACGTTACACTCACTTCAGTTCTTCTGGAGGTGCAGCAGGAACACGAATAGTTGGTACTGATCCTTTTTTCAGGAGCAGCTTCTTAGCAAAACCAGCTTTATACTGACCCACGTTTGTAAAGCAGTCTGGTGAAATGAGTCGCGCAAACATGAAAGCATTGACGTTGATCGTGGGGAATATTCCCTTCGAAAACAAACTCAGCCACTGCGTCTTCAGCTGTACGGATTTAGGAACATCAACATGACTGCTGTGTTCGTTATTGCACCGAAGAACAGAACACCACAATCGCTTAAACGCCATTCTGCTCAGTGCTCCAGCTATCAACACTGAACGCGCTGGTCGGCGCGGGCTATGATTGACAGCTCGCTCACGAGGGCGCGAGGGCGGGTCTGTGTTGAAACGCTCCTGTCAATCAACCATCGTGGGAGGGGCGTCGATTTTGTGACGTCACAATATCGAACAGCTTGATTTGAGATGGGAGGAAACATATAAGAAGATAAAAAAAAAAACACTGGATGGATTTTTATCATTTTATGATGGTTGTGTACAGGCACTGCCAACACACATTTCAGTACAATCAGCTTGTAAAAGTGCATGTACCATTATATGACCCCTTTAAACTCTGAGATCTAATTAACAAAAACATAGACACATGCTCAAACTAATATTTACATGTGACTAAGACAACTTTGTTTTCTTTGAACATCTGGTCTTTTTTCCCAGCATTCTTAAGGTGATTGGCATCTTAAAGGGGAATCAGGATGCTGTAAATGGCTGGTTGACCTCTCACACTGACCTGCTACTTCATTCACAAAACAGCTAAGTTACAAGACATTATGTTAAATTTGTAGTTACAGGACCCTAAAAAGTGTGATTGTGCACATGTGTATATGTAGGAAAAAGCAGGGGCATCTACTGACTGACAGAACATACTGCAGCAACACATCATACCTTGACTGAGATAAGAAAGAAGACGACAAACAGTTGAGAAGATACAGGGAAGGTTAAAGGGGTAGTTCACCCAAAAATGAGAATGATCCCATAATTTACTTACTCACAAGCCACTCTAGGTGTATATGACATTCTTCTTTCAGCCAAACACAATCGGAGTTACATAAAAAAATATCCAGGCTCTTCCAAGCTTTATAATGGGAATGAACGGTACTTTGTTTTTTGAAGCCCAAAAAAGCTCATCCATCCATCATAAAAAAAATCGATACAGGTCCAGGGGTTAATAAAGGCCTTCTGAATTCGCGAAGCAGTTTGTTTTTGTACGAAAAAATCCATATTTATAAATTTAGAAACTATAATGATTGGCTTCCGGTAACGGCTGTACACAAGTCTAGTTCCAGCGGAAGAGTTAACTCTGACCCAACACATGACATATTGACGATGACGAACGCGGAAGCACAAAGGATAGAGCAAAACGAAACACCAGTCACGAATTAGAAGTCTAAAACGAGATTTTTTTAAGAGAAATGTCAGAGGAGCTTGAGTTTGTTTCCCAGCCCTATTTGTTTGAACCGCGAGACGCGTCTACTCTCACCTAAGCTTACACTACGCCTAAGTCCTACGTCATACGCCGGAACTCAACTCTCTCGTGAACTTGGACGGACATTATGAGGCTAGTGATTACAGTTTATAAAGTTATAATTATATTTATTTTTCTTACAAAAACACATCGCTTCGCTTCAGAAGGCCTTTATTAACCCCTGGAGCCGTATGGATTACTTTTATGATGGATGGATGGATCCGCTTTTTTGGGCTTTAGAACAAAGTACCATTCACTCCCATTATAAAGCTTGGAAGAGCCAGGATATTTTCTAATATAACTTCGATTGTGTTTGGCTGAAAGAAGAAAGTCACATACAACTACAGTAGAATGGCTTGAGGGTGAGTAAATTATAGGATCATTTAAATTTTTTTTGGTATGTAACCCTGGTAAAATAAGTTTTACAAATACTATTTATGTGTATGCTGCTTGAATAGAATGATATGATTATTCATACATGGGTCAATGACGTATAAGGATTTTCAACAGGCCAATTTTAAAATACCAAAAAAAAAAAAATACCTGTTGCAAATACCTTAATTCAAACATTAAGGATGTTGTGTACACCTAAATTCATTTTAAAAATGAAATTGAAGTGATTTTAGTGTTTTTTCATCTAGATGAATTGTCCGTAGCCTTAAAAAATGTCATGTGGTGCGACCATGATTTATCTTAAAATTAATTAATTTCCTTAACATGCTTAAATTTTTTTTTACAAGTTCTTGGTAATTAAAGTGTTTAGAAACCATGTATTTGCATTTCTTTTGAGTTTTTGTAAATAATGATCTCATTTTTTGTTCTATAATTTCCGAGTTGCCTTCTTAAATCTAGTTAACAGACTTATTTTTCCTGTAAATCACATAAAACTGATAGAAATGTCTTAAAAATATAATTTACTAAAGCATACTGAATCAGTGATTCATATTTCAGCAACAGAAATAAGATATTTTATTTTAAATTTAATACAGTGATTGCTTTTATTGGTCACACCACATGATAAGTGGTCGCTCCAAATGACACGAAGACCTTATATAGTTAAAAATCTATTTAAAGAGATCAATGAACAATACATTTTATACCAAAAAATAGATTTAAACCAGATTTTATACAAATTTCACAGAATTTTCCTGAACATAAACATTTAATAAACTTTTTTTTAATAAAAATCACATCACAAACACAAGCGCACCATTTAATTTAACTTGACTTAGAATTTCTTTCTAACAAATAATAATGCTATAGATATAAATTATTTCATAAAAGTATTGTATACAGTTAACATTTGGGGTCAATAGTTTATAGTCAAATAGTTTTAAGTAATTAATACTTTTATTAATCAAGGACACATTCAGTGTCACATTCAGGCGCAGGCTATAATGTTACGAAAGATTCTATTTCAAATAAATTCTGTTCTTTTGAACTTTCTATTCATCAAATAATCCTGACATATAAAATGTATCACAGTTTCCACAAAAATATGAACATTGATAATAATCAGAAATGTTTCTTGAGCAGCAAATCATTAGTGACTCTGGATCACAAATTCAGTCACAAGTCGCACAGGGTATTTGTGGCAATAGCCAACAATACATCATGGTTCAAAATTATCGATTTTTCTTTTATTCCAAAAATCATTAGGATATTAAATAAAGATCATGTTTTATATTTTGTAAATGTCCTACCATAAATTTAAACATTTATTTTTGTGAGTGAATATAGCAATATCGCAAACATAAATGGACAACTTTAAAGGGGATTTTCTCAATGTTTCGATTTTGTAGCACCCTCAGATTCCAGATTTTCAGTTGTATCGGCCAAATATTGTTCTATCTTTACAAATCATACATCAATAGAAAGCTTATTTATTCAGCTTTCATATGATGTATAAATCTCAATTTCAAAAAATTGACCCATATGACATTGACCCATTGAGTGGTTTTTTGGTCTAGGGTTACATATTAGAATGATTTCTGAAGGATCATGTGACACTGAAGACAGGAGTAATGATGCTGAAAATTCAGCTTTGATCACAAGAATAAATTACAGTTTACTATATATTCACATAGAAAACAGATATTTTAAACTGTAATAATATTTTACTCTTCTCCTATCAAGGTACTCTGCTCTTGCTGCAGGGTCAGAATTTTTTCGCTTGGCAGTGGCATCTGGTAAAATAGATTGAAATAGTTTTAAATAAATAAATAGGAAATAATAAATACACTACAAATAAATGCAGTATTACTAAACTGAAATTACATGCTCTAATTTTTTTTTGTGCATTTTCCTCATATTGTACAAAGAGTAAACATAAACTGTCTGAAATATATAAAAAAATATCCCAAATTGCATAAAAATCTATTCCAAATGATACTAGAGTAAAGTACTTTTTTTATATAAACCTTCAATTGAATATAAAAGCAACTGCCAAACTAGGACATATATCTATTATTGAAAACAGTCTGCAGTGGTCGCACCACATGATATTTGGTCGCACCACATGATATTTGGTCGCACCACATGATATTTTCAAATTCAGTCATAATTTACAGGCACAGAATTGGCCACCTAAACAAAACAAGCTAGTTTGCCAAAAAATGTCACTATGAAATTTATAATAAAAATATATATTTGTAGAAATAACTTTAATATTAAAAAAAATTTGAGGTCATACCACATGACATCCAAATTTGCCAACTACATACCAACCATTACAAAGGTTTTTTTTTTTTTTTTTTTGAGAGAATTACAAACCTGATTTCTGCTTCCATGGGTCCTTGGTAAATTGGTTTATGATGTAACTTCCTGTGTTTGAATAGTTTTCAACATATAAGTCCCAAAATGGTAGTTCCTTGATGGTCGCACCACATGATATTTCATAAAATGGACATCATCGGACAAAGTTTGTGTTTGTATATTATGATGGAAATATAAATACAAATGCTTTGAATTTTTTTAAAGGATTACAAAACATTTTGGAAATCATGCCAAATAGTGCAGAATATAAATTTCAATAAATTCAGAGTCATTTCAAAGATGTTTTCAAAACAGAAGTTATGGCCTGACGGTCGCACCACATGATGTTTTGACACTTTAAATAACAAAAAAAAAATAAAATAAAAAAATAAGTAAAGGTTTTTGAAAAGTTAAAGTGAGTACATACATGGGAGAGGTACTACAAATATGCAGTATCTTTTTAGGCATTTAAACCCATTTTTGCCTGAAAAAATGCAATCGGACAGAAAATTTAGGCGTCACGTCATTGACCCACATGTGAAATTCTACATAAAAATACATCTATCCAGGGGCGGAGTGGCAATCGGGAGAGTCGGGACTTTTCCCGGTGGGCCGGTAGTGTTTTGAGGCCGCGAGGGCCGGTCTGATAATAGTTAACGAAGTTATACATTGCGAGTTATATTCTAGCAACAGAATCTGGCGGACTGATATGCGGCCGCTTCCCGCTGGTCAAACTGTGCAGCCTCTCTGCTCAACACAGTAGCTATATAAAAGTGCTCAACCCGTTCGGCAGGTCCAACCATGTCTAGGATTTTCAAAAACATAGGGGGATCAGTGTGCGGCCCCTCCCCAAATGGCATAGCCTGTCGGGCCGGCCTTTGATATAAAAAGCCGCCGAACACCTCTTTTTCCTCGTCACGTTTTGGAAGTCTAATGAGTGAGTTAAATGATGGAAAGGAAAAAAAGAAAACTGAAAGGTGGCGGCATGGGCGGCGCTAGCAGGTGTTTCAGCACCCCCAAGAAAGACCAAAGCACCCCGATAGCACCCCCAAAAATAATTTCTGGAAGCAATTATATGCAGGCTGTGTTCTATGGAAGCCCTGAACCGCATTTTGAAGAAAAAAAGAGAAAACTTATCTTGTTATTTCGAGATATTAAGTCGTTATTTCAACATAATATCTCCTTATTTCGACATAAGAAGTCGTTATTTCGACATAATATCTCGTTATTTCGACATAATAAGGGGACATTCTAATCTGCATTAAGCCACAATAAGCGTTCTTATAATGCTTTTCTATGGGAGGAAAATGCTTAACATTAAAAGTTGCATTCATATTCTAAGCTCATCTGATTTTTTGTACATAGCAGCCTACTTTGTTATGATTTTAGTATCATAATGATTAATAAATGCACGCACAATTATCCGTGAACTTGATTTGAACAAATGCCTTGCAAAATTCAGAATTAAATGAATGCGAAGCAATTTGTACAAATAGAGTCTATAGGCCTACTATACTGTTGTAGCTATTAAATAAGCGCATTTAGTTTCATATTTGTTAAAATATTATAATGTTATTTTTTTTTTTCATCTATGTTGATTATGGAAAGTGAACAGCACGAGTAAGACAGGATGCGCAGTATATTGAGAGACATGGAGCGGGTCAGACATGATTTTGACCACTTCATTAAGTTTTGTTTTGTAGAAATCCTTTCTTTAAAGTGAATTTCGTTTTGTATAAATTGTATCTTAATTTTAATAAATTTTTCATCAACCAATGGCCTGGATTAATAAGAAGCCAGTACAGGCAATATAATCATGGAGGCGCCCGCGCGGTCAATTGCATTGCACGATAAATGGAGCGCATCTCATCCTAACTTAACGAAACTCAGTGTATGCCTCACACAGACATGAGAAATACATCAAATACACAAAGCTTGAAATGTCTTTAAACGAAATAATTCAAAACGAAAAGAAAAAGGCTACTCTCTGATTATGTAATCCATTATGTGCATTTCTCTCTATAGGCGCGTTCACTATGGCGATCGTCAACTTCATCTTTGCAGTCGACACTGTCAGAAAACACTAGTTTATTATTAAAAATCAATGCACGCGTCACCGGATTTACAAATGCACATCTTGCTTGTTGCACGCACACATCTTATGTCGAAATAACGAGATATTATGTTGAAATAACCTTATTATTAATAATACATCTTTTAGAATATTTGATTGAATGCTGAATGTTGCGCTTGTTCAATTTAATAAAATTAAAACTTTAATTGTGATCATTAAAATAACTGAATAAAAATATTTAGTGGCCAAGTTTTGCTGAATTATTATTAGTATATATAGCTCCCCCTGTCAATGATCTAGCACCCCCTCAGCACATGCGTTAAAAATTCTCTCACTATACTTTATATTATATTACCTTTTTATAAAATTACAAAAAACTAGTTAATGCTGCTGTGAGGGTTTCTAATACAGCGTCTGTGGGAGTGATGACAAATTGACATATATTTCTCTCTTCGGAGTTCTGACTGCCATTATCCATCTCTCGCATTTTTTTTTTCCTCTTTTTGAAAGTTGTGAAAAAACTATAGAGGAGTTTTTCTTTTGCTATTTGAGCAAATGGGAACAAAAATATATAGGCCTATTTAATATTCTCTCACTCACCGCTATATATATTTCTTATTTTTTATTTTTTTTGACCACCGAGGGCCGGTGGTCTACGAAATTTCCCGGTAGATTTTTTGGTCCCACTCCGCCCCTGCATCTATCTATCTATAAATTACAGAAACGTTTGTCTGTCTGTCTGTCTGTGTGTGTGTGTGTGTGTGTGTGTGTGTGTGTGTGTGTGTGTGTGTGTGTGTGTGTGTGTGTGTGTGTGTGTGTGTGTGTGTGTGTGTGTGTGTGTGTGTGTGTGTGTGTGTGTGTGTGTTATTCGCATATCTCTCAAACCGTTAGTCCGATGGATTTCAAACTCGACAGGTGTCTCGCTACGGGCACGAGTAAGTGCAGTGCCAAGTTTGGCGTTGTTTGGATGAGAAATGCAAAATATATAGTTAAATATATCGGTAAAAGAAGCACTTAGAAGGTTGTGGTTTAAAAATAAACATTCTGACATTAGAGGGTTGTATCAGTCAAAGAAGCCCCAAGAAGGTTGTGATTTAAAAATAAACATTCTGACATAAACACTCTGTCAGCTACACTGTTAACTTCTGAATGTTATAGTTTGGTTCCAAAACGTGATAAATCCATTTTGATTAATTTGAGTAAAAAATGTGTTTTCTTTACCAAGAAAGTGGCAAGATGAAAACCACTATTTTCTGTTTCAAACTTTAACATAGCATCTTTAGGTTATAATAACATAAAAAATTCAAATCCAGATTTTGATTTTCAAAGATTTATTATAAAAACGGATTATTTCCCCCCAAAAAATGCAGTAAATTCATGACACTTTTCCCCCCAAAATGCAATTAATCCATTGAATCAATATAAAAGTTATTTTTCATATTGAAACTGTTGAAAGTACTCAACAAAGTAAGTTGATCCACATATGACAGCCTCTCTGAATGCTCTGAACTCGGTCAATAATCTTATATACAGGCACGTACTGGACTAAACATACATTCAATCAGCCATCGCTAAGAAATACCTCCTGAACTTTTTTTGACGGCGATCAGCTGTAAAATGGCTTGGTCCTGCTCGGTTTTCGTTGATTTTGAGTACAAGAATTGAAAGTTTTTTAAAAGATCCCCTGGGGCTAACGTGTCAGCGTGACAGAAGTTTGATGCTGTCGTGTGAGAACAAGCAACAGTGGGCATTTTTCCTCCTCCCGCGTCCCTCATCTTCTTAATCTCCTCACGTAAATGGTTAGATTTCGATGGCATACGTTTCTTCCCTACGGCAGAAACCACCACATCAATGCCGTCAAATGTGTTCATTTTTTTGTTTGTTTGTTGATCAAAAAGTACAAAGTAGATAAGGAAAACTAGGATGACGGATGTATTCAAAGCGCCGTCGTTACGTGGAATGGTGCGCTGTGATTGGTTGAGAGGATTTATCGCATTCTGCAGAAAGGAGACTGGCGCAGGGTTCTCAAGTCTCACGCATTGGCCGTGAGACACACGCAATTTAACCAGTTCACACGCTCACACGCTACACACCGTGTATTTCTCACGCTGAAAGGCAATTGCAACCAAGTTGTCCTGCAAGCTTTATATATAACGGTAGCACCAGGCGCGCAGGCACACAAAGTGAAGTTTCCTGCCGCCGGCACGTATCTCGGCCAGATTGCGTTCGTTACTAATCAACATAGATGCGCGAACACACTGAAGTTGACGGAACATTCTCGGCCACCGTACGTTCGTTACTAGGTAACCAACAACATCGCGCGAACACACGTCGTGATGGAGAAGGTAAGTTGGAAGAAAGCTCGTCTAACATTTTTAGGCTAGAACATTTAATATATAGCCCATCGTATACATTATTATTGATGCAGTCAAAAACTCTACAACTACTTTGCAACCACTTGAACCAGGCCAGAAGCTTTGGCTCAGTTTGGCTAGCTTACTGTCTGAAACTAAGGGGAAATGTTAGTGGGTATGGGAAGGAATGAAGATGTATTTCTTCATTTTATTTTAAATTATACTGTATAGTCTTTCTAGTTACATTAAGGCTACATGTATTAAAGCAGAGTGCTCTGGGTAAAAAAAATTATATCCTGTCAAAACATACATTAAGTTAATCATTGCCATTGCATTTGTATTTTTCAAAGATGTCCCCCTACCCCTGTTATCAAGGCATCAAAATGTGCAACAAACACAGTAGCGGTTTGGAAAGAAAGGGAGAAAAAATGACAGAATAACACGGTGGCTATCGCATTTCAAGTAAGATTACAAATTGACTTTTCAATACTGACCCTATACAATACTGATTTTTGCGGGAACTCAATTTTTGGAAAAATGCCATTTATAGCGTTTTGGAACCAAACTCTTCATTTGGCCATCATTTGTAGTAACCTATTCACTGTGTAGCCTGCTCCCTGAATCGTCAAGTTCACTGTGTAGCCTGCTCCCTGAATCGTCGCCTGTTCCCTGAATCGTCGAGTTCACTGTGTAGCCTGCTCCCTGAATCGTCGCCTGATCCCTGAATCGTCGAGTTCACTGTGTAGCCTGCTCCCTGAATCGTCGCCTGTTCCCTGAATCGTCGAGTTCACTGTGTAGCCTGCTCCCTGAATCGTCGCCTGTTCCCTGAATCGTCGAGTTCACTGTGTAGCCTGCCCCCTGAATCGTCGCCTGTTCCCTGAATCGTCGAGTTCACTGTGTAGCCTGCCCCCTGAATCGTCGAGTTCACTGTGTAGCCTGCCCCCTGAATCGTCGCCTGTTCCCTGAATCGTCGAGTTCACTGTGTAGCCTGCTCCCTGAATCGTCGAGTTCACTGTGTAGCCTGCTCCCTGAATCGTCGAGTTCACTGTGTAGCCTGCTCCCTGAATCGTCGAGTTCACTGTGTAGCCTGCTCTCTGAATCGTCGCCTGTTCCCTGAATCGTCGAGTTCACTGTGTAGCCTGCTCCCTGAATCGTCGCCTGTTCCCTGAATCGTCGAGTTCACTGTGTAGCCTGCCCCCTGAATCGTCGCCTGTTCCCTGAATCGTCGAGTTCACTGTGTAGCCTGCTCCCTGAATCGTCGAGTTCACTGTGTAGCCTGCCCCCTGAATCGTCGCCTGTTCCCTGAATCGTCGAGTTCACTGTGTAGCCTGCTCCCTGAATCGTCGCCTGTTCCCTGAATCGTCGAGTTCACTGTGTAGCCTGCCCCCTGAATCGTCGCCTGTTCCCTGAATCGTCGAGTTCACTGTGTAGCCTGCTCCCTGAATCGTCGCCTGTTCCCTGAATCGTCGAGTTCACTGTGTAGCCTGCTCCCTGAATCGTCGCCTGTTCCCTGAATCGTCGAGTTCACTGTGTAGCCTGCCCCCTGAATCGTCGCCTGTTCCCTGAATCGTCGAGTTCACTGTGTAGCCTGCTCCCTGAATCGTCGCGCTTATTCATTTGTGGATGTTAACTGAATCTGTAAGTCACCTACGCTGTTTACTTCTGTATATTATATCTATCTATAAATTACGTGAACGTCTTTCTGTCTGTGTGTGTGTTATTCATATATCTCTCGAACCGTTAGTCCGATAGATTTCAAACTTGACAGGTGTCTTGCTACGGCATGAGTAAGTGCAGTGCCAAGTTTGATGTTGTTTGGATTAGAAATACAAAATATATTGGTAAATAAATATTGGTAAAAGAAGCACACTGGCTTTTGCTGCTCTAGTCACTGGCCACTCCCCCTCTCACACTGCACACTGAGTGAGCACAGCTGGCCCCTCCCCCTCTCACACTGCACACTGAGTGAGCACAGCTGGCCCCTCCCCCTCTCACACTGCACACTGAGTGAGCACAGCCCAGGACCAGAGACAGAGAGGGTCGAAGAAAGCAGCAGAGCTTAAGTAGCGTTTTCTCGGAGTTCACTGTGTAGCCTGCTCCCTGAATCATGTAGTTCAATTTTCCACATTTATTGTATGTCATTATGTCAGTAGCAGTATTTGCTTTGCTTTCTACCATGCACAAATAAAAATGTCGCTGAACTTTTGCTGTGTAATTGTAACAATGAGCACTCAAATACACCAAACCAGGGCTCGCAAAATTTCAAAATCGCTGGTAGCCCTTCAGGCAGGCACTCTTCAGATTTTGGTAGCCCGAAATGAATTTTACTAGCCCAGATAAAAAGACAATTTTCAATGTAGAAAATTGGTTAGGAGTCAAAACAATGAATCAAAAACTTTTTCAAAACACAAAATATCAACAAATATGCATCTGGTTCTAACTGAACTGAAATGTGTGTGACAAGTATGGAACATGAATCAGTCATGTCTGTGACTCAGCCCCCAATGAGGGTATAAAAAAAAAAAAGTAACACTTTAGTTTAGGGTCTAATACTCACTCATACTCAGTCAGGGGGGTTCGAGAAAATTTAGATTTCTCTGATCTACATATGTGCATTTTAAGATGTTTTGAAGGCCAAAAAAAAATGGATAACAATAGCTTTAAAACCATGTAAGTGGGCAGCTGATTATTTTTCTCTCCTCATCAGCATCACACTCCTATTCTCTTTGTCTTCCCCCCTCCTAAAGCTGAGCTTTGACTGATATAGGCTTTTCATTTTTGTCTGTCAGTGAAGTAAACATAGGGTCATCTGATAGGTTGATTTATGAATAATTTTCTCAGACGCATTAATTTACTGAAAGCTACTAGGAAAGCTAGGTACCCTAAGTTTATTAAATTCATTCATAGTATGTACACATTCATTATTGATCTTATTCCTAATACAGGGCCGTAGACAAGGCTTTATAATCAAAGAGGTCCTGCATTTAAGGTTATTAGGGGGTTCCATTTTTTTATTTCTCTGATATGTCCATTTCAAGACATTTTAAGGCCAAAAAAGGATAAGATATAGCTCAAAACAACGTCAGTGGGCAATATTGATTATTTGTCAATACCTGCTCTCACTTCTTATCCATCACTCTTTCTTTTTCTCTCAGCCTCCTCATCTTGCCCTGTCTCTTCCCCTCCTAAAGCCTAAAACTTTTTTAATTTACTGAAGGCTACAAATTGTATATTCATTCTCAACATGTACACATTCATTATTAATCTTGTGCCCAACATGAAAACGGCTTTGTTAATGCTCTGTTAATGTCCCCTCACAATGACAGCAAACTAATTATTAGTCACGTTACATAGGCCTATTTTCAGTTAAAAATGGCGAAATTCGACAAAAGTATATTCGTTTGTCTGATAATTTTTGTCATTCGTTTCACATTTATGACCTAAAAAACTGTCAAATATGAAATGTTTAGTTTAGCTACTTACATCTTATCTCGCACTTGACCGTAAACTGCAGCGAGTCGCTTCTGTGTATATAAAGCCCGCCTACTTTGATTTGATTGGTCATCTCAAATATTCTGACATTGACAGACCAATGAGACTCAGATGAACACACACACACACACACACACACACACACCCTGTCCTCTGTTTCTGACGTGCGCTCTGCTCGGAGCCACTGCGGATTGAAGATGAAGAACGCGCTGAATCTGATTATAACAAGACTGAAGCGAACAGTATTTCAGATAGCCCGTCGGGCAGGCCGGTTATACATTTTGGTAGCCCGAATGGAAAACAATATAGCCCTGGGACGTCGGGCAGGCGATTTTGCGAGCCCTGCAAACCAACAATTACTAAAAACACACACAAAAACTGATTTTGCACGGGCACTTTGCACTGCTCCCTGAATCGACGCGCTTATTCATTTGTGGATGTTAACTGAATCTGTAAGTCAGCTATGCTGTTTACTTCTGAATATTATATTTCATTCTGGTGCGCTTAACGTTATTGCTACTGTGTAATAGTAGCCTATGCTATTCACCAACTAAACATATCCTATTCAATGCGTTCACAGTCTCTATCATGGGCATCATTTGTAGTAGCCTATTCACAAACTGTTTGCTCAAGCATAGCGTTTTCTCTGAGTTCACTGTGTGCACAAATAAAAATGTCACTGAACTTTTGCTGTGTAATTGTAACAATGAGCACTCAAACACACCAAACCAACAATTACCCAAAAAAATTTTGCACGGGCATTTTGCACTAGTCTATCTATAAATTACAGAAACGTCAGTCTGTGTGTCTGTCTGTTATTCGCATATCTCTCGAACCGTTAGTCCGATGGATTTCAAACTTGACAGGTGTCTCGCTACGGGCACGAGTAAGTGCAGTGCCAAGTTTGACGTTGTTTGGATTAGAAATGCAAAAGATATCGTTAAAAATATCAGTAAAAGAAGCACTTAGAAGGTTGTGGTTTAAAAATGAACATTCTGACATAAACACTCTGTCAGCTAAACATTAAGTCAGCTACACTGTTTACTTCTGAATATTATATTTTATTCACGGCCATCATTTGTAGCAGCCTATTCACAAACTGTTTGCTCAAGCGTGGCGTTTTTTCGGAGTTCACTGTGTAGCCTGCCTGCTCCCTCAATTTAACTGAATCTGTAAGACAGCTACGCTGTTTACTTCTGAATATTACATCTATCTATAAATTATAGGAACGTCTTTCTGTGTGTGTGTGTGTGTGTGTGTCTGTTATTCGCATATCTCTCGAACCGTTAGTCCGATGGATTTCAAACTTGACAGGTGTCTTGCTACAGGCACGAGTAAGTGCAGTGCCAAGTTTGGCGTTGTTTGGATTAGAAATGCAAAAGATATCGGTAAATATATCGGTAAAAGAAGCACACATTGGCTTTTGCCGCTCTAGCCGCTGGCCACTCCCCCTCTCACACTGACACTGAGTGAGCACAGCGCAGGACCAGAGGCCACTCCCCCTCTCACACTGATTCTTTGGTTGTATTGTGCTGACATATTAAGATTTGATAAAATTTAGTTTGGACTCCCCCCCACTAATCACGTAGGCTAAATGGCATATATTTGGCTTCAAAATGTACCAAAAGGCAATGACTTTGGGGCACTGTTAATTTTGTACCTATAATAACCGTGGAACTTAACAATCAAATGTAAATATATTTATATTTTGCCTTCTGGAAGTTGCATTCAAATTCCACTTGGCTCAAATCTAAGGTGGCATGTGAATGTGCATGACGCCTCTGAGAGGCAGTTACCTGTGGTTGCAGACGAAACTCCTCCCTGCATATCACACAGGGTAGGGTTGAGTCTCCCTCCTGGATGGACCTGGCTTTGACCTCTGCCCACTCCTCTACTGTTAGTCTTCTTGAGGGAGCTGCCACCAGACCCATCCTCTGGGCTGCATCATCATCAACAACTGCATATTAGTCACTGTGAGCTTTCAGCAAAATTTCAGAAATTTCACCATGATCACAGCCTACCAAGAGTCAGAGGTGGAGGGGCATGATCCAGCACATACTCTCTCTCTTGTCCTGGTGTCCGCTCAGGATATCTGACTCTCTGCCTTGTGTTGTGGTCTTTGTGCCTCCTACTAAAATGTGCAGCTCCGCAGCCAGCAGGACATGAAGTGTCTGATACGGGGAGGTTATGGGGAATGTTTTGAATAGGAAAGCTTCGTGTGATATGGTCCTGTAGTGCTACAGCTGCTAGAGTCAGTTTCCTGCTCTCTGCTTTACCGACGAATCCCTAAGGAACATGGAGCTGTCAAACTCAGTTAAGAAGGCAGATAATAAATATCAGTCCATTTCTCACATTTAAGAGTCCAAGTAAAATCCACAGTACTATAATGAAATATTTGTGAATTATACAGTAGACTTCCATCAAAATACAAAAACATGCTTCTTTATAGATCAGTAGTCTAAACTGGTTTACCTACACTTTACAATTATTATACAATTATATTACATTGGATATAATGTGGATTATTGTGAATAATCAAGGGCTCTTAAATATGTGAGAAATGGTCTTATACTTGTTATCTGTCTTTTGCCTTTGACAAGTGATCAGACACATTCTCAAAACTGAGCCTTCAGTAGACCAACCTACTACTGAGATGAATGGCAATGCTAATGTTATTATAGACCTATTTTTATTTTTTTTAGGCCATTAGGGTTAGGGTCTATAGGAAAACCATGAAACATTACCAACTTGAAAACTTCTAATCCAGTGCTTTCATTCCAGGTCAAACAAACCTTTAAACTTAAACTGTGTGTTCAAGAGCTGCGCGGAAGTCTGTGATATTTAACGTTATATGGAGAGTCTGGGAATTTGAGACTGTGTCTTACAGCAAGATCCTATTTTATGAGAAGATTGCATGTTGTTAAATTGAACGTTGCGTCATAAACGAGTGATTTATGAGTACCATAACAATGGTAGATTATATTAATATGATGGTGATGATAATGATTACATGATTTGATGAACAGGACAAAATTCGTAAAGCTAAAAATATTTTTATAGTCACCAGCAGCCTCATAAAAAGGTCACGATTGTAGCATTTTGAGCCACTATTATGCAGTTTACTTTACAGCGTCCATTTATCTTACACCTGCGTCTCACAGAGATATGAACACAGAGATTAGCCTACAAAGAGTTTACCAGAACTTGCGAATGTCGTTGATATGGCGTACAATTGTTTAACCATGGCAACTGATACAACTGACGGAATCAGAACCGTAACCATAACATCTAGCAAAAGCTCGTCGACTAGCGGGAAAATAAGACAAACGTTCTCTTAAATTATGAGGCGCAAAATAAGCAGCGACGCATTTTGATAACCTTACAAGTCACCCTTTCATACTAGCTTAAGAACGCAGAGAGGATCCTCAAAAAGAGTGAAGCACCTCACCCGCGGCATTGCTGTCCACAGAAACACTGTTTACTTGGTCGCTATGCGACGAAGTTCCATTCAACACAGTGTGACGTTCCCACGAACTCATCTCATTTTCCTGATTGTCAATATAGCCTACCTGATTACGAACGATGAATTGAATAGTGGAAATGCTTTTAAAATGTACAAATACGTTTTTAAAAACATTTACTATCTGAGGTCTGAATGTTCATTTGCACTCATTAATAGGCTAATTATTTGGCAAAAGAAATTTAGAAACAACCATGTCAATTGCACGGTGTTTGTTAAAAGCATATATAGAGAATATTATAATGGAATAATAAAAGAGCAGAACATTTATTCTTTTGTTGCACACGCTCATGTCCAGAAAATATCATAATACAAATAAATAAACTGTAATTTCAACATTCACACTCCTCATCTTTATACTTGGAAAAACTTAAACCAGAGCATGGCCAGCATGATTTTTTTCTCAGATTCATCCATGATTTATTTGTTTATTTATTAGAGTCAGAACATTTCTTGACAGGTGACTGCGTGATTGAGATGACCAATGAAATCAGCTGCAGGCCAGGGTTGCACTGGTTTGGAGGGAAAAACATACATTGCCAATGTATACTGTATAGGCCTACCTTGAATGAAGGTTGCTTTGGATAACTTGTTACAGTTTTTCTGTCCTTATTTTCTATTCCAAGAAGAATTTTTTTTTTTTAGGTCGACACATTAATTTACCATGATTAAAAGGGTTTGCCTTTTCAGAGATACAAATATGAACCCCTCTGGTGCTCTTCAGTCATTTTTGAACGATTAAAATTGTCACACTTGTACTCAAAAATGACTGCATTGGAAATGAATGGGAGACAAATTTAACCTATAGTGGAAACTTTGGTACTGCGGCCAAACAAAATCTTACTGAAAGCAAATTTTTTGAGATATCAGCAAGCTCAAATTTGGAACACAACTTATTTCGATTTATGGCTTTGATTTTTTTTAATGATTTTTTTTAATGATTTTTTTTTGCAGTTTTAGAGTAAAACGTGTTTTGAAAATACATAGCCTATTTCATATATAAATTGAAAATAGTATTGTTGTGCATTTTTCATTACAATAGGCCTAAACATAATATTATGTAACTTAAGTTTGCCAAGTGTCATCTTTGAAAAAGAGATCAAACTTAAGACTGCTCTAAAGCATTCCAGATTTACTTAACAAAATAAAATTTGCTCATAAAGTGAATAAATGGATTATAACTACAGCGTAAATGTAATTTAGTACCATAAAATAAAATAAAAATAAAATAAATAAAATAAAAAACATTATCTAAAATATAGTATTCATTTTATAAAAAAAAAAATCTGTCATCATTTTTGACCCCCAAGAGAAGAGCACCAGAGGGTTAACTTTAAATGAAGAAGGTCAATTAGTGGTTAAAACACATGTACTGTCTACAGTGAGCTGGAGGATCTCATTGAGCTGTCGTCAGATGCTGAATTCCTCAAAGCTTCTTTGTTCATACCTGAATCATGAGCTCAGGTGTCTCAAAGAGGTCATTCTGAGATGTAAAAAAAATAACTTTAGAGGAAAAAACACACACATACAAGAATCTTCACCTGTGATCATAATGTAATGGTGTAAAATGACATTTTATAATTTAGAGAGTCCAATAAATTGTGTATACACAGGGTGTGAACAGCTGGCTATGTTCAACATCCATCACATCAATAAAAGTGGAAGTCTTTAAAAAGAACATTTGCCTTTTCTCTTAGTGTGACAGAGGGAAACCATCATGCTTTTTTCCACAGACTCATGCATTCTTGAGATTAGTGCAAGAAAAGTGCAGCCTATGGCCTTTAATGCCACAGACAAAGGTATGGAGCAATTTATTTGTTAGGAATTTATCCCCTGAGTGTTCAATCAAAAAACTGTCTTCCCGAATCCCCATGATTTGAGGCCCATCATTTGTGTTTTTAAGTAAATAATCACAGTTTTCCAAAAAAAAAGTACAGTCAAGTCTCTCCATAAAAGCTGCTTTCTTCCAACTGTCATCGAAATGGATCTTAGCATGAGCTTTCATTTTCAACATGAACTCTTTTTGTTTTCTTCCTCTCTATAAATGCCAGTTTAAAGAGCTTTCTATTTAACTTTCTTCTATGTGAACCATTTTACCTGTTATGTGGTATTTAAAAAAAAAGCAGTTCAAAGTGCCGATGACCTAAGAAACAAGGGCTGTGGGCTCTGTTGGTGTGATGTTTTAAATAGGAAACCTTTGCTGAACTTCTGTGCAAACTTTGCAAGGCACAGACAGTTTGAAAAAGAAGTAATCCATCAATTTATCTCTGCATAAAGAGAAGGGGCAGGCATAATCTGAATATGAATGTGTTCACGTCAAAGTGAGAAAAGATAATTAAGGAGAGAGCTTGTTTTTAAAGCTTGAGATGAAAAGTGCGATATGTATTACTGAATAATTTGAAACAACAATGGAGAAACTCCCCAAGGATTGTTGCTCTTTTGTGCTTAGAAGCATTGGTTCTGTTTAAAGGACAGAATGTGCAGCTTCCAATCAAGTCAGGTTATGGTAGACTATTTGCCTGATCTGGCTTTCCGAATTCTAAGACACACAGCACAAAAGCTCTCGTTTGGATGACTTAGTTGGAATGAATGAATGAAAAATGAATGAATCATGAATGAATGAATCATGGATGGATGAATGACATTTTACTTGATCCATAGCTGAGAGTTCAAATTATTTCCTGTGCTTCCTTCTATTAGAAATTTAATATAATGGCACTATAATACAACATGCATCATCAACCAACTGAGATGGGAGCTAATCAAAAGGTTGAGACGTTAATGTTATTGTGTTATTGTTGTGTCATTGCTGCCGACTAAATAAATATGTGAAAAAAGAAAACAGCCTTTGTAAAGACGGAAGGTGAAATAGTTAGAACATGTCCATTGAAAATGAAATACAAATCACTGTGTGCTTTTGCGTCTTTTTTATTTCATTTGCTAAGTGCTACATTACCTCATGCTTTGGACCTCACAAAGGATTTCCCATAAATCTCCTGGCAGCTGAGAGTAATCGATCAGGCGGTTTGATTAACCTGTCTGAAGGGTCCTCCCACAGTACAGGTCTTTGCTGTTTCTGCGGATGGCTTGTTGGAAATGTTTATTGTCAGTTAGCCTGGCTGAGCTCAAACTGCAGAGGATAAATTCTGGGACCGACCTGCGCTGGAGGAACATCTCTGCGTTCATGTTGAGCACAAACCAACAAACTACAGTGACATAAATTTGGTGATGGCGTGTGGTGGATCAATAGCGCTGCGAGTGATGCTTTTACTATTTGTCTCTTTGGTCACATGTTACTTCCTGCCCATCAGCATACCTCATCCACTTATACGACATATAATAATGTCTTGATGCTTTGCACTCGCTCTCGTAGTCTGTAAGGACTTGCTCTGTGTGCCAAGTGGATTTCACTTGAATGTCGCAGTGGTGCCCAGCAATCTGCAACACACTTGCGAAGCCATCTCGTCCCCATAATGGCCAATAATTGAGCAGAATCCATCACAGGGGCTGAAAATAGACTGCCATAATGGCCATAAATTGTAGCCCAGGAGAGATTAACACACAGAGCTGTGCCGACCCTGCTGTGCCTGAGAGTCTCCTGTACCTCCAGAGACAAGCCTGCCTCATTTTCCTCTCTGTCACCTGCTGATTTCCAACATAGGGTCAGCGATTAAAATTATAGCTCCTAAAGCATGAGACCTTGTGCTCTTGGTGGGTGGATGTGAGGGAAGAGCTGTGCTATAGCCCCCCCACACCCACACCCACACCCACACCCACACCCACACACACACACACACACACACACACACACACACACACACACACAGAGTATACTGAAGTTTGCAGTGATATCTCACCTGTGCAGCATGTGGGGTATAATTCTGTTGAGAACACACCACAATGGAAAAAGGAAACTTATTAAGAGCTGACAGTCATCTGGATAGCCTCAGGCTGTTTGATTGCTTACTTTGACCCCCTAACTGTTAAAAGCATAAATTATAAATCTTTAAAGAAAATTAGTGTTTTCACTGAGTGGATTTATTATCGTTATCATTAATGTTGAACCCCCCTAACATATATACACAAACATCCAGAGAGAGGGTAATTAACTCATCTCATTTAAAGTGGGAGTTTAAAGCCCAAAGACTTCCTCACAAGTCCCACATTAATCATGTGATTGAGTGAATGAATGACTGAATGATGGAGGCTGACGTTTGCCTTGGGTTGGTGGAATGTGTTTGTGGTGAAATGTCGTAAATGCAAAAGGTCTCTGAGCAAGGAATATAAATATGTCCCAAACCGCTCACTAGAATTATCACATAATTGGGGGCTTTCCACGTCTACCGTAGGGCAACACCCTTCCAACTCCCTGCGCTATGCCCCGAGTTTGAGTTTGGTTCGTTTTTATTTGTGGCTTCCGAACATTATCTCTTAAATGCAGACTTAAACAGTCTTCCTGATACAGTCAATTTGAGTGCAGGAAACAATTTTGCAAAGTTCTGTTCATCTAACACATCATTGACTTGAGGTTTGATAAAGTTCTCCACATGGTGTACCAATAATGTAATGTAAAGTATGTTTGGGTTATTCCATATGTAAATCACCATTCGTTTCTAATTAATAAGTGCCCCGAGAATCTTAATCTTATAACCAACATTATTTCAAAAACATAATGACCATCATAATTTCAGCTTGTTTCAAATGCTAGTGTGACTTTTGACAGTTCTTTCCATTTGTTTGTTTTGTTCAATGTGTTCTCTCACTCCATATCCAAATGATTGAATAGATAAGCACCGTTCTTGAGGAAGAAAAAAGCCTAAATGACACATGTTGCCTCACTGTTCAGCAGGCAAGTCATTCAGCACGCCTTTGATACTTCAAAGCATGTTGAGGTTGTGCCAAAGGAGAGGACTACTTTAGTCTTGTGTTGTAATTTCAGACAGTGATGAAAGATAAACTATCAGTGCATATTTACTTGTTTTTCACCCTACCAAAGATACAGTGCATAGAACACTTTTCCTTTTATTGCTCATATTGACATACACTTCTACTGTACATCTGTTTTCTGTACCCTCAGTCAATATAATTATATGATCTCCAAAGTATGTTTTTTTATGTACTTCATATTATATTTTCTCATATTTCCACTGTAGACATTATTCTGATTACGAATGCACTGTCTAAATGTCGATTTTTCCAGCCTTTTGATGCTTAAAACATTTTCCTGAACAGGTCCTGTGGAAATCATATTCTCTTTGAGAAATACTGTGCTTCTAAATGTGGTGACATGTGACAGACACTCGATAATAGCATTTCGATATGGGGCGTTGAAACATCCTTCATCCATCCCACAACATCTGAAGCATCTGTTTGACATAGGCTGTGACAGGAAAAAGCTGAAAGTTTGATATGCTCTGTTGCAGATCGTTAATGCTGAGAAAACAAAACGTCTTGTCTTGGATTGCAGTGATGTACATTCACACTAAAGAGATGGGAAGCTTTAGAGAAAAAAAACTAACATGTCAGCCGAAACATAATGCCATATTAAGAGTAAAAATGTTTTAATCTGTATGGCATACTCATCATCTGCTGTAATATAGACCAAGCCAGTGAAAAATTAAAAATTACCACATGCATTACAATGATCAGCTTAATGACATGTATATCATTTTATTATTAAAGTGGCATGCTGTGACATTTGTTCAGCATTGTGAATAAAAAAGATGGATATGTTTTGACTTCTATAGACAATTCTGCTCAAGGTGTGGGTTATGTCATTGTTATAATCAGTTCAAATGAACAGGTCTCAGGCAGATCTTCTGTTTGGCAGAACAGATCCTCAGCCACACATTTCAGCTCAGTCTGGAATTCATTGGTTTAACAATGAATTAAAAAAAGTCTATTATTTATTGATTCATGTGTCCATCATACCAATACTAAGATTGTCTGAAATCTTGAATGATCAGGCATAGGTCTGCTTTTTAAGTCACACTCAAATGTTACCAAACGGTCAAAGTGTTATGAACCTAGACATTTCAATGAGATTTCCTCCGTGGCATGTTAACATGCCACTTTTTTGTAATGACTGGTTGATAGCCTCAGGAGGTGACAGCCCGTTGGCTGCCAGCCTGACCCTGCCATCCGTGCCGAAGTAAACAGGTTTGATAACTTTACGTCGCTCATCACTTTACAACCACTCAGCTGTGTCTCTTCGACAGCATGAACATGGAAGAAAAAATAAAATCAAAAATGTTCCATATGTCTTAAATCGCGGTCCATTGCTCTATGATGGCTCATCTTTTTCTTAATCATGGAATGCTTCCAGATGTTTTATTGTTTTAGAGCATCAGTCCTTTTGTAGGCCAGTAATTCATATTACCAAAATGTAAAATGGATGATCTTTACAAATTAACTGAATCAACACTGAACTGACTTGATGACACGATATTCTTTTTAAGAGCTGCTTTACATAATTTATCTCTGTTTGCATGATTGAATCATTATTTTCCTGTTGATCACTTAAAGCTGCTTTGAAACAATCTGTATTGTATAAAGCGCTATAAATGTACCTATATATGTACCTGACTTTCTGCTCTCCACATGTAAAAAAAGGTGCATTACGAACATTATTGGCAGGGAGATGAAAAATGCATTGGGCCTTGACAGCTTTGATTGGCTGATAGTTTTGTCTCACATTACAGTGTTGAACCATCGGGCCCATCCACGTGTCAGGGAAGGGAAATGGAAGATCAAGGGCAGAGGAGAGTGGCGTGTTTACATTTTTCTCTGATGTTCCTCTCTCCACATCTCTCATCCAGCTCTGTGAATCAATAAAGGATGGATGAAGTGGAGGAGGAGATCCAGTTCGTGTAACCCTTCAGCAAGGTGAACAAGCTTTGTGAGCTTTATCACGTCAGCTTGTGGATTTTTCTCCTGTTGGGGAATCACAATGAATCACTTATCTCAATTTGGAAATAAACAAAATACTTTCAAGATACTTCCGTTCTTGTGATGTTTTTTGCATTATCATATGATTTGATATTGTTTTACGGTTACAGTAACACACTGGAATCACAACAAAAGAATTTAAAATTAAAATAATATGCAATAGGCCTACATATAGTAGGCTACATGTCTGTATGCGAATATCAAATGCTATTCTCATCTACCACAGTAATCTGAGATAAGCATCAAGATTTAAATGAGATTCTGTTCTAATTCAGCTACTATTGGGTGTTTTTTATTATAAATATGCATATATAAGTTTTAGATAAATGGGTTTAGTTTTCTTATTGGTATAGTTTTCAAGTCTGTATAACAACATTTTTATCAACTACTTTTTTATGTTTTCAGTATCCAAATGTGCATGGATTATTGATCAGTTCAAGCAGTTCAAGTATGCCTTCATATTTCATTGCAGATTAATGTTTTGGGTTTTTTTCTGGCAAAAAGTAGCTAGACAAACACTGTGGCTGCAGTTAACATTCATAAGCAAAGTTTTTTTTTGTGTACGTGTGTCTGTCTGCTGTGGTCAGCATTATTTTGCCAAGTAAGACATGTTCATGAATAAACATAATATTTTAACATTAAAATAATAACAACATTTCTATCCGAAAATTTTGTCCTAATCCTAGCCCTGCCCCTAATAGGCTACTAACCCTACCCACAATGTATCCCTAAAATCTAATGATGGGTGAATATAATGTACCCTGGGTTGTAAGCCTAAACTTGACATAAACTGTAAACTTGTCCCTCAAATCTGATTGGTTGATTGGAATGTTGTGCCAGGATCAACAAAGACATTGATCCATTCCAGGAACATGTTGTTGTAGCCTACTTGGTAAATCACGTTCATCCGGGTGAAAGACTGGTGACTGGGTCGAAAGCTTCGATGACGCACAGCTCACATCTCTGTTACCGAAAAAGTAACCGAAACCACACATGAAACACAGTAGGCTACCTGACTCTATTGCGAATGACATCATTACGGTTCTGTCAAAAAATTTGGTTATGTAGGCTAAGTCTGTACGGGTGTGTGTTTGATTCATATTTGATTATAGAATTCTGTTGTCACTCTTAATAACCGAACTGTGTGTGAACTTAACCACATTAAGGACTCTCAAACGTAAGCTATCTTGCCGCTGTGTGAACGTGAGCAGGGTTTCCTTCTGAGCTGTTTACAGACTCATTAACTCATTAGCATCGGGAATTGGACTAGCCTATACTTGTTTCGCTGTAAGTTTTTGATTCACTAAAATGAACCGGCTCAAGAGATTCATTCGGGAGTCAGACTGCTGCTGTTGGCACTATAGCCTACTAAATGATTGTTAAATATTCACATGTTGTCAAATACTTAATTTGTTTTATGTTTTGCATTAATTAATATGTTTAGTAAATTCACATGATGTTAAAAATCGAAATGTTAACACTGTTAAAATGGGTGCATCTGATTGGTCGCGTGTGTGAGTGCGTCTGCTCGTTATCAGGGAACTCTCGCGAATCGCGATTTACTTGAATCACTTGTCAGTAACGCTATGATTATTTTGTGAAGCTTCGCATTTTGAGTGTTTACTGATAAACATACTCGCTTTCAGGTATATATAACACATATTTGCACACAAATGTATATGCTGTCTAAATACATTCAGATGAATATTGTGCGTTTTATTTACTTGTAAATTGCGATACGGGTTGATTACAGCATAAAGCTATCGGCTAGAACGCCCGCGGTTGGCGCGCAAACCGCACAGCACATGTGATATGATTAAATATAAATGTTATTTTGTGAGTTGTGCTGTTCGGTTAAAAGGTAAAGTGTGATTATATTGTTATGTGTGTTTTAAAGCTGCAGTCCGTAGTTTTTCCTCTTTGTCGCCATCTCTGTCTCTCGGAAAGTCTTGAAAGTCCTTTCAAGTGAAGTCGGAAATATCGTAGAATTCCAAGCGAGTGAATGAAAGAGCGAAGTCGTATTTACAAATCTCGGAATTCTAGATGATACGCTACATGAGTTGCTGAGTTGTGCTGTTGGAAAGAGCATGTTTATGTGAAACATTTTATAGACAATATAATACATTTAAAATCTATAAGCAAGAGCTAAATGAGCAAAGCAAATCTTTGGCGAATGATGATTATTGTTCATGATAGACTTTTGTTTTGTTTAGGGTTTTTTGACTTGAATGCATCAGGGTTATGGTGTTTGTATGCGTGAGAACCACTCATGGAACCCTACAAGATATTTTTTGAAAAGGAAACCCTCAGACATTGTCGTTTGGGGCTCAGTGCAAAATGTCCTCCATGGCAAAACTCCTCTCATGCTGATTTTTACATCAAAAGGAGTGGATGAGGTAAGGATGAAACCTAAAAGCTAGACTCAGACACATCAAGCTTTGCGTGCCCTTTAATGCTTAATTATACCTGTTAGGGTGATGAGAGACTTATCCCACAAGCCTCATGATTAATAAACAAGCCATCAAGGACCCAACAAGTTCCTGCTCATCACCTTGACACATACATTCAGTAAGAGGGTACATATCAAAGCTCATGCTGTACATGATCTCGCAAAGACACACACAAAACCGTTAAATTGCCCCACACCGGGCCAGCTTTGTCTACTCTCTGACCTGTTTCTTTCTTTCTCACTTTTTATCCTTTTGTCTCTCTTTTGCACACCTGTTTGAGTGACAGACGATGAGAACGTGGTGACGCTCGTAGCCCAGATGGGGTGAGTGACAGCCTCAGTCATGCTTTCATCAATCAGCATTTCAATTCTGCTTTGTAGCGGACCAGCCAGGGTAAGGGTTGCGTTTGGCCGTTTAGTAAATAGACACCTCTCTGGGAAAAAAAAGATGGCTCAGGATGGAGTTACTTACTGCTAGAGCTGAAAAACATACAAAAGTGACCTCAGGCCGAGGTCATGTAAAGATTCCTCCTTTGATAGTCTTACATGTGCAGAAGAATCCAATACAGGACTTCACGTATACATGTCCTGTATACGAAGATCAAACACTATTCTTCTCTGCCACAGTAATCTGTGATAAGCAGCAAGTTTATACACGTTTAAATGAGATTCTGGAACTAAACTTGAACCTGCTCAGGTGTTAAGGAAAACTTTTTCAAGAAATGTTGAGATATGAGTTTAGTTTTTTGGGGGGTTCTAAGTGTTCATGTTTGTATAATAACATTATTCACTTGTAAAGACCTACTTTAAGCATCAAGATTTAAATGAGATTCTGTACTAATTCAGCTACTACTGGTGGTCAGGTGTTATAAGTTTTAGAGAAATGGGTTTAGTTTTCTTTTTGGTTCTTAGTTTTCCTTTCTGAATAAAAACATTAACATTATAAAAACTACAACAGGTGAATTCTTTTTTTTCTGGCTAACAATAGACAAACACTGTGGCTGCAGTAAACATTAATAAGCAGTAAACATCCATAATTGTCTGTTTTACAAATAATTATTAGTATCATCATCCTAATTCCTGAATATTTTTAGCTGTGAGTGTCTATGATTATTAGTATTTAATTAAGCACAGATTTTTTTATTTTTTTTTGTGTGTGTGTAAGTTTAATGTGTTAATGAGAAAATGTTTTTGTAGCATCCAATACCAATTTACTCTGCAGAGCTATGAACTGTGAAATAGCTATTTTGGGAAAGCATAGAAATGTCTTACTCTTACCCCTGAGGGATTAAGAAAACTTTTCTCATTTACTTTTTACTACTTTGAGAAATAATTGGATAGAACTTTCTACATAGGCTGACTTACTAGCACTGGTATTTCATTGGTCGCCTCTGTCTAGACAGCCTCACACCACTTCTTCAGCTATATAATCAGTCTGGAGGTCTTGGAAGCTGAAATTGGTTCTGTCCATCAGCTTGCGTGTTGCAGAAATTGACCTGCCTCTTGCCTCCGCGTTTCATCTCAGACTATAGCCTGCAACAAGAAAGGGCAAAATGTCTTTCCGCTTGGCACAATACCATACTATTAGTCTTTTGCACTCGATATGAAAGTGAAAAAGGTCTTATGGACCCCGCACTACTTGTAAATAGAACATAGGAAGCCTTTTACTTTTGCTATGAAATGGTTTTAGTTTACTAATAACTTGTTGAAAGAAGAAGGAAACACCATTTTTCCTCAAGCTGAAACTGAATAAATACTTCAGTCACAAGTTTCATATTTGATGGGATCTCATCTCTTATAATAAAATGGATAGTTGCAGTGCAAGCATCTGAGTAGTTAATACAGCTTTCTATGCATGCTAAAATCACAGTATAGAAACAGCTGTGATGTAAAACACCTGTTAACTACATCACTGTGCAGCATGAGCATCCATAGCGGATCGTGTTGTTGTTTCACAGCAACGTTATCTTGTAGCAGAAGGGTATACATTTAATGAATTTGCTTAATAAAATAATGTGTTAATTAATAACTTTGTATTAAAAATCTCTATTAAAATAAAATCATTATCTTTTTTTGTTGTTAATTTTAAGTAATAAGTCAATTGATGCTATTCGCAGTATAGCACAGTCTCTCATACCTTTTTGCTTAAATACAGCATGTAGTTTAAATATTTACATCATTGTCATGTAATGTTGCATTCCTCAGTTCTATTAAAAACTACTGCTCTGTTATTTGTGTGAAAGAAAGCTCACTAAACTTTTGTCTGTTTGACCTTTCTTGACACCCCTCTCTCTCTCAGCTCTCAGAAAGACAGCTGTTCCTGTCTTGGAGTGTTTGGACACTGCTAATGAGGGGATGCTTTGTGGTGTCCCTCTGTCCAGAATGGTCTCTTTAGTTGTCTCTCTGTCTAGCGGTAGGTCTAGACCTTTCTTTGACCAGCTTCTCATCAGAAGCAGAATCCCCATTAAGGATGGACCGTTGTCAGTTGAATGAGAATAGAGCATAGTATGTGTGTGTTTGAGTGTGTGGATCAGGGAAACAGCAAAGTCTTTTCCACTGTGCTCTTGCTCAGGATATAAAGCACATCGTTGTAATTGCAAAGGATTCCAGCTTTGAGCGTCTGTGGCCACTCTAAGCCCATCTCTGTAGATGCATGTGCTGTGCAGATTATGTCAGCTTGCTTTCCACAGGACTCTCACTCTATTCAGTGAGAACCCGAGGAGCTGTCAATGCAACATGACTATTGCGTCTTGCCCTACTCAGGGAGGAGGGAAACTCAGCAAACACTATAGCAATTACAATGTATATTGTGAAACTTTACTCAAATGGTTATGGAGAGAGGGAAGTTTTAATGTAAAAAATGGACTCATTTTGCATGCATTCATGCAGGGCATGCTATTATATATCACATTAAGAAATCTCTTGGCTAATCCACATCTTGTTGACTATTTTAAAATATATTTTTTACAGTTATTTATTCATTATTAATATGACTTGTTATTTTACAAATAATATTTTTTTACTTCATTTATTTTTTTTATTATTTTTAATCTTGGGTTTAGATATTCATGATGGTTTTACATTGTTCTGGTATTCTTGATCTGTCCTACAAATCTTTTAATTGGACATGTAGTGTGTATAATTGAATTAAATGGTATGGTGAGATGACTAGGCTAAATACTTGAACAGACCAAAAAGAGGTCTGTTTATTTTAATTACTACTTGCACTTGAAAAAAAAATTTTTCCCAGCCTCGAGGGGTGAACACTTGACTCAAAGTTTCACTAGTCATATTATATTTCTTTGTAACATTATATTGCTTCTGCACAACCTTAGATGTATATACAGATCATATGCAAGCACCTGCAGATGGTTGCATAAGTGCTAATCGCTCTGCTCAACAAATCTAGTGCTGACTTTAAGTGAATTGATATCTATAGGTAGATTGGACAGGTCAATGCAAGTACGAGCTGTTGTCTTAACCTTTTTAACTGTTTTGACTATCAGCCAAACACAGACTCCGCTGACATTTGAGGAGGCCACATTCAATTCTGGACACCACGGCCAATGCGTGCACTGAAATTGAATGAGATCGTTTTAAATTAATTTGCCTGTCCTCATGCATTAGGGAGTCTACATAATGAGGCATTAGTCCAAATTGTTTTGCCATAGCATTTGTCACTGAAGATCAAAGCAATATTGCATGAGTGGTGTACAAACGTCTGAGACAAACTCACAGCAGCGCTTCCTTGCAACCTGCAGCATATCATTGTAAGAGAGATGCTGATAGATACTGACAAAATTAAAGGAAGGAGGAGTGTGGCTTGTTGGTAGCTGGAAAAGTGTGGTCGGAAAAGAAATGATCATACCTTATCATTGATTTTACTAATGATGAGTGCCCCCCAGTGCAACAATAGTAATTTTGCCATAAAACTGTCAGCAGTTCATCAATCTCTGGAGGCCTTTCCTCCCTCAGAGCAAGATTTATTAAATGCTTACAGTCATGAGCCTGGACTTGCCTCGTCTGTCTGTAGCATACAACAGAGCTAGCCTTTGAGACGTTAAAGTCCTCTCACTCACAGCGTTACGTGAAAGTCGCTTTCTCTCTTTACTCTTCTTCTCTCTGTGTATGTTTACATGGGACAGAAGCCGCCTTGGTTTTCTGTGAAGAACAAATCCTTCACAAGTGGATATCCTTTTGTTCAGCCTCACTATCATGCTTTACAATTTAAACCCTTCTGATTGTTTTTCTCTTCTTCTCTTTTTTTGTGCTTGTGTGTTTTGTCTGTGTTCTTCAGGCAGTTGTGTGCAGCCAAGACATGCACTTTAAATGCCTGAGGACTGAGGCCTGTCTGCCAACAATAGGAATTTCCCTGGTTTACACAGGATAGATTAAGCTCATACCTTTCCCAAGAGCACATTATGGTTCTATTTAAACCGATTTGTGCATGCAACTTTACGCTTCACATGCTAGTTCATGCTATTGATTACTTAGTTTGATATGTTCAAGCTCTTGTTATGTTTGAGGATAAAGTGCAGCCTCTACTGTCTGAACATTAAAACATGAACATAATTATGTTCAGCTGACAGGTTTGGAATTGCTGAGACTCTTTCATTTAAAAACAATTTTTTTTAGACCCAAATAAAAATGGCTGAAAACTTGGCATCAGGTCTCAACAGACATGTAATATAATGGTATGCTTCTAAACAACAATGTCTTTGACTTTATGAGTATATCAGCTGTATTCATGACTTATCAGTAAACTTGCTTTCAGAAATCCCTGTTACATATTGACACAAGTGAATATCCACACATATGCCATTTCTGATGTGGCTTATGTTTTGAACACCTGGGTATCTGTACACAAAGTGATCGGCACAAACTCAAAGATGAGTTAATTAAATTAAAGATTTAATTAACAGCTTGGAGATGAACTTGTAAGATCCATCCGCTTCAGGCAGTGTGAGCGATCAGTGTCTGCAGATAGTTTAGAGATAAACGGACGCATCATGTTTAGATGTTAATCGAGGGGAAGCTGAGGGTTCCACCCACATGACACCTCAATCATCCTAACCCTTTATTACACGGAGTAAACATCATAAAAAGCCACTTTAAAGATGATGAGAGAAATCCGAATTTTGCTTAATATTTATAATGATGTGATTAAATTATTGTTTTTGCTGTCAGAGCTTGCTCCTGCTGCTCTTCCATTGCTCCTTTGAAGTCAGTTTTAAGTTGTGTTTCATGTGGTCATGGAGTCTGCTCGTATTGCTTTCCAAACGGCACAGTCTTACTTAAATACACATTGAGCACTGTAATTTTTTACAAGTGAAGGTGCAATTTGCTGTAAATGCAGTATCAGTGTTTCAAAACCCATAGAGGGCCATTGCATTTAAGAGGCAAACTCTTAATATTTTGGAGAGGGGAAAATGAATGAAAAGTTAAAATGCACCTAAACAAGAGTTGCGTCATATAATTAAAAATCGTAATCATATAGCTTTTGAAAGTGAATTGCTACACCTGCTGAGGCTGCTTTATACGCTGTCATTTTCAGACTTACAGACACTTGTTTCTAGATCAATGCATCTTGTCTTTCTAGATATTCCTTAGAACTAGCTAAATGTGTGTGTTAAATGAAGGGATCACTTGAGAAATAGTTCACTCAAAAATGAAAATTCTGTTATCTTTTACTCACCGTCATGTTGTTCTAAACATGCATGACTTCTTTTGTGGAACATAAGATCGAGGTTGTTGTCATTTTTGGGTGAACTATCTCAGGTTAACTTCTTGTGTATCCCTATAAATGTCAGATGCTTTCTTTAAATTACTGATTAAGTCTCAAGTTGCAAAATATCCCTGCTTTCATAATTATATTCTCCAAGGTACATTTGATATAATATACACTAGGAAAGGTTTTTTTTTTTTTTTTTTTGCATTATGCAGCTTTAGTTCATAAGCACACTCAACCACATTCTATCTTAATGCGTTTTATCTTAGTGCATCTTGTCTTGATGTCCATTGTAAAAAGTGTCAGAGAAACTGGTACCATTTAATCAAATGATATGTGCTGTTTAAACTGTGTTTAACGCAGTTTGGCCATAAATTTGCTTCAGAGCTGCTCCATGATGTGAATATATGGCTATCGAGGTGACACAGATAATACATAAATCACATTTCAAAGCTGGTTCTTTTCCAGCAGTTCACAGGAGGCGAACAATGTGTGTCTTTCAGTATGAGGCCACAGCTGGTCTGGTGCTGCATATTAAGTATTATAAACAAGCGTTGCACCTATTTTATTTAGGAGATTATCATCTTCTAGGCTTATTAGAAGGACATTTCCCATAATATTCTGAAGATGAGTTTACGCATGAATCCCCATGACTTTGCATTTTGTTATAGACTAGTTCTTGTATTGTGATACTATGCCATTGAGTAACTTTTGTCTCATATTACCCACATTGCTACAAAGGTTGTCAGAATCACCAGACAAGAATTCCCTTCCACCACAAACTAAAAAAACATAAAGGTGTGATCATGAAGGTAGTACAATTTTGCTGGAAGTTTTGGATTATGTTACTTGTTTTCCTGCTTATAAATAATGATTCATGTTATGTTTTATTCAGTTTCTTATGCAACTGGTGACTAGATAAAATATTGTTTATTGAAATAAGGTTCTCAAACATTTGTGCTGCTGACAATAGTGAGTTCCTGGTGTCTTAATAATTGTATTGTATCTTTACAATGTGATATTTTTGCTAATGGTAAACAGAGCTGCCATGTCTTCGTGAAGTTGTCTGTCACTCAAGAGAAAAAAATCATTTGTTCTCACCATTTACTAAGGACAATCCCCTTCACCTAAGTTGTTTTTCTTTTGCAGTTTGAGAATATTTTTACAAGCTTCTCCATCCTACAAGAGACAAGACCCAACATAGAGAGGTGGTGAGACATGCTTCAGATAACTGAGTAAAAATGTCATGCGGTTACAGAACTATGTGTGGAAATCATGTCAGGATACTCAGGCAGATGTTGTGTTTCGTACTCATGGGATTGGGCATGAACAATTAGAAGAACAGCAAATAATTATGTATGACAAATATTTTAAAACATAGTCCCTGATTATAGTCTCTAAATGCTGTCTGATGTCAGAGTGTTCCACAACTGTTTTCCGCAGTAAGTTAAGTAATATCTAAAACATATCCTTCAAATTATTCTTCTTCAATAATGACAAAAGTGCATGCCAAAATATATTAATAATACATAAAGTGATCAATAAGTTCAGTTGAAACACGGAAAAATGTGCAAATGTGGCGGCTGTTCAAAACGTTGAGGCAAAACAACTGACCAGATGGTTTTTATTTAAAAAAAAGAAGATTTTTTTAAAGATATCAATATCACATTCGATATCTCAATAATATATTTTACACACTTGTAAGAGAGGTTTTAAATGTGTCTCATGAAGTTAGCAATTTGTTTTGAGACATATTTGTTGTAGCTTTACATTACCAGAACATAATAAAACAGTTACTCAGCATCTTCCCTAGTTATGTCTCTAAATTTACACAGATCAGCAGGCCTGTGTTTCCTCAGAGTCTCCTTAACCCTCCCTCTAGTTCTTCATCCTTCCTATTTTTAGAGAATGTATCTTTTCCTGATGAAATACAGTAAAATGCACTCAGGGCCACATGTCTGCCTCCCTCTGCTACGCTCACACACAGTGCATATTTTTAAAGTTCTTAACTGCTGACTGGCTCGCTGACCTTCCTTCATTTTATATAATGCATGAAATATTTATTCCAAAAACAAATATAGGCTTTTCTACCAAGTTCTACCAAGGTCTGAGCAAATGAGCTTTTTAGATGTTCAATATTAATTTTGAGGCTGAGGATTTTTCATTTTTTTCATTTTACTTTCAATATACTTATTGTTGCACCATAGCCAGTTAGAGAGAGAGAGAGAGAGACTGCAAATTATTTAGAGAGGTGACTGTGCACAACATTGATTTTTGTATGCTCACCAAGGCTGCATTTTTGTATTATAAAATACAGTAAAAGCAGTCATATTTTTAAAATTTAAATGAACTGTTTTCTATTGTAATATATTTTAAAATGTAATTTATTCCTGGAATGTCAAAGCTGAATTTTTTTCAGCATCATTTCTCCAGTCTTCAGTATCACATGATCCTTCAGAAATCATTCTGCTGCCCAATAAACAATCGTTTTTATATCAATGCTGAAAACAGTAGTACTGCTTTTTGTGGAAACATTTGAAATAGAAATCTTTTGTAAGATTATAATTGTCTTTACTGTTATATTTGATCAATTTAATGCATGCTTGCTGAATAAAAGTTTTTTCTTAGGTACGGTATGTATATATAATCTCAATGTTGTGCACAGTCATCACAAAAAAAATGCAATGCATCAACAGGAGGACATCTGTTAAAGAACCACTGCTTCCCACCACCATTGTCCCATGTATGTATTTTTGAAAACTCAATCAATTATGTACACTATGCTTTCTCTTTATCTCAATCTTTCTCTTTCTCCTTAAAAAAAATGTCTTTGAAGCCTTTTCCCACCAAATTTTCCCATGGAATGCTAGCTTGTTTGTAATTAGTAAATATGCTGTGCAGTGAGTAAGACTCACTAAAAGGAACCCAATGCAAGGTTAGGGTTATGGTTAGTGTGGATGGAAGAGATCTCAATTTTAGGCCTGCATCGCTGACAAAGGATAAAGTGTATATTGTATCTTAAAGATACAATACAATAGTTTAAGAACAAATAATAGTATCAAAGGTCCAAATTCAGAATTAAACCCTTGTCCTCTTCTATCCTTGGGTCCAGTAAAAATAATAGGCTCAAACTTTAGTCCCATTTATGCTGTTATGAATGTGTCCACACATTAAGACTATTCTGGGAAAACTCTATTTGTTCTAACCAGCATTAGTTTACTCCAGTACAATTTGTCATGCTGTTTTGACATTTCCCACACACATTACTTAACTTACTTAACCTTAATCTTTTTAACTATTTCAGAGAGGAGGAAATCGTTTTTTTTTTTTTTTGCCTTACATGACGCATGGTGATAAGGAATAGGATGTCCCTCCTCCAGGTCGTTGGAGTAACACCACAGCAAAACCACCCCACTTGATGTGGCAGGATGTGCAGGTAACAACAGCAAATAAGTGTTTCAATAGCAATTATTAGCTGGAAGTGAGGTATGCGTGCGTGTGTGCGTCTGGGGCAGTTCTTGGGCTTTAGAGTGTGGGTGTGCTCCGAGAAGAGCAGCCACTCAAAGCTTTTCATTAGTTTTGCCTTGTTTCTCCTCTTTCCCTCTCGAGTGTGTAATGTGTGTTGGGACACAATGGGAGGATCTGCAGAATTGTGGTGAGAGGCTGTAGACTGTGTTTGCTGGCGCTGTGAAGAGCCTCTTCACCAGGCTTTGGCCACAAAGGCCTTTGGGATGCGCCCATGGCTTACTTTGTTCACGGGAAGCATTTCACACGCACCCAGGGCAACAGACAGGCAGGGCTGAGGCCTCAACACTCGGCAGAGTTATTGAAAAGATTTTGTGCTTTTTTTTTGTTCACCTATCCCCCCCTCCCCACCACACCTCCTTTTTTACCACAAATCCTTTCTCATCCTTTTCGTTCAAATACTACTGTTGGGCAAACAGGAGACTCCTCTTTTTCTCTTTTTCTTGATCTCACCCTCCATAATATCCGACTTTAATTGTAATCACCTCACTTTTGTCAATGAACATTGTTTCTGTTTATTTGAAAATGTGATGTGCAGTTAAAAAAAGCAGGAAGGTTGAAATGTCTTTGATAAATTATTGTCACCTTCTACTTTATTTCAAATGCACAGCTACAGTGTTTTGCTGGACTTATTTTATTAGAAATCATATACATTGTTTAACAATAAAAGTAGTTTAATGAGGTTATGACCATAGACCTTTGTAATCGAAATTCATGTTTTATGATTCTATGCTTAGGCAATAATTCCCTCATGGAGCTTATAGCGCTCTTACATTCATAAATCACGCATTTGCTGTAGGTCAACTTGAATTGCTCATGACTATCTATACAATATGTATGTCATGTTTGAACTATGCGTGCACACATAAGAGAGAAATAACATTTTGTAGTCCTAACAATCTTTTAGCCCAGTGAACAAAATAATGCAGTTTTCCTGACATGCCTAGAAACCTCCATCTCCACAGCAGCTTAAGTGTCACATGAAAAAATTATGTGTCAGGGTTGGGGCCTGATAAAATATTGATGGTGGTCAGTGGCCCAGAGCTACTGTATAGTGTAAATTTCTGCTCTGGATGAAAGGAGGTGGTGATTGGCCTCATCCAGATTCAGTGAGCATTTATGAGAGCATTTACTTTATTTGTGTATGGTCTATCAAATGTTCAAGATAGGAATCTCAGTGCTTGTGTTTCATTGCTAAAACTAAGATTGTGAACCACTGGTGCACAGTATTGTCTTATATTACAAGTCTTGATGAAAACAAATACATTTAATTAATGAAACAGAAAAGGACAACCACAATAAAAATAACGTAATAAATGTATAATAATAAAACAAATATTAATTATTTATAAATTATTATTATTAATTTTTTATAAAGCTCTCTTTTTAAGATCCAACATGTGTTTTGAACAGTTTAAAGATTTTACAACATAAAAGGTCAGAGAGAGATCTAATCATTGGGATGAACTAGTAAAGAACCATTACTGTATTTTGTGCTCCAAGAGACACATAATTTAATGCATTAGGCCATGATCAATGAAGTCTTTCTCTGAGAACATAAATTACATTAAACAATATGGTTAGAAAACTACATGAATGAATGGTTGAGAATTATGACTAATGCAAATCAATCATATTAGGCCAAGCTTGGTGTGAATGTGTGAAACTTAGTTATATCAGACCCAGCAGGACGAAGTTACATCTCTGTCTATTTTCATGGGTTATAAAGATGAAATGAATAAAACATGGCTTGGTCTTTGGAGCACTTTGCTAAGATGTTGTATCACTGAAAACAGCAGCACTCTGTCAGATCAGATTGAGAACAGTGCAGTGACACACCTCTGCCGAGGAGATGATAAAATGTACAAACCGTATAAGGAGAGCAATAGCATCTGTGCCCGTCTCTCTGTGTGGAGAATCATGACTTCCTCCATAGCGCACACATTGTGTTTTTCACATTCATCCGTTAGAGTTCGCTTTCTCAGCAACACAAATTCCGACATTCTGCTCCGTGTGAATTATGATAATTGGATATATAGCAATAGTGACTATACAGACTGCAGGACTAAATGTCTCTTTGTTGTCTGCTCAGACACTTCACCTGAAAATATTATACAAGCTTTCGGAAGAATGTCCAATTGGGATGCTTTTCAGATGTTAATTCATCATAAGAACATGGCAAAGTGTCTTTTGAGGTCTTTAGATCTGCTTTGTCAATTATTGCTTGTGTCTGTGAGACCAAAGGGGAGTTAATTATTATTTGCCAATGCAGTCTGAGGAGTCCAATCCTTTTATGACTGGTTTCTTGAGCTGGAGACGAGGGAGTGCTCCCAATCACTGATGCCCATCTAGCCATTAGAAGAGATTCCCATTCCTACTGTCATCTTTAAATTGCAGTACACATGCTTCCTTGCACTGTAGTTGAGAAGAAGAGGGATAGTTATGGTTAATGCAAATTGGTATGTGTGATTCTAGTCTTTGATTATTTTCACAGCAAACAGAGACATAAGACGAAATACTACTTACCAACAACTTCACATCAGACTATGGTGTGACAGGACTTTTTTTGTGCTTTGACTTTGAATATTGCTTGGAAGTTACTAATGATAAACAATGGATGAGTAAAAAATACAAATAACTATAGAATTTCTATATAAAAGAATAAAATATATATAATATTTATATTAATAATACTTTCTGTAACTGAAGTTTGAACAGACCCATTTAACAGTGTACAGTTAATACATTTAAATGAATCACAGTTGTCACTTTTTACACCAGTGAAAATAGTTATATAAGGTCAACAGACATTGACCTTTTGTGACAACATGCCCCTATGGCATATAAAATGTAGTAATATAGTGTTATGTTAATATTATAACCCTAGGGGTTAATGAGGGAGCTGCAGGAGACTTATGAGACTGGGATATAAATCATAAACCCAATCAGTTACCCCTATCATTGTTACAAAGATCACTATTTCTGATCACATGCTTTGAATTGGCCTGTAAAGTTTTGCTGCTCCAAGTTAAGCTGATCATTATTTGGCATTATTTATTTATTACGGTGTAATTAGTCTATAACCCACATTTCTTTTTAAACTCTAATGATTTCAGATGACTTTTGCCACTTCTCAAATCATTGAAGGGATGAATCGGTGGGGTTCAACACTTCTAATAGTACATTTAGAATAAAATGCACTTCATTATCTGAGGATTCCTGAAATTCCTTAAATCTCTTATATTTCAAACTTTCACAAGGGCAAAAGCAAAGCTTTTAATCTGTATGGAAACCATTAAGAGAAAATAGTTTGACTGCCAAAAATGCTGTGGATTAATGGAAAATGTAATGAAATTAAGTGGAGTGATTTATCGCTATGCAGTACAGAGATTTACCATAGGAGGGGTGTTAATCCTCATGCTAACTTTTCAAAAGCTTGCTCCTGTTTGTGCTTGTACTGCGTATCAAAACTGCACCAAATGACTCAGCATGGAGTCATTTTATTCACCAATAATCATTTTTGTCATTTAAAGGCAATAATGATTCATTATTATTTTTATTTTGTCCCCTTGAGTGGACACTTTTTGTTTTGAATATAGCTGATTCTCCTCAGCTTTTGATTTTTGTCAGAATTAAACAAAAGTTGCTATAGTCTTTCTCTTCCCTTTTGCCAAGTATGTCTGAGTGAAACAGCTCCTCAAACAAAAACCAAAAAAGTAGGGTGGGACTTGATTTTGCCCATTGTGAATTGATTGGATTATTGTATCATTGTGGTTTGCTACTACTGTGATCTCATGTGAGTGACAGGATGTCCCGCCCTCGCGCCAGTAAACATGTCAGAGAAGATTATGAATTAAATAAATAATGATGTGCACAGATAATGATTACTGCAATATTCCTTTAAAAAAAACAAGAATTTTCATTTCATGGGACTTAACTAAAGAGTTTTCAGTGATTGACAACAATGGAAACCTTTCTCAATTGTTACACTGTTTTAATGAATAAAGCAGCAAGTTAGTCAAAAATAGCCATGTTCTCACTATATTTGTTTTACAATTTCATTTTTGTCTTTCACAAAACTGCCTTTGATAGTTTGAATGAAGTGTTACTGAAGCAATTGTAAAGATGTGCCTCTTAATAATAGGTACAACAGAATAAGCAGATTGGTTACTCTTTTGGTAATATATTTAACAAAGCATAAGCTGTAAATGATTACATTGTTCAGTGTCATTAAACGGTACTTTAGTCGACTTGTCACGTCAAGTTTTATTGTGCCTATTCTAGAACAATTTAGTTTATTACATGGTTCCACAGCTTTTCCCTTACATGTGTACACCAAAATATTACAAAATATGCACAGTATTTGGTACATAAATATCTGCAACTATATATCCCTTGTTGTTGTTAAAAAAATAACTAGTGGCTATAGGGGGTGTAGTTTCCCCTCTTTCCACAGATGTTGTCTAGTGATAAATAATTTGTGAATATAGATCTTCAGAATGGAGGATACATTCACAAAAAAAAAAAACTCTTAATCTTTAACAGCCATTCTGAGGATTTGTGGGGATTTCACAAATAAGTACAATCCTGTTACGGCAGCTTTAGGCTGTAATGAAGACACTGATTACTCCAAACATATTAACAACGATGTTAAGAAGCCCATTGCTCTGCTGGAAGCAGCTCTAGATAACATGGAGATGATATCAGGCTGTCAGGACAATGAATGAACGAGCATGCCCTCATTGTCCCCAGTGGTCATGTCACATTGCACTCATGGCTGGATTACTGGCTGACTTAAACAGCTTAGAGTTTCTTTTCTACATGCACAGCAGTCCTTGTGCTGTGCTTCATCTTAGCTGGTGAGAAGTGAAAGCCTTCACACAGTGCTAGTCTACGTGGTCTCTCAAGGTTTTCTGTGCGTGTAGCTGGCCTTTGACAGAAAACAATCGGTCTCTGCGATTTCAATGCATGTGTTGCCATGGAAATGTCTCTGAAGCTCATTCACTGATGTGCTTAGCTGATTTATGTTCAACTCAGTGTCACAGTCAGCAGCTAACATATTGGTGCTCATATCACATGCAGAAGCTCTCTTGGTAATTTAAGAAGGGTGTGATCACACTTGACACTGATGATTGTTGAAAAAGCACACATTTTTATTTCAGATGCATGTCTGATATAGCCATCACAAAAATACATAGTTGCAGATATACATAATGACAACAACAACAATAATAATTTAGTTATTATTATTATTGTTGTACCTTTATTATGGATAAAACATTTTTACATGTTTGTTGCCCTGTTTGTATTCTGCAGGTGTCCTGAATAAAATCCCTGTTCAATGTAAAATCGAATGGAATATGGCTCTATATAATGATTCTTTTGTCAGCAGACATTCAGACTGAATAAGGCTAAAGAGTGTTAGTGTGTCCACTAATGCTCAGATTTTTGTAAATGTGACACTCACAGGCTGTACGGCTCTGAGCTCACCATGGAATCTGGGCCTTAAATGGCTTAGCATTCCCAGCCACACAAGAGTTTTCTTCAGCCCCCAAGTATGCATCACAAAAGTCTAAGTACAAAGAATACAAACATGTAATCATTTTCAGGCGTTTTAGTTATCTCCTACTGTGCCTTACTTAATCTCAATTTCAGAACGAGTTTGAAATGGAGGTATGTAATGAAGACTTGAGGATAAGTACCGTGTATGTCTTGGACATGTCGAACGAAGAATCGTGTAGCAGCGAGGAGATCAGAGAGCACAACAACAGCAATAAGGCAAATCAAGTCCAGCATGTAGTTAAGTCAAAGATGTAGACTCAAGCAATTTATCATATTTATTGACCCATAATATTGGCTTTAAAAGAACTCGACCTCAGAGACCACAGAATGCAAAGTGTTAAATTAATTCATATGTTCCCTTTTGTTGTGGCTCGACAAAAGCGGCTGAGTTTCTAACTCGCTCTCAGAGTTGATGACAGATGAGTCTTTCGGCAGTGTTTGCCCAGGTGTCAGTCCCTCTAACCCACTCAGCCAAGGGTGCGTCTCACTTTTTAACCTACTGCTCTCATCGTCCTTGTTGGCCTTTATCCGCGCAATATCTTTCTCACACAAAAAGCACCCAACAGGTCGATTCAGCGATTCAGACGAGCCATCAAAAAAAGACAACCTCATTGGTTTCGCAAAGTTTCGGAAGTCGCAACCATTATCAGCGTTTTTTTGTTTTGTTTTGCAATATTTGCACTAGCTTTCCAAACAGAATCCATCTCAGGGTTGGGAGATTAGAGCTGAATAGATATGAAATATGTATATGTATCTGATCACAAAGCACAAGGCGAACCCTTTGCCACAGCTGTGGCCATCAAGGCCCTGGACCCATTTCCTGTTTATTCGCAGTGCGCATGCTTTAACTAGCCCAGCTAAGCATTCTGTTCACTCCAAAGACCATTTATCAACACAGCCGAATTCTGTGCTGTTTTACGTTTTATGGCCCAAGAAAGTGCATAATTACTCAGATGGTTTAAAAAGGTATGACCTGGGGCATTTGGCAAGAAGTTTACTATGCTTCACACTGTGTCTTATTAAGGACCATTTATCTTTGTATAGATGTAGTGAATGGCTTTAACATTTTGTGCTTGTTTAAAAGTCCAGCATGCATTGAAATTAGTCTGCTAATAAGCAGGATATTTTGTTGGCAGTAGGCCGAGAATGGGAAGGCCTAGCATATTTTAGGACTTGTCAATCACCACATGTTGTTTAGTCTGGGGTTTGAGGAGGTGTGGTGGAAGCATGTGGTTTGAGCCTGGCTCCTCCCGCATTCATGCTGCTCTATAATTGTGCGGTAAATTATAGTTAATCCTGCATTTTATACATCACTACAGTCCAGCCCAGAAAAAAAATCCAAGATAATCTCAAAGATGTGAAGTCGAAAGATTTAAGGGGGTTTCAAATTATTTGTAGATTGTAATAAGGACACCAACATGATATCAACCAATATCAACATAATACAACAGAGAGTGATTGTATATCATAATGGTAACGGTTAAAATGTTGATTTAAAAAAAAAATGTTTTCATTATCAGCTACACTACCAATCAAAAAAGTGTGGGTTGGTAAAATGTTTTGTTGGTAAAAAGTATTTTATGCTCACCTAGGTTGCATTTATTTAATAAGAAAATACAGTAGAACACTAATATTGTGAAATACTATTACAATTTAAAATGACTGTTTTCTATTTAAATATATATTCAGTTTCTTCAATGTCAAATGATACTTGCCTGATATTTTTGAGGAAACCGTGATACATTTTTTTTAGAATCAATAGAAAGTTCAAAAGAAACACCATTTATTTCAAATAGAAATCTTTTGTATCATTGTACATGTTTTACTGTCACATTAAATTAATGTAATGCATCCTTGGTGAATAAAAGTTTGAATTTAAATCAAAATTCTTATCCTTATCCTTATCAAAATAAAATCTTAAATCTCAATCACAAACCAACCATCCTTCGGAACAAATTGCCCATTTAAAAAAAGTAACTTTAAACAAATAAATACACACACATGCACAAAAACATACTAATATGCAAATGCTTATAAATGTTTATCATTCTTGAGAAAAAAAAAAAAACAGTAATGGCCACTGCCTCGACCTACGACAATATACATAATTAAATTGCTTACTTTGGCCCAGAACAATATATATATGTGTGTGTGTGTGTGTGTGTGTGTGTGTGTGTGTGTGTGTGTGTGTGTGTGTGTGTGTGTGTGTGTGTGTGTGTGTGTAATGATAATTTTGAGATGTTCACATGATCAAAGATACAATTAAACATCTCGCTTCCAGAAATCAGTTGTTCCCTAAATAAAAAAGAAAGAAACTGAATGGCTAACATTTATGTGAATGTGGTAAGAAATGTGCTTTCTCTTTGTGTCAGTCAGGCTAAACTCTGAAAGATTAGAATGCCAGCTCATTAGTTCAGGAATTGGGTCTGTTTAACGTTTGTTTTTCTAAGCGTCTCCAACATAGCAGGGAGCTCATGGCCATCAGCACCTCTGCCCAGGTAAAAGCACTTCCTCTTTCAGCCTCTGCCTCTTGCTATTTGCTCAACCTGATCCTGAGAAAAAAGGAGAGAATAACTTTAAAACACCGTCTCACCAATGAAAAGAGCCAGACATGAAAGAGCTACAGAAATGAACTGAATGCTGTGCGGTTGATGTTTTTTTCTTCTTTTCTCCTTCCTCTCTGCTGCCCTTACTTACATTGTGAGGCCCTGTCGCTCTATCTCTCTTGCGCTCTCTCTTTCTCTCTCTCGCACACTTGCTCACTCTATTTCCCTTGCTGAAAGACTGGCGTGGGTGATTCATCACTGTGCCCTGTCAAAAGCCTTTTCCACAACATGATGAGAACAATGTGCCTGTGATTGGGATTGAGAGGCACAGATTGAGAGATAGAAGCAGGCCTCTGCTCTTCTCCGCTCGGCTCCCTTAAGATAGGGCTTCACCCCTGAGACCATTTTAAAGAGTTTTGCACCCTGACATAGAGTTCATGCAAACTCTGAATAACACAGGTGACTGTGCCATGCTATGCTTGGACATGTAGCACAGAGACAATAGCCCTGACCATTCGTTTGGCCTTCCCAATGCCAACAAGTTCTAACAGATTTGTCCATATCGTTCTTTTTTCCCTTCTCCTTCTTGTTCCTTTACGTCATCCTCTTCTTGTTCTTCTTTTTCTCCTTTTCTTTCTCTGCCTCTCTCTGATCTCTTTCTTTTCCTTTCGTCTTACTTTGCCTCGGTATTATCTTTTGTCCACAAGGCAGTCCATGTGAGAGCTGAACAAATATCATCACAGATCTTATTTAATTCATGGTCACAGGCAGCCATTATGCTGTCATCAATAGCATTATCACAGCCCATTACCATGCCAGACGAGTTTGTGAGCCAATCCCTGTCCTCTTTCTGCCCTCCAACACCAATAAGATCATAATCACAGGGCTATTCCGCTTTCCTATCACAATACTTGCCATATAATGGCCAGTGATTACTGATATCTGTCCCACTAAATATGAACCTTACAGTACATCAGTTATCATGGACTAAACTGCTTACAGTGGTAAGCTGCAAAAAAAACCATTAACAAGTACACTGCACAGTTACATGATATTGTTTTCATACAACAGTTCGATAAACAAGAATAACAATATGCAATATTTGCAGTTAATTTGTCAGTTTTTGTCAAATTTAAACTTCACACAAAGCCACAGCAGAATTTTTCAACACACGGTTGTGGTGTCACTCCCCCCCCCAGTTGTGCTTTAAACAAATCGGTTGAGCATATGATTCAATGACTCATTCATAAACCCTTGTTTCATAGGAATTAGCCTTTTTAAATGAATTAGCTGTTGAGTATATGATTAAGTGACTCATTTGTCTGATTTGAATGAATCAGCGTGAATGTACTGAGTAAATGATTCATAAAACATACTCATAAAAGCTGTGTCCGAAACCGCTCCCTATCCACAATGTAGTGCTTTATAGTGTACATCCAATGTACACTTGCTGAAGCACTATTTCCCAAAATCCAATGCAAGAGTGCACGAGTAAGAGGGAGCGAGTGAGTTTAAACTATTTATTTCACGCTGGTTATTGTTTTTATCTTTTTTATTAATCATTACAAAATATTCGTTAATCACCTGTAGGTAGTATCATAACGGTCATCTGAGGGCTCTGTGTGACTATTATCATCTCTGAGCGCAAAATGCTGCTCGGGAGAGTTTCGAGATTTAAAAATAGTTCACAAAAAATATTAAATAGCTTATAAATATAAATTGTAAATACATTAATATAAATAAAATATTTAATTTATTATTAAAAATGTAATAATAAATTATTAAATTAATAAAAATATAAAATCAGCTGTTTTGGCATCCCTCCAACTCCACCAACATAATTTATGCAAGGTTATTCCATTTATTCTGGAAATTAAATCTCGGCAGTTTCACAACCAGAAGCTGCGCAATGTTGTGGCATCTTACTGTGATTCTTACCGTAAGTGACGACACACTGACCGTTTCAAGATAGCGGGCGCGCTGACGTGTCTGGAGGGGTCGAATGTGGAATCTACGTGCACATATGATAGATGAAACCACAAAGTAAGTATGTATATAATTACAATATAAAGTCATTATGATTGTTGTTAATGATAAAAGTAGTTTACTTTCACTAAATGTGAAAGTAAACTTTTACACTACATGTGACTAAGCTGTTTTCCGTCAGCTCCAGCTCTCTAATGCACAGAGTATACGACAGCGTCCGAATTCACTCACTTCATTTTGTTAACTCCTTACTGATATAGAGTGCACTCAAATACCATACACTATATAGGGATTAGTGAATAAGTGAATGAGTGAGCGATTTTGAACACCGCTAAAGACTCAAAAAGCCTTGAAAAGAGTCACTTGTCGCCACTTACTGGCATAATGATGTAATGTACAGAAAGAGTCATTAATAAAGAAACTAGCGATGCTGATTCATGATTGAATCACTCATTTGAGTCGAATCTTTTCAATAAATCAGTCACACAGGTTAGCGATGCAATCTGAATTTATTTGCCACTCACAAACTGAATAATTTAGAGCGGTTCCCCTTCAAAGACGCTGCGTCATGGCGTTGACGCTATGGGAACACCCCTGTGCAAGTGTCTGAAGCACGGTTCTGAACACGGCAATCTGATTTGCCGAACATATGGACGTGCAAACGTAGATGGGCGTTTGTTTCATGTTTGTTGAGCGCGTGTCTGTGTCCTGCAAAAATTGTGTTTGTGTGTGAATTGAAGGTCTTTAGACCAAGAGTTAGACTCAGTATGTCAGGTCTAAAGTACAGGAGATGTGTGATGCAGTGCCCCTGCTTTATTATGGCGGATGTCTCACACGAGGTGTGTGTAATGTGTATGGGTGAGGAGCATGCTAGGTCAGTCCCAGAGAGGGCTGACTGTGCACATTGGTGGACATGGTGCACATGGAGCTTGAAGTCAAAAAGTGGGGTTGCCTTGAGATCCACTAGACTAGGTAATCTTCTATGTTCACTGGGCTTGAGCCTTTTCTTATCAAGGGAATTGCATGTGGGAATAGCTATATCAAAAGGAATTCTGATGTAGTGTTGACTGCACAATTATATTAAAAATAATTCACAATATAATTGTTTTGATGTAGTCGGAGAGTGCAAAATCCATGACATAACATCCAGCCGATCTGAAATCCTACATTGCATTTATAAATTTGTCATCTTGAGACATTTACTTCTCACCATAAGCCTAATTTGTTTCACAGATACAGGTATGTAATACTGATTCCAAATTTGCATTCAGGCTAAACACATAACTTTTCTTGATTTAGTACAGCTCCCCCTTTTTTTACTGCCAGGAAACTGGATTAAAGGTAAACAGACAGAGATGCACTTTCTTGCAGCAAAATTAATTAAGGGTTTGGCCCCTCTTTCCTCTCATCAATTTATATAATGTAATTGGTGTGGAAAGCAATGGAAAGAATCTGTAGGAAAGGGTCTGCATGAGGGTATGCAGGAAGTACAAGTACAGTTATATCAGGTAAATGTGTAGTACTTAGCAGCATGCCTCCATGCAAAAACATTTTTTTCAGGAATATCAGTGCAGTCCTGGCACTTGTTCCCTAAATTAATATGTTGACTGAATTATTATAATCATGTGGCATGATCACATAATGAGTATGAAAGTGGGATACAATGACTCTGCATTTCTGCTCACCTTCATCCTGAAGATTTAGCAGTCTAAGGACTTGAGTCAAATCAATCTTGTTTTCAGATGTGTAATAATTATCCCTCTCTGGAGTGGATCCTCAGGACCAAAGGCTGACGTCATCTATTGCTCAGTCGCTCTGTCTCTCTTTCTCTCTGCCTTTTCTTCCTTTCTCAACTGCTTTTCTTATATGCCTCACTTTTAAAGCTGAACAGAGAATGGAGGATATTAAAAAAATGGATGTTAAATCATAAAACTGTCAGACAGGACATGGGTGGGTGTAATTGCTCCTTATAAGTCTGTCACCCAGAACTAACAGAGTCCCCTCAATACTAGACAGCAGCCTCTCCACTCATTATTCAACCTTCTGCTCAGCTGATAATTAAGTGACTATCGCTGTAAAACTGGAAACGTAATACAAAATTAGCATCACATTAAGAAGCCTATAAAAATTGGAAAATGCCAGATGAACATCAACGGCTAAATCACTACACTGTAAAAAATAATTCTGTGGCTTAGTAAATATTACAGAAATATTTAACTTTATTAACTTAATAAAATCTCTGAATATCGTTTACTTGATTGTTTGAGTTAAACATACCAAAATAATTGAGTAAAAATCCAACAGTTAATTTTATCAAAAATTTACAGATATATTCAAGTTTTTTTCTAACCAATGATTTAGTATTTGACTAACCAATTATTTGTTTATAATACACTTAATATATTTGTGAAATTTCTATCAAAATATTTGAGAATGTTGAATTAAACTGATCTGTTTCAAGAAACAAAAAATATTACTTATTTCAAATCAATATTATTAATATATTTAAGACACTCTTAAGAAATTGAGTAAGTTTACTCAATTAAAACAATGCACCCCTCCCCCACCCTCTGACGTGAAGACTCAACGGTTGAGTCGAGTGAGCGCGGGCTGTTTGAACTCTCCAGTCCAGAACAACAGTTCTCCTCTCAGCGTCGCATATTTGGTGCATTTTCTCTGTGAAATTCAGGTTTGTGTATATTTTATTTTATCTATAAAATCATTACTGTGCTTAAAATCATTTTATTTAATGCAAAACAACATACAGAGGTGTAATTCGACACCTAAAGGAGAGTCGCGCCTGTCTTTTCGCATGATTGAAACGCCTTGCATAAACACACGACTTTATTCCTAATGATAATGAATATATAATAAATTTTCGGCTCCGGCACGAGAACCAGCGCTGATCCGGTGGATATTGGACAACAGACTGGTTGATTACACTTGAATTAGGCTACCTGAATGTTTAAATGTTTCATTTTTACTTCTAAAATGATTGTTAAATGAGTTTATATGTAGGCAATATTGTATACATGTTAAAAACAGTGTAAAATGTGCTGTATTGCTGTACTCATCGACAATAAAGGCCAATGTCATGTAACGTATTCATGGGTTTCATCAGGTCCCTTTCCACAGGTGTAATGTACCAGATGCAGTTACTCAGATTTACTTAATTTTTTTACTTGCATTTACTCAATTCATACAGTATATTTAATTGATTTCACAGCTTTAAAATGTTCTCCATTTTTTTTGTGTAAAAATGTTTGGTAAAAAAAAAAAAAAAAAAATTGAGTAAATAATAGTTAAACTTTTTACAGTGTATCCTGTCTATCCCCTCATTGATTTAATCACATTAAAATGAGCTATTTGATCTAAAGGATATTAAATAAATTCAAAAGATGTTATTTTCATACCAACATCAAAACATAATCATCTTACTGTAAATACATCTTAAGTGTCTAAAAAACCTATCTTTTATTTTAGTCTTTAGTCTTTTATGTATTTATTTATTTATAACCATTTTCTTAGGCTTTCAATGAAAGGAAAAGGATCTCAATTATGATATCTGTCAAAGAACCTATAACTTGGGCCTTTGGATGAAATTGTATCCTACTGCATCACCTTAGAATGAGTTCAATTAATTGTAGAGCAAGTTAGAATGCACTTCCTGTGTTCAAAGCCTTGTATGAAAACTGTAGACGGGGTAATCTCCACTAAACTTCACAGCTCCACACTGGCCCAACAAACAGTGTTTAGAAAGCCACAAGAAAGTGAATCTAGCTACTCTCTGCAACAGTCCTGTAATTCTGTCAGGTACCTTCGTATTAGAGACGGCTGCTGAAATCACATAAAATAAAGAATAAAGCAGGAGAGCGCAGACGAGGAGCTGCTGACTGGCCAGAGATCTCACACACTCTGAACTGTTATTAAAAGAAGTGGTGTGGATAAAGCATAATTTGGAAAAAACAAAAGAAGTATGAGGTAATTGCAGGTATTTTCCATTTTGTTTTCTTTGATTGAAAACCAAAGAGTGATTGATACCAAATACACGTTTTAAAAAACGATTGATTGATAGTGAATGTATAATACTGTATGTTTCACTTCTTATGATATGTCAGGACCCATGATCATTTGATAATTAATCAGACCAATAAAATTAAAAAGTCACTTATTCAGTATGTACTGTATGTATATATATATATATATATATATATATATATAGAGAGAGAGAGAGAGAGAGAGAGAGAGAGAGTTTTAGTCAAAATTATTCAACCCCCATTGAAAATCAGGTTTATTGGCAAAATTGCTACTTTTTGTATCATGTTCCTTGTTTGTTAAGGGCGATGATATCTTCTCTTCACTTTTTGGACCATTCTTTCGACTTAGCCATATTTATAACATGCAGTCAAACGTGACACTCAACAAACCTAGCCAGTTCAGGTATTTCATGTGTTCTAGCTCAAGCACACCTGGTGCAACTAATGAAGCCCTTGATTAGTTGCATCAGGTGTGCTTGAGACAACACCTGTTTTGCAGATTTGTGCTGTTGTGAGGGATTCTATTCAGGGGGTTGAATAATTTTGAGACTGCAGAAGTCATTAAAAGTTGCATTTTCAGTTGAATTTGGGGAAACCACTTAAAACATTTAGTTGTGTTGAGCTTTTCAATTACTTTTGTTTGATTTGTTCATTGCAAACAGCTGAAAAACGATATATATATATATATACACACACACACACACTACTATTCAAAAGTTTGGTAGAATATTTTAAGCAATTACTACTTTATTCAACAAGGACACAAACGAAATATTAAAAGTGACAGTAAAGACATTTATAATGTTACAAAAATTTAACAAAAAGAAATACTGTTCTTTTAATCTTTATATTTATCAAAGAATCCTGAGAAGATGTGTGTCTATAACACTGTGTCTAAAGACTGATTGACTTTATATGGCTCAGGCAGAGATGGAGAGAGAGAAAGAGAAAGAGAGAGAGTGTGTGTGTGTGTGTGTGTGTGTGTGTGTGTGTGTGTGTGTGTGTGTGTGTGTCTCACTGCCGGAGCCCTAGAGTGAGTGTGTGATGTGTGAGAAGACAGGTTGGAGTCAGGGAATGCAAGATGAAATGTGGTATTTCTGAGAATGCCAGCACCTGCGTCAGTCTTCTCTCTGAGCTGTTAGCTCTGGCCCTGTGCTGCCCTGGCATCCCTGAGCCTCTGCCCTCTTGTTCACTCAAACACATAGTCAATCCCTCATAATACACCTCAGACTCACACACACACAACATTACATGATCTTAAACTCGTTAGGTAAAAAAAAGAAAATGCTGGAGCTGCATACAGAGAGGGAGAGAGACATAGATTCAAAGTTCTCCCTATTGATAAGGTAAATATTTATCAAACATGTCTACTTATGCATAAGTTTATATATAGGAAACAAGATCTACCAGACTCTTTCCAGAGTTTGTTTATCCTTACCTCACATGTACATTCATTTCAAACTAGACATAGTAATAATACTTTACTTTTACCATATACACGAACTACAAGACATCAATTTAATATTTCTTTTAGAGGTCCTAAGCTCTGGAGTGATTTAAGTCCAACAATGTCCTCTTATTCTGCTTTTAAAAAGCATTTGAAGAGACAACTATTGTTAGCTTGACGCCTTTATGTAGTCCTTTCTAGGTATTGCTTGCTTTTTCTGCATTCTTTCTAGATTGATAATTTTTTATGTTATTGAATTGTTGTTTTGTATTGTTTTTTGTTTTTTTTTATTTCTTCTGCTTATGTTCTTGCTTTGTTTTTTTGTTTTTTTACTGTTTAGTCTGCATGTCTCATGAGTTAATATGAGCAGGAGTGGAACTCTGTACAAGCCTAGAGTGGCTTCGTTCCCTCCTTGCATAGTTTTGTACTTGTACTAAACATGTGCTAAACAAATAAACCTAAACCTAGACTGCATCCGAAAGCCTAGGCAGCTGACTTGCCTTGCTGCCCTATCAGGCAAGGACTTTTCAGGCAGCATTTGTGCATGAACTGAAGGTACCTCACAAAACTGATTTTGGACATATTTCTGAGGTAGCATGATGGTTTTGTGATCTACAACAAAACAGAGAGCTTTGGTGACAACAAATTTCACTCTAGAAATGACATCAAAGGTGGAAAAGGTTTATTAAAAACGTGCATTTACAAACAAACCGAAACTCATTCTTAATTTGGTAACACTTTATAATAATGGTCCGTCATTAATACCTAACTATGCAGGAAGTAATGCAGGACTAATGAGTAGTACTACATTAACACTTCAGCTTCTACTATTAACTAATATAGAAGTAATTTCAAATTTAGGACAAAGATAGTTCCTTATTAGGTAATAAATAATTACTTAGTGAGATTGGCATCATTAAGAACTAATAGGTAATTATGACAAATTATAAAGAATTACTAATTAATTACTAATCACAACATTAACGTGTCTGAGATGTTAGCAATTGTCTTTTTTACTCTCATAAAATGCATCACTAATTACTCAAGTGTTGCCTAGTCACTATGCAGGAAGTACTAGTGACCTTGAAGAGTGAGATACTTGGGTAATTAGTGATGCATTTTATGACCACGTTGAGAGTAAAAATGATAATGTTCTTTATAATTTGTCAGTTAGTTAATAGTTATTAATGAGGCTAATCCCATTATGTAATTATTGGTTACCTAATAAGGAATTATCTCCTAAATTTGATATTACTTACTGATTAGTTAAGCTTGTTTCTATATTAGTTAATAGTATTAGCTGAAGTGTTAATGTAGTACTTACTCTTTAGTCCTGCATTACTTCCTGTATAGTTACTAATTAATGACGGACCATTATTATAAAGTCTTACCCTTAATTTTTTTTGCTCAACTGTCATGGAATCAAAAGCACAGGAATGTGGGATATCATTGGCAGCAAATGATACATCTATGTATCTCGATCAGATGAAGGTATCTCAGTAAACATGATCATTGGATTTGGACATGCCTTTTTTGCCTTCCTACCTGTATGCTGCCCCTGTAGACAGCATTTTCCAGCTTTTGGACTGGGAGAGAAAGAGAGAGAAAGAGAAAAGTAAAAAATATCACCAAAACAGCTTATAATTTTTTACTGGGTGCTAATGGGCTTTTTGGACAATGAATTTCCTCTTATACGGCTATGGTCATAAGAAACTAGGTATTTAAGACCAAGAGACTTTTCACTCGCTGCTCATTCTGTGTGCATGTTGAAACACTTGGATTCATATTTGTGATGTATTATGAGGATATGAGATGATGGTTTAAATAAGAGTCTTAACTTTTATGTCCAAAACAAATTACAGCTATTATATTGAACAGTGAACAGTGCCCTTGTTTCTTGATTCACATGCATTTCACTATAACACATTCCAACTGACAAACAAAAATATCACTGTTATGAGCTTCTTTGTGATGCAATGTTCTGTGAGCTTGCAAATAAGTGCTGGTCATGTTAGACAGAGATTTTAATATGCAGAGGGAATTTTAATCTTTACTTTTAATAGGATGTCCACCTTCTTGTGTCTGTAGCCTATAATTAGAAAGTCTGGCTGGCTAGATTGACAGAACGTTTCGTCCCAGATGAGAGCTGGTGCACAGTAGATGTTCTAAATTACACACACACAAGACATGTTTCATCTAACAAATTGGTTTCTTTTTTATCTCTTTTCCTTTGTCTTTTGTTCTTTTTGAATTTGAATACCAAGCTGACGTCATTGTCTCATCCTTTTAAAGCTTGCAGAGGACTATATATTTCACACAAACACAGGGAGAGAGGGACAGATGGTGTGTTGCAGAGGGAGTCTTGTGTTTTCATGTCCTTTCACCTTCTCTATTATCTGTGTATGACAAATTTTAGGCACAAATGTACTTAAAGGCATAGTACACCAAAAAAACAAAACAAAAAAAAAATCTGTCATTATTAAAACATCCTCAAGTCTTTCCAAACATGTATAACTTTCTTTCTTCTGTGGAACACACACACACACACACACACACACACACACACACACAAATATCTTTAAAAGAATGTTTCAGCTTTTAGTGGAGCCCAGAACTTAAAATGAGTGTGATCCCTTTGTATGATAAACCATTTTTTCACTTAAATCAAATCAAAACACTGGTCACACAGGGGGCCCAGTAGAACTCCATAATTTTCTGTATGATTTTTGTATTTAAATTACCTCTTCGTAAAATAATCTTTTAAGATGCACGCTATAAAAAGTGGCTGTGCACTTCCCAGTTCTGACTCGTCGCACATCAAGTAGATGGCAAGAGATGGCGCAGGCAAAATCAGGATACCAAAAGAAGAAAGAAAAGCACGAAAAAGAGGAGAGAACAAAACAAGGAGGACTTTATGAAATTTTTATTTTGAGTTTATGAAATAAGCGTTGTAATGATGTCCGATTCGTGAATGAATCATTTGAGTTGGTTGGTTCAATGAATAGGAGAAACCCATTGAGAAAACCAGTCTGAATGATTCATTCATGAATAGAACTGGTTTGGTTCTCGAGTTCAAATCACTGATTCAATGATCCTGTCGCTGTTTTTAGCTAATTTCCACGTTTCTTTCTGGTGCTGGTGTGTTAAACTTATTATTTACTCAGTGAATGATTAATAATTATAATAAATTTTGAGCTTTTGAATCAGATCTACAAGATGCAGCTTTTCAGTGAAGTGTGCATTGCCTTGCGCATATTTTGCACTTTGCCTGTGAGCGTTGCAAGTGGAGAGAGAGCCTTCAGTAAGCTTAATCAAATAAAAGAACTAGCTCAGATCAACACTGTCTCAGAAATACTAAAAGGTCTGGCCATGCTGTCTATTGAACACAATTTAGCAAGACGGCTTGATTTTAAAGATCTGATCAAAGGTTTTGCTGTGAGAAAAATGCCTCACTTGGGGAAAAAGAAATTGCAAGTTGACAGCTTATATTATATACAACAGCTTATAAGACATCCAGACAGAGTTTAAATAGTGTCTGTGTATGAGACAATGGTGTTGTACTGTATGCAGTATGTAATTATTTGCATATAGTTATAAATGCATAATTTCAGTTTATTTTATAAACTTTAAATTGAGTTATTTATTGTCTGTTACTGAATATACAATAATTGCTATGCTTATAGATAATGATTGTTGTTACATGGGGCAAAAAGATAAGATAATTGGGGGTTGGGGCCTTGGGGCCCGGATTACAAATTAGCCAGGGGGGCCAGAAAACCTAGCATTAAGAAAGTGTGGATGAACTTTATCTTAACAAAGTTCCATTCAGATCACGTCAGTAAGACACTGTTCGGTTGTTCGCTTAATTTTACTTTGGATTCATTTTTAAACAAGACACAGTTCGACATCGGCTTTTCAGAGCGATTGAAATTAAAGATGATGCAGTGCCAACTACGTTGGATCCGACAGTTGGGGAAGATGATTCCCCGGATATTGGATACGGAAGAAAGCACATATGGAGCACTGCTTTGGTTATTGTTTTGATCAAAACCATTCTCTTTAATCCTGAATAAAAGCTTCAGTGAACGACATCTGTTTTGTCATTAGTAAGAAATTACAAAACGTTTCATTTTATTAAAAACACAACACTGCAAATTACAATGTAGGCCTATACTTCTTTTCATTTATTTGTTTGTGAATAGCCTATAAGAACAACAGTTTGACAAATTCATTCATAATTCATTTACACGAAACACAACAAATCATCCATCGTCAATTATAACTGTGGTAACTCCAAGTACTTCAACTTTATTTGCCACAACCAAGACATTGGCATATAAAGCATATGTAATACCCTTAAATGTTTCAACTATGTATGTTTTAAAAACAATTTCACATGTGTAATGGATGGTATGTTGAACATTATTTTAATATACAAAACTGTGACCCAATCATAACAGTGGGCGTTTCCTTCCATGTCTTGAATGCGACACTCCTATCAAAACTGAGTGATTAAAAGAGAGGGTCAAAACAGGATAGAAAATAGATTATTACTTCTAAATTAGGATGTTGTTTGATGTTAAAATCTTGTTGTGGACCGCAGAGAACATTTATAAAGTAAAAGAAAGAAAAAAAACGCAGTTCATGACCCCTTTAATGTCCTTTTTGATGCTTGAAAGTTTTAGATGAACTATCCCTTTATTGGTTAGTATTTACTGTGAAAACGCCTTTTTTCATCAGGTTTTAGCAGAACATTTCTGTCTCCATCATCCACCCATTTCAAGCCACAGTTATGTTTTTTAACTCTACTGAACTTTTACGTTGTTCCTGGCTTCCAGAGGTAGTCCCTTCAGTGCCTCCTGACTTCTGTTTTCTTCAAAGTCTTTCTTATTCTCTATATCTCCTCCATCTATCATCCTCCCGTCTCACTCTCTCTTTCCATCTCTCATGTGGATGAAGGGCAGGAGTGTGGTCTCTATATTTAGAGCAGGCTGGTTTATTTACCTGCTGCCCTTGCTAACGTGTCCTTGCTAAATGAAGGCGAGTAGGCCCATCACCATCCCAAGAACAGCGCTTCACACCATCAGAGCTGATGGCAGTGTGTGGGTGTGTACTTGTAGGTATCTTGATTCAGCTTTTAATCAGAACTAAACAGATGAACCAATCTCTGCTCATCAGCGTCATTATGCTCCTAACAAGAGTTATTGATGTGAACTGCCAATTTATGCTGCATTATGCTTGTTAAAGTGGATGCTTGTCGAGGAAGTAGTTACACAATAGACTGCTGATCTAGCTACAGAAGTACTATGCGGTGATGTCCTCACAGCTGCCTGTATATGTATAATGTGGCCATTACCAAGTTTAAACAACTCAAAAGATTCATCCCTGCTCGCAAATCTCTGCATGTGTGCAAAGCATCTTCCTAAGTTCTGCATTAGGCAACTTTAGCTGTTGATTGACATACATTCGTTCTTCTTGTCACTCAAATCATTCTACTGATCAATGTTGGAGGGTTGGGTGCAGCTGAGGCGTTGCATCTCTTTCTAAACCTCATTTATCTTTGTCACACAAATACATACGTCTATCAAACACACACATACTAACCTTGAAGTCTGGAAAATTCTCCTTGACTGCACCGCTATTTTTGGGCAGGTTGCTGTATTGTCTGTTTGTGATGATGTTTTCTGTGCAATCATTTCGGCCATCATAACTGTACAGTAATTGTATAGGGTTTTGGTTTGTGCGTCTGTACATTAAAGGGATAGTTCACAGAAAACTTAAAATTCTGTCATCATTTATTCCCCCTCATGTTGTTCCAAACATTTATGACTTTCTTTCTTCCGTGGAAGATAAAAGAAGATATTTTGAAGAAAGTGTTTGTCTAAAACAGCACTGGACCCCACTATCTTTTGTTATATGGTTGGGAAAAAAAAACACTGAAACATTTTTCAAAACATCTTTTATATTCCACAGCAGAAAGAAAGACATACAGGTTTGGAACAATATGAGAGTGAGTAAATGAAATTTTCATCTTGTGTGAACTATCCCTTTAAAATATTTAATATACCAACCTATACTTAATTTTGAAAAACTTTTATGTTTTATAAATAGGTGCATGTGGAAATAAAAGTTTTTCTTTAATATTCTCTATGTGATCCTCCTTTTGTTGCTTAAACTTAAATCTTCCATCAGTCTAAATGACTTGAAAATACATCCCTCACTCCTACCTGAAGCTAATTTAAGTTGAGGGTGTTCCGTATGTTTTATGCAGAGTTTTATTATGTCATACATTTTGGGGTTCCCTCTTTCTGTTCAGAAGAACTATTCTTTTAGTAAAAATGCAGCATCTGTTTTAGCTGCCACTTCTCACTCTAATCACTGATAATATTTATGTGATGTCAATAACAGTACACTAAGGGTCTCTTACAGTTAGGGAACACCTCCATATCGCCCCCTATTGGCTATTTTTAGTAGTTAAAAACACACACACAAAAAATGTTACAGCTGACATTGTATTGGCCCCTTCACCTCTCATTCACAGTAACTCTGTCACACAGAGTATGGTGCTCATGGTCATTGTATACAAGGTCAGTCTTGATCACGTTTTTTTGCTTAAGAAGACTTTAAACTGCTCAGCCACCTCCTCATCCAAATCCTTGCCCCACCCCCACAACTGCCTTTACACCTATACATTGGGTTCTTATGTGGAGAGACTGTAGTATGACCCCAGCTAACCACCATTTTCTGTCTTTTTAACTCATATTCTGTCCCTTCCTGGTCTCATTTGCCTTGTCTTTTTGTCAATTTCTCTGGGATATCCGGACAGTCCTTTACTGTGTTTGAGGTTGTCATATTCGGGCCTCAAGATATATAGCAGGTGATGGATATATACAGTATGATATGATATGATATGAAATTATATGATATATGATAAAGAATAAAACATTTAGGTTTAGTCTCATGAATGGACTAAATGAACGGAATGCTTTTGGCTTACCTCAAAGATTAAGCACCAAATATCATTGCCTATTGCTTGGCAAGGATTTTGCTGTTAAATAAGACTCTTAAAATAGTTTTGGGATCAGAAACCTGCTTAAGAACCTTCTATTCGTCATAATCCAAGCAATGTTACTCAAGATGTGGAGATGTGGAGGCTTTTTTGAGGTAAATGTGTTTCAGAGGAAGTCATTATATATTTCGTGAACATCAAAGTGTCAGTGGGACAGGGAGATAAATTGTAATTGGCCGGTTCAGGTCATGCTCAATGCCAGGGTTGCCTAGAGACAGGAAACGCTTGATTCTAATTGGGTTGTCTGTCTGATGCTGCTTGGCGGTGTCCTGTCCTGCATCACAGCACACGTTATTTCAGTCCGACACCAAAAAGATCTGCATGACCCTGTGGTCTAGAAAGCAGACTGACAAAGGGAATCACTGCTAGAAGTTCCTGGTATGGTAGAGCAAAGCATGGACTCAAGAGAGGATATAGTATCGTATATTTGGGCTTGAGAAGGCTGTATAGCAGAGGCAAGGTCTTGAGATGTTGTTCTCATCACTAATAATCCAATTTGTAATACACTGAACAAAAAGCCATTCAGTGAAATACTCGCATTCATTGCTTTGGTATAGGATAGGTTGTGCCATATCTAGTTCCACTAGATAAGAAATACAAAATGTTACCTCTTTTTTGTCTAATTTTTACCTAATAGTGACGAGTTAGTCACTGTATTAAACCTTTATTTGACATAAAATTATTTATTTATCTGCAAATATAAATATTATTTTTACTACTTACTTGAGACAAAAGTCCTTAATTTGTGCTTTCTCTCACATCACATTTCCTCAAACCCTATTTTTACAGGGTCATCTCTTTCAGACAATAGTTATTTTAATGTACTTCTAACAACACACAGGGTTTGCTATTGCTAGTAAAAATCATTGTAGAGTAGAGTTAATTCATTGTATTGTTTATTTTTTAAATAAATGCCGTAAAGAACTACACAGTATTTACAGCTTACATCATGAAACAGTTTGGCAGTAACACGTTTAACAATAAAATTATATATTTTATATTTTAATATTATTAATTATATTTATTTATATAATGAATCTGACAAAGGTATATTTTGAAGCATCCCATAAGAAATTAAAAATCCTTTAAAACATGCAACCATCCTGGGGCTTTATGGAGCTTTAATGGGACTGTAAAAGTCTAGATTTTGTTAGAAAGGCTGTAAAATCCAAAGCAACGTGGCTGATAGATATTTATATAGTACCGAGGTCTGTTGTGGGTAACTCTGGAAGATTTACCCCTGGACTTAAACTGGTGGGATATGATATAAAGTATGTATATATATGTATGTCAAACAAAGGAAATGATTGCAGTTGTATTGAGATATCATAGTACTTTTATTGGGGAAATGATAGATTTTTTGTAAAACAACCATTTTAACAGCATTGTAAATAAGCAGCATTGGTGGTGTGTACAGTATATGGAAACACTCAAATGAACATCAAATGAAATACATTGTAGCTTTGTAAAGAGTGTTAATGTGAAGATTTAGCTTTACATTGTGTCTGTATATAGTTCCGATATAAAACTTGGCTTAATATTTCCAACATTATATTGGTCAGATTTGTATTTATTTTTTTGACCCTGAAATAAACAACAAGAAAAAACCTGAATACTGAAAATAAAAATGCATGTTATTTGGCTGCTATAGCTATAACATTTTGCAGATAATTTGAGTTGTTTTTTTCGCCATTGTTATTCTCTGCATACTTACAGACAGCAAGCCATTGATGTGAACGGTTGAATCACGGATGTTTAATGCAGGAATGTTTGGGTTTATTTCGATCTTGGATCTGCAAGGCCATAGAGACGGTGTCCTTCACTTCAACTACAACAACAGAAAGAATACAAATATTTAAAGAAGAAAAAAAAACTGTCAAAGAAAATTTTTGACTTATCAGAGCATGTCATATTATTGTTAATTGTAATTACAAATGCTGAGGACAGCACACAATACAAAATTGGAGAAAACTGTGAGTTGCTCTCTACTATAGACATATATATTACAGCAGCACTCGAGTGGAGAAAAATTCAACACATTTGTGAGTGGTGAGTGTTAGTCTGCGCCGGGTCTTCAGGTCTAATGTGGCAAGTTGGTGAGGTTTTATGCACCCTCCCGTCATTTATGCTGGAGCGACACAGGCCGCGGATGTGGCGGGGTCTCACGCGGCTGAGTGGGGAAGCAGGTTGACTACATGTTGATCAAGTTGAAAAACCTGAGTGAGCACCAAATATACAAATAATAATGTGATTAATTATAAGTATGTGATGAGATGTGATGTGATTGAAATTAGTGCATCATGCCATTATGAATCAAATGTGTATACATATATACATTATTAGATATAAGTGTGTTTTTTTCTACCTCTTCTATGCTTTTCATACACACACACACACACACACACACACACACACACACACACACACACACACACACACACACACACACACACACACACACACACACACACACACACACACACACACACACACACACCTGTCTGTTTTCTTTGTGATCTTTGGTTTTGTGATGCATTTACGGCTTGCATTAGTCTACAGTATAGAAGTGCTTCAAATCGCCCCACCCCCTTCCAGTCAGACAGAGTTACAGTCATAAAGATAAAGGTTGAGGTGCTTTCCCACCTGTGTAGACATAGATCAAACCGACTGCCAACATGATCCATACTGTTACGTATTTGGAAGTCATTCAGGGGGGAAAAAGGGATTGAACACTGGAAGGTTCCTTGTGATTTAGCTGCTTCAAATTTTCTATAATATTCTTGATTATTTACATTTATATAGATATGGGGAACTTGATGTTTCTACGCTCTACATTTCCTCAAGTTGCATTATTGAGGAAAAGTGTAAAAATACACTTTCATTAGTTAAAAAAAGTGCTTGTGCTTACAAGCTGTATAAAGTACATACAAAAGTCATTGTAAAAGGCTTCTTGGCAAAAACAACAAAAACAAATGGTTGATGGTGATATGATATGGTTTCAGCTTGTTTGTTTTAGGTTTGTGTTAACATAATCTCATAATTACAGCTGAGATTGAGTGAGAGAAATCAACGAACACAAAGATAGGATTAAAGCCAAGATAAGATTATTTCAATACAACAGGTGTCTTACTATCCTTGCATGAAGCAAAATCTTCAAAACCTTCTGAATGTGTGAAAATATGTAATTAAATCATGCATCTTTAAAGGACACTCCATCTGCTGAAGCTGTAGAGTAGACTATAAGGGTAAACATATTTAAAAACGGCTGCGGGTCACTTTATATTAGGTGTCCTATAAGTCCAATGTAGTTACTGTGTTTATATTGTACTGTAAACACTTTTGCTGCTACTGAGGTGGGATACAGGTATGGTTAGGTTTGGTGGTACGGTTATGTTTAAGGGTGGGTTAAGGTCTAAGGAAAGGGTCAAAAATGTAATTACAGAAATTAATTACATCTGTAAGTACATGCAGGTATTTTAAAAATACAAGTACAATGTAAAAACATCTATGCACACAATAAGTGCATTGTACCAACTGATTAGATTAAATGTACATAATAGTCCCCTAATATAAAGTGGGACCCCGCTGTGTTTGCCGTAGGCCATATGAGGACGGACCAAATCAATCAAATAGAACACAAAGAAAAAAACGGATTATTTTAAAGTTATACCGCCTCTCAACTTGGTGCAAGCTTTGCAAGCATGTGTCATGTGCCTGTCTACTGAGCTTCTGCCACATACTTAACCAACCGCCTTCATTAGGGGGTTCTGAAAAAGGAACAGGCTAAAAGGTGAGTATGAGTATGTAAGACCTTAAGAGTCACAGAGAAAGAGCATTACATGGTTTAACAGGCATTGAATTCTATATTGCTGTTGGTAAAGGGTAGAATCAAGGTCTGAATTTTCTTTTCCATCAAAAGGACACACCTGGAAGGGCTGGTGCAGGTTTGTCTATCTGTCTATACAGTAATCCCCCCTGCTTGTTCTGGGAAAATTCCACAGATCTGAACCACACCTTTCAAATGCTTCTAATATGGTACTCATCTACTGGAAACTATTATTTGAACAGACTGCAACTAGATAAAAGTTGTCCTGAACTGACAAATGCCTTCGCTCTGTATGATTATTAGTTAGAAATGAATCTTGAGCCTTGAACAAATACCTAATATAAAACACACAGAAACGTGTCCAAACCAAAAACAACTCTTGAAGCAAGTTTGTCTGTAGTTTATTAAGATCCATAAATAGATTTAGAAAGCTGATTTTACTTTTGAAGCTACCACAAGACATTAGAGCTTTTAAAACAAGGGTGAGGATATTAAATAAGCCCACAGAGGCAGTTCTCGACTTTCTCAACCATTTGTTTTAGGCTATTCCTGGGATTTAGGGCTTGCTTTTTTTCTCATTTGCTTTTTTCTTTTCAACATTTGTACATATAACATGAGTAAGGGATAATGTACAGTCAGTCCCTCATTATTGTAAAATATAACCTCAGCCAGGGTGATCAGGACCCCAATTTGAAGTGTGAAGATGATTGTCCTGCATTATCCTGCTTATTATATATGGATGCTTACAAAATAAACAGATAAATAAATACATATATAAAAACTAGCACTGCTCAACTGGTTGCCTGAGTCAAAAGTCAATTATACAGTTCAATGTTAATTGTACAATAATAATAATAATAATAATATTAGGAGAATCAAGTGTTCCAGAGCCATATCATAAATGACAATAACCTTCGCAGGTGTTCACAAAAAAGTCATGCAAAACGCACCAGAGAATGCCAGAGCACAAAATTCATTTCTACAAGGATATAAATATAATGCTGATATAGTGCTAGATACAAATCATCTGGGTCAGAAGTCTCTTGAAGAGGTGTGTCTTGAGACTTGAGAGATGGGAGGATTCTGCAATAACAAGTCATTGGTCACAGCATCGATTCATCTTTCCACATAATTCTCACCATTTACCCTGTGCCTGTGCTTAATATTCATGTCTTCTCCTCGTTTCAGGCTTTGCATCTTTCCCGTACAATCTCGCTGCCCTCGATCGCAAAACTCTGGCGACCGGAATGAGGTCATTATCCAAGGCTGTGATGAGGAACTGCTGCACTCTCTCTCTTCTTCAGCAGCAATAGTCTGTGGGATAATTCTGCTCCGCTCCTGATCTTTGATGACTTTACAATGCTTATTTCAAAACTAATTCGTATCTATCACCAGCAGCAGAAGCGTGCAGACACATGTAGTTAACAATTAATTTTACGATCAATATGAAAAATATTGGCTGAAATGTTGTTCAGTGAGCAACATCCTGGAACCTGTCCAGTAGACTATTGAGTGTGGGAATGAAATCACTGTTCACTATTCTTGTGGAATGTTTCTAAACACTCAGGTAGAAAGGCAGAACTTATCATGGTGTGATGGCCAATAGCATGTGAGTGGGTGTTTAATGATGCTTTCACGTTTCATTGGTTACAGCGGTCAACCGCGTTGAACGTTGACTAAATTTCCAGAGGAATTACTGTTGCTCTAGGTAATATGGCACAGGCCACAAGCACCCCAAGTTCATTAAATAGATACTATCTGTGTCCTCAGGTCAAATGGCAATCGAACAAAGCATGCTGCAGCAGATGGTTTACTCTCATGTGCACACTTATTTGCATTGCACTGCATTTATATTTTCTTCTGCTGTCCATCACCATTCTACAGCTCTGACCAAGTCTTGGACATGTCTTTCCCAGGAGTTTTTTAGAGCATTAAATATTACAAGTAAACATGGAACCATGTATGGTATTGAGAAACAACAAAATGTTGAACCATGCTACCATTTATAATCATTATTAGTGGTGTATGATGGTTGATGCTGGTGAGTAAATTGGTTTTCTCAGGCTCCACAGAGGAATTTGTCTTTATCACTGAATGGAATGTGATAAGTCAATATGAAAATGCCATTGATAACATGCAAAAATTCTTTTTTTTCCCTCAGTCTTGGGTTTCTGAATTACTCTTAGTGCTCACCAGCCCCCTTTTGCCCCCTAAATCTCTGTTCGAATTGAAAATAGCATGTATTTGCGCATCTCTAAGGCTCTCTTCTCCCTCCCGCTGTGTAGGGTTGACCTGGGGCTTGGCTGTCTTGCCTTGGCCTTGAGAGGACTGAGACTGTGTTTAAGTAGAGGGAGCGGCTGAGCGAGGCAAATAAAAAACTCTTTACACACTCTGAGACGGAGCTGAGCTGGAACCTCAGGTACACGATTGTGAAATTCCCCACGTTCCACTCCCTGCAGTCCACAACTACACAAAGAGCTGCCCGAAATCGAGGCTAAGTGTTCCTCCACAGAATGCTTGTCCTTAAGACTGTTTCGCTGTACACTGACTGCTTAGGGTCATTCTCAAAGGATTAGTCAATTGGGGCAGCATTTGATCTTGTATGAGTCCCAGAATTACACGATATGTGTTTGTTTGTAGAGCTTATTCATGCTACACATACCTGAATGACCTGATTTATGATGTCTACTGTCTGCTCCCATAGAATTGCTGAAGTATGGTTAAGGAAGACAATATCAGTGATCTCATAATATCTGTTGAATGCAATTGCCAAGATGTAATTGTACTATAACAGCTAGAGATCAGGAAGGAGCAGGAAAATCACGCTCCACTACAGCATGTGGGTGACTGTTTCTCCTCTGTACTCCTTTTTTCCTTGTAGTCATCCACACTGATTCATTAACTGTCTAATACACTGAAGGTAAACTATCAGATTATTGCCATCCTCCAAAACCTCTTCATATTAAATAAGTGAAAGTTCATAACACGTTCATCATAGTGTGGCAGCGTATAGAAAATCATACTACAGTCTGTACAGTTCACTCCTGTTAGACATATGTGGCCAGGTGGTCATAATCTCATTAAATCAGACATAAAGTAACTTCTGTGTGACTGTTTGCAAGAAGTAGGAACATCAATTGAACTGCCTCTCTTTCAGTTGCGTATTCAGAGCTTATAAAGTTGTTTTAGAAGAGATTAACTGCTCGATTTGCTCTCAACATTCTGAGAGGTTCACACTGAGGATTAATATAATGTAAAGTTGACCATGAAACAATCTCCAATGGAGCTAAATCAAAAATTATGACAAAAAATACAAATAGCAAAGACAAATAGATAATTTTCCTGTGTGATGCACATAAAAGATCTCTTTGCTAATTGTGTTACTCTTCACATATCATTATGATTTAATGGTATTTGTGATATTTAAGCAGTCAAAAAAGTGCACACCTCAAAACTAAAACAAACTAGACAACAAATCATCCATGTCATGGTCATTTGAACAAAACCTTCAGCAGGGGTCCTACTTTCTTAATGTATTTCACAAGACAAGCAGCCACCATCTTTGATAGAGCAGTCTGGAAAATGTGTGAAAATAAGACAATAAAACACATACCTAACCCGCTGCTATGGGCCAGGGAACACAGTGGTTACCATGGCTTAATCTGTCACTGAAGTGGACTTTAAGGGGTGACAGGGTTTTTGCAGGCTGATCTTTCTCCCAAACAGACAGCTTAGCATTTGTGTGCACAGGAAGAGCCCTTTCCAATATCTCAAATAAGCTGTGTTGGGCAGAAGAGCCAACTTAATCTCTGTCTCCTACTCTCTCGCTCTCTCACACCAATGGAATATGGAGGAATAATTAATTGTATCCTAAATTTACCAAAACATCCCTGGCTTTTCAGTTTGGAAATAGTTGTTTGGATGAAATTTCGAAGAAAGTGAAATCCTGTAAATTGTTCAGAAAATTATCCTTTCACTTTAAAACTTTAAAAATGACAGCAAAACAATTGCAGCTTCTGTAAAGTTCAGCTTTTTCAGGTTAGAGGTTAATGGGACAACAAGTGATCAACCTGATAATTATGTGATAAAAGAGATAAAAAGTTTACATTTAAATTAAAATGTATGTTTGTATTTTGAATCGCTTTGCTTGTGATTATTCTATGATTAATCAGATTAATGTCCTCACTGGTGATAGGCCTAAATGAAGTTTTGAAAGTCGCATTCACCCTTATGTGCACCTTAAGCAGTAGCATATACAGACCAAGTGATTTAAACATAAATGGTCCATTAGCAGGTTACATAGATGGATGGAGCATTTGCATCCCAGTAACAAACTGAGCACACATGCATGTCGCAGCCTCACGGACAGCAGCGGGGAAAAACTGATGCGTTCACATCTCACCGTGTCCCTCCCCTGAAACCCACCTTCTTTAAAGGTTTTTGTGCGTCCGTTTTGTGGGATAACATCAGAAGGGTTCGTCCCGTCGAGCCAATCAGGTCCCTCCCTACCTCAGATCGCAGCTATAATACATAGGAGTAAAGAGGCTTCTCGCATAAGTGACTGTGGCTTCAACTCACGTTGCGATTTTGAGGTTAGTCTTACCTTTCACATCCACGCCGCAAACCTCCGATGCGTTATCAGACGCACATTTACGCACCTGTCACGGTAGGGCTTGGCGCTGAGGGGCACGCGTGAACTGAGGAGAAGGCAAGGACATCGCCGGAGATCCACGCAAAGAGAACGAGAAATCCCTCTAGACAGACCGCGCAGGGCGCTCTAGAACACCGCAGCGAGATTCACCGTGCGGCAAAATGCGGCTTCTGACGAGAGAGCTGCTGGTGTCTCTTCTCAGTCTGTCCTTGGTGGTGTCCGGACTGGCCTGCGGTCCAGGCAGAGGCTACGGCAGAAGAAGACATCCGAAGAAGCTGACACCTCTCGCCTACAAGCAGTTTATACCTAATGTCGCGGAGAAGACCTTAGGGGCCAGCGGCAGATACGAGGGCAAGATAACGCGCAATTCGGAGAGATTTAAAGAACTTACTCCAAATTACAATCCCGACATTATCTTTAAGGATGAGGAGAACACAGGCGCGGACAGACTCATGACACAGGTAATTCCTTTCCGTTCACAAATCACACCGGTGCTTGTTTTTAAGTCAGGGCTTAAGAAAGTACAGTTCGTGTAAGGATTGTGAATTAGTCTTGCGGCACGGCTCTTTCTAATGAAGCTGTGCGAGAGAAATGCCTCCAGGAGAGGACCGGCTGGTTGCCTCCTTGCTCACCCTCTCTGTTCCTATATTTGTCCTCGATGAGATACTACATCAGGCGCGCGTTAGCCTATATGTTTTATAAAATGTGGGTATCCTGCTAGATAGGTACGGCACCTGATCTGAAGGGACTGTGGTGGGCATAATATGTCAGTCTCATGACAGCTAAATATAGAAGGAAATTAAGCGTACATGTTCATGGGATCGCTTAGTAGTCATACCGCAGCCCACCCGCTCGCAGCGGCTGCTTATCAGGGCATGAAAATATTGACATTTCTCAAAGGATGCTCTTAAATTTGTTTCTGCTTATTAATGGGCCAGGACGGTACCGCTTAGTGACAGATTAGAATCAGACACAATGGCCTATCTGTCTTCACCCCTCTGCTTTCGATATTATGCAGGGGTTTGCTCCTATTCTGACAATAATTTTACGCCATGCGATGCTGCATAATCTATAGGCCTATTTGTTTTACAACTGACCGATATATAAGCAACATCAAGCGATGCACATGCATAAACAAGTTTTATGTGGTACACACCAGGAGTAGACTAGTACAACATTACTTTAATTGCAATATGCGCTGATATATTGATAAATGGTTAGATATGTGATTAATCCGTTAGATGCGGTAAACTGTTTTCTTTGCTTTGTAATTATATTCGACTAGCCAGACTTCGATCTATTTATTTTATGGTTAATGCTAGAGTTGTGAGCTGCTCAAAAATTATAGAAAGTCTTTTTTTTTGTCCGAGTTGTAGCCTACATAACATTTAACATTTTTTTCTTAAATTTTTCTTTCTTTAATTTTTGAAACGAAAGCTAGGCCTCTGAAAAAGTCAGACAGCTTCGGGAATAGGCTGTCTGTCCCCAACATGGCTTTCCACTCTCGTCGCATTAGCAGGGATCATTTGAACTTCTGACCCTTTGCCCAAAGGAAGAATAACATTGCTGCTTAGTAATGCATCGAATATATATTTGCTATACAAAGCATATTGAGCTCTGCTTCCGTGTAATTTACAAAGTGATTACCCTGAGTGTAATATTTTTTATTAGGTTATTTTGACGTGCCTCTGCTGAAAAGCTATTCGGTTCAAAATGACTGGTCATGACTGGTTATCGCATGGACGAGGTTTGCTGAAGCATTGCGAATGTCAACCAAAGTGAATTTATACGCGCTGCGCAGGTGCATTATAAAGTCTCCCTTTTTCTGGTCCTTAAAAAAAGATGAAACCCTTGTCTGGTGTGGTTTTCTCAGATGTATATCAAACTCTACTTAAGGTGAATGTGATTATAAGTGTGTGATGACCCGCGGGCACACACACTGCCATTAAAAAAGGAAAGCTACCCCTGCAATCTTGTTACTTCAAATGGACGTCTAAGCTTTTCAAAGGGAGTTAACGAGGTGTCCTTTTAGCAAATGTTTTGGAGAAGCGCATCCGAGTGGAAGAGATGGTTTGTTGGTTGAACACGCTGTGTAGTGAATTGGACTTAACGGTGCTGCTCACGAAATTAGGCGCAAGTGCGAGGGCATCCTGGAGGCTGTTTGCTCTGACAGGTAGCTGATAAGTGTTTCCTCTATAACAGTTCATTTTGAGAGGAGATTAGTAGCTGACTGTGACTATAGGCGGCGTGTTGAACAAACCTCGTGTGGAGCACAAAGCGGCGGCACAGGGGGTTCCCGCTGCGCTTCATGGTGGCTGAACAGAATTTGGCTTGATTTGCGGCACACGACCCAATGAATTAATAAAGAGTTTAGGCTTCACGGGTCTTGAATCCCCGGCAGTTTTGCTCAGAATATGCTAGGTTGTATCTTTTGGTCCCTTGTTTGTATTTTCCTCTCTCATTTGAGTCCCACGAGTGCTGTAGAGCTAATAAGCAGCAGATTAAAATAACTAAAGTAAAAATCACTAGTTACAGGAAATATATTTTTCTATAAGGGTAAAGTACCAGTCTGTCATTTTCCATTCAGTCCACAGATGTATCAGTATCACAGTAAGAAAATGATTAATGTAGCTACATAAGAGGATGCATGTGTGAAGTACATTAAGTTTTTGGTGGTTTGCATAATAGACATTGAGACATAATGGAGTGAACTTTAACTATTATATGTTTTATAATTGACTCTACTTCATTTTTTAATGTATGATGCAGTGTAATAAGATGTATGTGGCCTTCAATGCAGACATGAAAATTAGAGGGTCAGGCGAATCAGTAGAAAGTGGGGCGTTAGTAGTCTGGTACAGAAATGTATGTAGATGTTATAGGCTACGGATGGTGTGTGTGTGCTTGTGAAGTAGGGAGAGAAAGAGGCAGCGAGCGAGTCAAAGCTAGGAGGGAATTTGTGTGAATTATTACAGGTATTAATTTGGCTTAGTGTCACAATTTGCAAGCATATTTTGAATAGATTTTATATAACCTCTGAAAGACCGTCGATTAAGCAATCACATCACGTCCCTTGAGCAAACCTGTGCTGCAAGAATAATGAGTAGTTGCTTCTCCTCTTGGACGCAGTGAAAGAGTCTTTTGTAGTGTTTTATTTGACATATTGGTTAAGTGTTGGGAAGAGTTGTCCTGGAGAAGGCCAAGCATCCCAACACAAGGTCCCGGGAAAGGTTAGTGGGTGCATCACCCACACATGGCCTGATACTCCATATCTCGTACCTGCACCTCGGCGAGACCCACTGCTCTAAACCAAAATGTTTAAATAATAAAAACAACAAATCACTTACTGAACATCACTTTTCAGTATTTTTTGCCTTCTAATCTCAAGTTACTATTGTTTGTATTCTGGCCTTTTAAGAAGAAGAGGTCCTGATGCAGTCACACCTTTCTCTAGTTGGATCTATATGTTTTAGATCAGTGAAGCGAATGCAATAACTTATCAATTTTTCATTGAGCTCTTTGAGCAGAATAGCCTTGCATGCAAGGCTGAATTATTTCCAGTGTAAATACAGGATTCTTATTTCATATATATAGACTTATTTGTAAGTCAACCTGTTTGTCTGGACATACTGATTTGGATAGTTACAGAATTATTGTCAGTAAATGATGTCTGGAGTGCTGTGATCCTTTAAAATGCTGTTCAGAACTGACTGATTGTGATAATACTGAACCAGTCTATCACACCGAGGTCTTTAACTATACTAAAACTGTCAGTTTATTTAAAAAGCTTTTACGCAAGCTATCATTTAGGAATTTTTGGAGATTAAGAGCATTATTTATTGTGTGTGTGTTTTTTAATGTGTATGGCAACATGCATCAATGAATGGAATTATAAAAAATCATCTCTCTTCCTGTTCTCTCGCTGTCTTTCTATTAGAGATGCAAAGACAAGCTGAACTCACTGGCCATCTCTGTAATGAACCAGTGGCCGGGGGTTAAGCTGCGTGTGACAGAGGGCTGGGATGAGGACGGTCACCATTTTGAAGAATCACTCCACTACGAGGGAAGAGCTGTTGATATCACCACCTCTGATCGAGACAAGAGCAAATATGGGACACTCTCTCGGTTAGCTGTAGAAGCTGGATTTGACTGGGTCTATTACGAGTCCAAAGCACACATCCATTGCTCTGTCAAAGCAGGTAAGACCATGGCAGGTTGATTGGAAGGGCAAAATATCGAAATGATGGGCGTAATGCTTCACACTCCATTTCATGTTGAAAAAATATCAGGCTTAAAAAGATAATCTGCTTTTAAATACTGATACAGTGAAAACAACAACAAAATTCTTAATTTATTACAGAAAGTTTAAACTATAACTGTATTCATAAAAGTAACTTCTGGCAAATAAATGATTATTTCTAACAAATATTATTCTAATTAATAAATCGAATGTATTTTAGTTATTATGAAAAATACAAATAGTTTCAAGGCTATTCCTCTGTAAGATATTTTAAATCTTTCACTGAGAGTTAAAACGACTATCACAGAAAGACTTTCGAGCCAATATATTAACTGATCTTACATCGCCCCACTCTGTCTCTTTGAAGGAAGCGCTTATCAAGTCATCACAAGATCCCTCACTGAAACAGAATAAACATTGCTTATGAAGACATATCAAATCAAACACGCACGCTTAAAATATACGATGAAAAACACGACGGAGTTTGTGGCATCACTTGCGCAAATACAATGTAGGCCTAATTCCTATCAGCAATCTTTTATTTATTTATTTATTTTGTAGTGTAATAAGTTTAACATTGATCGAAGATAATTAAGCTGGAACACATTGGCAAAAGCCTTAGGCTTTCGCCAAATCTTATTTAAATTCTAAACACTTTTACAAATACATTACAGGCTTTAAACAGAGCCAGGTCGAACTCGCTCGCCCAAATCTGTTTCTCAATTGTCACCATCTTATTTCATGCCCTAGAATCTTATGAGAGGATTAGACGAAAAGTCCATTCTATAGCTCTGTTTACCGACCCAAGAGATCGGAATGTGAAGAGATCCCACAAGGCCCGAATTATTGTCATTAAGCTTGACAACGGAGAGCATGATGGTTTAAAAAATGAAAGGAAAGAAGAAGAGGGCATTGATTGACTACCGCTAGCATTTCTAATTTACATTCAAATCTACACCATTAGAGCCTTGGAAAAGTGTCTGGGCTGAGTAAATAGGTACTATTTGAGCCTGCTTGGGGTTTTCTCATTCTATAAGTGTGAATTGTCACATAGAAGTTTCTGCACCTGAGCAAATATGAAAGAGGCGCAAGGAAAGGCAGGAGTGTCCTTTTCCAAGAGTGCTCTGTACACAAGCTGCATTAGAATGACAATGTCCGGGCTTTATTGGTTTTTAATTAGAGCAGTCCAGCCTCTTTCCTCCTCCATCTCAAACAAAGACATTTTTTGGGGAAAAGCTTTCGATTTACAGCCTAATTCCCGTTGCCACGTTTTCTTTTGTTTATTCAGCCTTTTTCTTACTTTTGGCGACTTTGGGGCTGATATAGCCTAGTTTACGTGCATTCTTTTCGCGCTTTTTTATTTTATTTATTTGTCAGCTTCGTCATAACTAAAAATACAGGCCTAATGTTTAATTATGTTACTTCATGATATGCTGCATAAAAGGCGTCCCGTTTTATTCACCCATTGCTATTTGTCTCGACAGAAAATTCGGTTGCTGCAAAATCTGGAGGCTGCTTCCCAGGTTCGTCTCTGGTCACGCTCAAAGACGGAGGGCAGAAGGCCGTGAAGGACCTGAACCCCGGCGACAAGGTGCTGGCGGCGGACAGCGCTGGGAACCTCGTGTACAGCGACTTCATCATGTTCACAGACCGAGACTCCGCGACGCGACGTATGTTTTACGTCATAGAAACGAAAGAACCCGTTGAAAAGATCACACTCACCGCTGCTCATCTCCTTTTTGTCCTCGACAACTCAACGGATGATCTCCACACCATGACCGCCGCGTATGCCAGCAGTGTCAGGGCCGGACAAAAGGTGATGGTTGTTGATGATAGCGGTCAACTTAAATCTGTCATCGTGGAGCGGATATACACGGAGGAGCACCAGGGCTCGTTCGCACCAGTGACTGCTCATGGAACCATTGTGGTCGACAGAATACTGGCGTCCTGTTACGCCGTAATAGAGGACCACGGGCTCGCGCATTTGGCCTTCGCGCCCGTCAGGCTCTATTATGACGTGACATCAGTCCTTTTCCCTAAAAACTTAATCAGTGAGTCCAGTGCGACTTTACAACAGGAGGGAGTCCACTGGTACTCCAAGCTCCTCTATCAAGTGGGAACGTGGCTTTTGGACAGCCACATGCTTCATCCTTTGGGGATGTCAGTAAACTCAAGCTGAACACCTTCATATGGAAATAAAGCAAGAGAAATCACACTAATGTAGGATATAAGACAATGTTAGTACAAGAGAGAAAGAGAGAGCGAGAGTGAGAGAGAAAGAGACAAAGGCCCCGAGCGGAGTTGGGATATTTATTACAATGACTTTAAAAAAAAATGTCATTTTCAAAGAATAAATGGAGCCTTAAAAGTTTTCTTTGCATAATTTATTCTCGCGTGAACTCAGGCTGGTGGCACACAAACGGATTCGAATGATCATCCAGCGGTGCAGAATCTATTTTTGTATATCTCATGTAAACAGGAAAAAAAGATAATGTATGGAAAAAAGAATGAAAATTTCATGACAGGTTGTAACATTCTGTGCATATGTGCAAATGACTGTTATATTTTAGGGGTAAGCAAACGCCGCGGGGCTCCAGAAATTATATTTTTATACACAGAATTGTACATTAGATTTTGACCGATCGTTACCTAATCACTTTTCGTTATTTGAAATAGTGTAAGATACGAGAATATATTTTAATTTAAATAGGTGCAGAGTCTTTGCAGTCTTGTGCTGTTGTCTCTTTTAGAATTCTCTATTATTTTGTCATTGCTTTGGTTGTCAGATTGGGACAGACATATTGTTCACTCTTCTCTGGTTTCATTGTTTTTTTTTTTTGTATTTCTTTAAGAAAATGCGAAATGCACATTCTGACAATTCAGTAACGATAATAGTCCCACAGTAAAGAACAAAGGTTTTCGTTAAACATTAATAACTACTGTACATTTACTAAAATGTATTTTTCTTTTCATATTTTGTAATAGGTAAATAGTTTTATAGAAATAAAATGCAGCTGATGCACAGTTTGGATAGCATATGATTGAGTGGCCATACCAGTTAACTTGTCTTTCATTAAGGCAAGCTGTCAGGAAATGTATAGAATTTATTATTTATATGTTTATTATAAATGAATGAGATAAAGAAAATATTCAAACTGCTCGTTTGTATGTTTTTGTTTCATGAATATCCTTTGATGATGATGATGATGCAGAAATTGAACATCTTGACCTATCATTTTAATAATCTGAAGATTTAATAGGCTATTGTTGTTATTGATAGGCCTATTATTAACGCTCATCAATATTTTATTGTTATTGCTACTTAACAGGTCGCTTCTAGGCGGCAGTTTATTAAAATATTAACAGGGCTATTTATGTTCATTGCGGTCACGTTTAAGACATTGCACAACAAAAGATGGCTTTAAATGTAAATAGGCTACAATAATTAAATAAAAAATATTTTATTGTTGTAATGAAAAACGTAATCGGATAGAGTTGACCAGAGTTTCCCCCCACTATTCAGTTTGCATAAAGCTCGAGTGGGAGAAACCAACCCATTCAAACCAAAGTGTGGAAATGCGGAAAGTTAAATGTTGAAAGCGGCTATCGGTAAGACGCGAAAAAGTCTTTGATCTGCATTTTGTATGCTTGCGAAAAGTTGTGGTCCCATGTTAAATATGAACAGGATAGTCCTCCTTAGCGTAAACAGCTGAAAATCTCTCACGCAGATTAAAAAGGCTACTGTTTGCGTGCTTAAAACGCACCAACACATCTACTGGAAATCGCCTTGCCTATTAGATTGGCTCTTTAGTGATTTCTCATATCAAGGTCTTTAGTGTGGCTTTTACTCGCCGCCATGAGAATTACGTCAAAATATGTGACGGATTCAAATACATTAAATTATTAGACTACACATTTGGCTATTAAACACATTTAGTCTACACACTTTTCCCGTCTTCATATGATAGTGATTTTTATAGTTAATCGCAAGAATGAAACAGGTGGCGCACCAGGTGCAACGAGAGGAAGTCATCCAATTCAAATCTAATACACGATGCATAACTCTAACTCGCGGTTATGAGGTAAACCCAAACTCTAACGATCTCTGATTTTTCCTTTGGTTTAGTCTGAGATGTGATATGCGACTTCTATTCAAGGAAGGAAAAAAGACAGCCGAACTTTATGCAAGCTAACAATGAGCCCCAAACCCAGTTCAGACAGTAGAAATTCGAAATGACAAAAGCTGATCACATCCATAGCAAAGTGAAATAGTGCCGTTTTGTAAAACTGAACGGCCTATGTCATCCTTACAATTGTAAAACTTTAGCAAGCACCTCCCAGATCATGATATCATTCATGTGAACTCTCTGATGAACAATATTATCAATAATATATAGAGGAATAGTCCCAGAGAGCCAATGTGAGCTCAGCTGATAAACTGGGTATTGAGAATAGTACTAAAGTTTGAAGGGAATGTTCTAGCCTTATTGGTGTGCAAATTCATACTGTAATTTCTATCATTAGCAAATCTAAAAGACGGCTAGATCAGGGTCTTCACTATCTCTGTGTTGCACCAACAACAAAGAACTAAATATACAACTATATCCATTTATTGTCTTTTCTGATTAATGTGTGTGCGCGCGCATGGACACTTTGAAGGGTGTTAAAACTAGTGAGTGAATGGAAGTTTGAGCTTTTGAACTCTGTTGCAACACGAATAGAAATTCCACTACCAATTCTTGAGAAGACTTCATTGTGCTGCAGGTTTTGCTGCTTTTTAGAGCTGTTGGTGAGGCTCACTCTCAGCCCTGACCTTGAGCATTTACACAGACACAAAAGCGACTGGGCGAAAGCATTCCTCGGAGCAGGTAAATAAAACCCAACTAATCCTTCAGAGGGGCCTTGTGTCTGCAGCGAGAGCAACTGTTTCAACAAACGCTTGCTGGCAACTGCAAACAAAAATGGACTGGAAACTGTTGTGAGGTGGGAATGAAATAAAGGTTGCCTATCGTTAAATTCCAATCATTCATTTTAATTGCATGAATATTTACCCAAGTGACAATCACTTTTCCAAAAGTACAATTTAAGGGAATAGAGCACCCACAGCTTTTGACAGATTGGTGTGGACCACTGCTTATTGTGGCATAATGATTACTTGTAAAAAATCTGTAAGATGGTGATTTTTGTTGACTCAAACTGCGATAGGCTTACTTTATACTCTCAGAAAGTAGATGCAAGATGAGCATCAAAAGCCATTAATTCATCACTCAATAACAAGAATATGGGCAACACAGAAGATGAAATCCATGAAAAGGATTTATTTCAAGTAATTATTCATAACAAGTACAGTCAAGGCATATTATCGGTTTCCACTTGACAAGCTCCATAAAAGGTTACTAAACAAACACCATTTATATTCTTCAGAATTCAACATGTAGGACAGTCCGGTGTACACATTTCAAACACATCAAAACCGTTCCATTAATACAAGACTGAAGGACAACAAAACGGCGATCAAAGCAGCATAAATCACTTCCCCAATACAATAATGATTTCCAAGTAATGTTTTCTTTTCATCCAACAACACAACACGTGTGTACAGCTGCCAAGAGTGTACAGATCATTCTTGGGATTTGTGCAAGTTTTTGAACTTTGGAACTCAGTAGGGTGTGGTCCCAGAGACGCAAAACTTCCACGGACGTGGGCTAATACAGAAAGGAAATCCAGAAGCAAGGTCCCCCTGCTTTAATACAGAAGGATTATGTTCACACAACACCACAGTGAGATCAACAACAGCCTTCCCATCAAGCCTCAGACCCAGATGAAAAGAGCAGGAGAGAGAGAGAGAGAGAGAGAGAGAGAGAGAGAGAGAGAGAGAAATAGAAGGAGAGAGAAAGATACAAGAGAAGGGATATCTGGTACCACTTAAACTGAAGAGGACCTGTTGAGAAAATAAGACAAGTTAGCATCATCTGGACGCAGCTCTACTGTAGATAGACACAACATTATTTAGAACTGAAAACAAAAGGAGGGTTTTTCATATTAGTTTAATGTTTCCATTTTATTTTGTTACGCATCATTTTAGATATGCAGAGGTTTTCAAAAGCAATGTTCCTTTCACGGTGCAAGGACCTTCACTCGAATGATTTTAAGAAGGAATTTGATATAAACGTATTTTCATTATAATAACGATCAAAACTCACACACCATCACCAAACCAGAAAGATAAACACCAGAGTCAATACACAACATGTTTATAAATAGGCCTCTGATTTCAACTGAACAGTTTAGGCTGCTGGTTCACAATCAGCACATTAATTAGACAAACACAGTTCAGGTCTTGGAGACCAGAATTCAGGAGCACTGCAGTGGGATGCGGATATGGGAAGGTATCAGCTACGCTTCTCCCTTCAGTCAATCATTGCACTAAAGGTGATAAACAAGGCTCAAATATAGCATAAAAGGCTAAAAAACTAAGCAATTAAAAGTTTACTTCGAACCCATCAACTTGATAGTCCAGCCATCCTAAAATGAAGTCAGCATCAGATCAACAGAGCGCTGAACAAGACTAATCAAAACAAATCTGCTAGTCTGTATACTTCATTGTCCTGTTCGGTGGTGCAATAGTTGCAATGATTGTTTGCTAATTTTCAAAACAATCTCATCAGGTCACCCTCATTTTAAAGTTATATCTGCAATGTTCAAAGAATCTCTCAATCTTGCCACCGAAAGAACTCCAATACCAACGTTTATTTCAACGGGGGGGGGGGGTGTCTTTTTATAGGGTTGCAACATAAACCATCCAAATAATTCCTTTTGAAAACCAATGCCATCTTAGAACGTAAGGGGCTACAGATCTTTTGTTTTATGAAAAACCCTCCTTTCTGTGCTCCCGGAAGCTCTGTCCTGGAAAAGAGAAAAAAATTGTTTAATTACAAGTGACAAATAATCATACCGCTGCCAAAGGGAAGCAGTGTATTGAGTTTGACAAATAAAACAATGAGCAAAAACATGAGTCTTAGAGCTGACTACCATTATAAGAAATGGAAGTAATCTACCGCCAGGTTTCACAGACAAGGCTTAAGCTATTGTCTGAGACTAAAATGCATGTCTCATGCAGTTTTAACTGAAAGTAACTTGCACTGACACATCTTAAAATATATCAGTGCCATTGTTTTTTTTCTCAAGTTGCACACCAGTAACACTTTTTTTTTTTTCAAGGCACATTTATAAAAGCTACTTAAATGTCCTAACTGAACTAATGCCTAATGCTGGCTTAATCTAAGCCCTGTCTGTGAAACCAGGCCTAGAAGTCCTATCTTGAAGCAATAGGCCATCCTGGTATTTCTATAAACTGGCCAATTGTTCAACTGCAGCAGGATCCATGTAAACAAAATACAAAATTAAAACATGGGGAGTGTGCCAGCCACTTGTGATTGACAGAAATAAAGAAACAAAACAATATAAAACAAAAACACACCAAAAAGTAAAATACCTTTAACACTATTTTGGACTATATATCTTATCTAAAATCTCTGCCAAAAAGTGACCAATAAGTCAATCTCTGAAAACTTAAACTTGTCACATGTGTGATTACAGTTAGGAAAGGGACAGCTTCCCCAAGTTAATCTAAACTTACAATGAAGTTACTAAAATGTTCAATATGAACACGTGTTTCTCTCTTATAAGACCATTTATAAATTTTACGTCTTATAAGATTTATAATTAGAAATATATTAAAAGTGTTTTTCAGACTAGTTGAAACCTTTTAAATCCATAGGATTCACTCTCTTTATATAAATACATTCAAACCAATAAATAAAAAACAAATCCGTGCCCTATACCAATTTTAAACAGAGCATGTCTACAAAACTCAAAGTTAACAAAAACAAAATAAATGTAAAAAATCTTAGTCAAAAGGATCCATGTGTTTTGATTTTATAACATTATTTACAATCTTACCCATTATATATATTTCTGTGATTCCTGGAAACTCACAATGCAAAATATTAATACAAACATATAGACAAAGAGTACTGGGATTAATCATGGCTAACTACTATATTATAAATCACAAGTGCATCTTAAAGCAAGTGGGTGTTGAAGGGCAGCAGCTTTACAAATGAACTTGAAGGCCAATGGCCCAAAGTCTTGGACAGTCAAGAGAAAAGTCTTCAGATAAATTGTTGCACCTTAATTAGAAATAAAATCTTTCCACCTAAAATCCAATTCTACATTTGGCAACAGAAACATTCGGGAGGATGGACGAGCATTAGGGAAATGAGCATGTTGTGTTTAGAATAATAAAACATATTTTAGGATGCAAGAGGGAATCTTCAAACACAAAACAACATCAGACAACAGTTAATGGTGATAAAGACAGCTGGCTTCACATACCCGTATTTACATGGTATATATGTGACCACCTTTTATTTTTCATCTTTAAAATATCTTCAAATAATAAGCTCTAAGTTCTGCAATAACAAAATTGTTGTAAAATGACCAAGGGATACTTTTTTTATGTTGATATATAAAAACAAATTGAGAAAAGATATTCACCTGTCACATACAAGTAGGTATTTTTTAACCATTTCAAACATGGAAAGATTTCAATGAGAAAACAACAGACTTGACAGCTTCATACACATTTTTTCCCCCATTATATACAAAAAAGTGACCACTGATAATAGTTGCTCCCAAATCCTTTGAAATTGTAGACCTGGATGTGCTAATAACTACAAACATTTATTTGATAATTTTTTTTAATGAAGTGGCTACAACATAACAGGGATTTTGTTATACTGTTATATTATCTAAAACTGAGATATTTTAGATACTATAACAAGACTGTTTTTGCAACATAAGTATCTTATAATGTAAAGTGATTGGATTAAATTAATCAATCAAAATATGAACAATATAACCCACTAAACCAAAGAGCAGTTCTGGGGCAATAACGGGACAGTTCAGTTTAAGCTGTACAATTAAACTTTACAAGCACTATACTTACACCATACTGATGAACTATTATTATTAATACAAATAATAACGACGATGATATAACAACAACAATTTGGGATGTGAAATACTCATGATTGAGGCTATGAAAAACCAGGGATTGTAATATATTCACTGGAGACTGACAATACATGAGGATTTGTGTAAAAAAAAAAAAAAAAAAAAAAAAAAATCTTCATGGGTAACAACATACAAAATAAAGTAGAAAATGGAGATGAAGGGTTTTGGAAGAGTACCCAACAGCTGATGTTGACCAATCCCTATCCCTAACAACTCAATTCCTGTCTGACCAACTGCAAAACAATGAACTGAGTCCAAGCTATAACCATACAAACATTAGATTCAAAATATCTCCCTTCACAAACAAATGACCTCAAGCTGAACACGATTTACAAAAGCATCCAGTGCTCTAGACAACCCACACCACCATCAAAAGCTACAATAAAATCATCACACGGGCCTTGATTCAGTCATCCTCTTCCACACACAATGTGCTAAACTCTGAGGAAAGAAAACTAAGCACATTAAAAGGAGCATTACCAAAGGGGGGGACTTTCTGACAGCCTTTAATACTGTCCTAGAAGCCATTTCTAACAACAATTAAAATAATCAAAATATGCGACTCCAGCACCACAACTTAAAATCAAAGTATAAAAGCCATTTTTTGTCAAATAGTTTGTCACAAAGACACATCATGAACCACCACTCCAGCTCTGCGGAAAACTCAACTGCAATACAATAATAATGGTGAAAGGGACAATGAATAAACTTAAGATCATAAATAGTCATGAACAAATGCACAAAAAAAAAAGAGAGAGACATTCGCAATCTCACAGTGGCTTCCAAAGATATTCAACTAGAAAAAACCTCAACCCAAAAATGCCCCTGAAGTTCCTCAACTGCACCTCTACAACTCTGATGTCCACAACATGCCCTGGGCCACGGCCCAAAACTAAAGAGCTCCATACAGAAGAGTTCTGCTGCCCTCTACAGGTGACAAAAACAACTGCAGCATACAGAACATTCATTCAGTCAGGCCAAAGCCCCCATTTAACACTTTGTTCAAGTCAATGACTGGAAAATCCAAAATAAATCAAGAATTCCTATTGAAAAGAATTGTTCTGATGATCTGTCTTGAGAGCTACAGGATGGAAGCAACTATTATCAAGTGTCATAAAAATGACTTGGTTTCATCCCTCTGTCTCTTTTCACCTGCTGGTTCAGAACATTACTGATTTCCATATATAAATGAATGTACAGAAACAAGAGCGAGACTTCATGCCAAAGTCATTCACAACATGAGTTCTAATGCTGCGCCATATCCAGCAGGACACAGCTAGTGTTTGGCTCTTTGTTTTTTTACTCTTTCATGCATGTGGATTGAGTTTGATGACAGTCCTTTCCACACAGCTTCCGAAGCTTTAGCATCCTGATTGTGCGTCCGATTGTTTGCCCGTCTTTCAGAAAAAGAAGTGCTCTTCTTGCTCACTTCTCTTGTCTTCTCTTCTGTTGAACAATGTTCCTCAGCCATCAATAACGGAAACATCGATGTGAGACAAATCTATCATGTGCCTATGTAATCAAGGGAACATGTGATTGAAATGAGACACACATTTAAAAGCAAGCTAAACTTGGGCATCTCCATCAAAACATGACAGTCAGTAGAGTTACAGAAGAGCTCTTGTTCTTTGTTACACAGTTATGATGAGTAATACTTGCTGAATGCACATTTCATTCGCTCTTCAGCGACACAAACCATTGTGATCTGCTTCAGCCAATAACAACACATATACCAATACGTTAACGGAAGTTTTGGTCTAATGCTGTAGCACAATCTTTTTTCTCGCTTCCCAGCAATTCACACCATATGTGAAGAAACTTCTGAGATTCAATATTTGATAACTGTCCTACAACAGCAATAGCATTTAGACCAGGGATGTCCAAACACAGTCCTCAGTCCTGCAGAGTTTAGCTCCAACTTGCCACAACACAAATGCCTGGAAGTTTCTAGTATTCCTAGTAAGACCTTGATTATCTGGTTCAGGTGTGTTTAATTGGGGTTGGAGCTAAACTCTGCAGGACAGTGGCCCCCAGGAGCAGGACTGGACACCCGTGATTTAGACAATTTTGTCAAGTTTTTAGGGCTATTAACATGGAAAAGGTCCATAGGAATCTAATCAAAATCGTATTTGCAAACTACATTTATAATGTATATTAGGTCTTAGTGTGAACAAGTCTTGTTCTATAAAATCATGGGGGGAAAAAGCCCCAAAATCTAATTATCTAAAAAATATCAACGACTCTACTCATGTCCATGCATTGAATTGCATTAACAAAAGCACAACTAAGTTTAAGATGAATTCAAAAGCTTACCTGTGAAAGCTGTGCTGAAAGCTCACTGCATGTTCTGGGTTCACAAACTTGGCAATGGCCTTCCGCTGCTCAGGCAACATCGTAAACATCTATTAAAGAATCACACAAATGTTTTAGTATATAAACATTCATCTACATTTTCTATGAGAGATTTTTCTTTACAAAATAACAGTGGGTGATACACCTTAAGAGCAGGGGAAAAGTCATACAGGAGTGCATCACTGACAGCACACAGCTAGATGGCACTATTGTCATATTTTTAAGAGACCACTCTACCCAGAAAACGGTTTATTCTTTGGGCCAGTCAGGAAGTCGAGGTAATTTGCAAACGTGATTTGTTTTATGTGCAAGTGTATGTGGGGGATCATTTTAATGCACAATGTGGAGGCAAAGAACCATCTAGTCGTGGATTATCTCACTTTTATCACATAGGGCACTGCCAGAATGTACATCATAGTTAATGATGTCATTGATGTCTGCAGTGCAAAATTTGACTGGACTGACAAGTTTCAATGCTCCTGAATTTCTCTCTATTTGTGAGTGACTGTCGAAGGCAGCACACTGTGATTAAACTAACTGTGCATTAAACAGATTAAATGCACACCTTCCAGCCAATCAGAATTGACTATTCAGACAGACCATGTTGTAAATTACAAGAATTACATAGAATTACTAAATGACTCCTAATGGATTGATTTAAACTTTCAAACAACAGTAAACCCAGGATCTCATCAACATAATGCTGTTCAACCAGCTATGTGCGACTTTTAATACCATTTATTACTCTCACTTCAATATGTTCCACTTTTCTTGCAGGAAAATTTGAAAATATCTGTTCTAAAGATATTATGGTCTTCAAACAGTTAACTGAGATGAAACTTAAATACATAATAAATATGCTTGGGGTAAAAAAAATATATATAAATAAATAAATAAAAACCTGCCAAAAGAAGCCCCTCTGAAAAATATGGTGCAAAGAAGCATCACTTTAGACCAAGATGCTGTATTCTAAATTATACAGTTAAATATCTTTAGCCATGTCTTATGCTCTTTGGCCAGCAGATGGTGCTGTCACCAATTTGGTGTTTGCTCAGGGCATTGTAATAATGATGTAGCAAGTAACACACAGTGTACACACCTTTACTTGATCCATAATAAAACAAAAGATAGATATACATTTTGGAAAAGTGCAAAACAAAGTCAATGTGGCCTAACCTCAACAGGGCCAATGGAGTTGAGAAGGTTCATGAGCTGTTTGTTGGTTGTGGTGGTGGATAAACCCTCAATGCAGACAGTGCTGGGCTGACAATCCTCAGCTCTTGGGCTCTGCTGCATCATCATACGCCCCCCACCACGGCCACGTCCTCGGCCCCGAACTACTAACTGTGGACATAAGTAAGGGGAATATTAAATTAATTAAATTAACAGTACATTTTACCAGCTAACAACCACTATGATATTAATAAAAAAGTATGACGAGACCATCACAGAAGAAACCAGTGCTTTAATGCGATGCTGAAACAGGAATCTTTGTTGTTTAATTCATGGTTATATCCGTTAGCTATTTTTACTCTCTCTGCCTGTACTTGTAATTGCTCTTAAAAAAAAACTGACACATTATAATTCATACACAATGTTTATATTTTCAGAGGCATTGTTAGACTTCCATGGTTCAAACATATAATGAACAAATGGTTTCAAAAAGCAAGTTAAACTATATAAACTCATTTTCTGTAGCCTTGATTTATTTGACAGTTATTAAATAATCAGGGCTACAGAAAATATTAGATCATATAGTTAAACTTGAAATAGGAGAGACAATGCACCAATCTCTTCAGCACTTTATTGATTAAGCGTGAAGTGGCTAGAGGGAAGAGACTTCTGAAAAAGGCCATCATTAAGTCACGCCTGGAGTTTTGCTAGAGGCCATGTGACAAAACCTGGTGAATGAAAATGTTGTGGCCTATTGAGACTGAAGCTGAGCTCTTTGGCCTTGAAAGCAAAGCTCTATGCTGGGTGCAGACTAAAGAAAGATAAGGCCAAAGTCACAGTTAAGCACAAACTTTATGTCAGTATAATATAAGCCTTTAATTTTGTAAGGTAATAAAGACTCTTGTGTGTTTTATGGCACTATTTTTTGTAAAAGTGCTCTGGGTGCTAAACAAAAACACTACACAAATCATTTTAAAGGAGACCTATTATGCAAAATCCACTTTTGCATGCTGTTTGGACATAAATGTGTGTTGGCACAACCACCCAATGTACACAACCACCCAATAGTGATAAAAATACACACTCCTTTTTTATTAATCCCCATAAATCATCAGCAGTGTCTCCCAACGACCTGTTTTCAGAATGCTGTTTTAGTGACGTCACTACAGCACAGGCCCCGCCCACGAGTGTTGACAGACACTGCCATTCTGCCATTGTACTGACGAGAATGTCTCCCAAGCGTTGTAGGTGTTGTGTGGCTGGATATATTAATCCACATAGCTCTCTCTATTTACTCCCGAAATCTGAGGTAGCCGCTGAAGACGAGGTAGAATTATTTTGTTTTTAAAGAAAATGCTCCCTCAACTCTCCCGAAATTCGTTTATGTACTTGCGCACTTCTTATAACTTAGGCTATGTTCACACTTAGCGTCTTTTTTGACAAGAAAAAGTTGACAACGGCGTTTTTTTAGCAAAAAATATTATAACCGTAATTAAACTACTAAACTATACCTGTTCCATCTCCATACAGCACTCTGACTCTGTAGGCATTATTGTCCGACTCCGGGTCGAAATGAACACCGTTACTGAGAGTTTCTGATATTATAATCATTCCGTGAGATGAAATTGTCCTGAGAGACTGAGTGCGAGCTCATGAAGCTCCGCCCCCTGTGTCGTGCAGCAGCAGCTTATTTGCATTTAAAGGGCACACACTAAAACAGAGCGTTTTTCTGAGCCCCAAAAAATGACAATTTAAACATGCTGTAAAAAATGATCTGTTGGGTATTTTGAGCTGAAACTAGACATACACACTCTGGGGACATCAGAGACTTATTTTACATCTTGTGAAAAGGGGCATAATAGGTCCCCTTTAAAGCTAATTTGACTGAAATTCTGGGGATTCACAGGACTGTTAAAAAGTTTGGGGTAAGATTTTGGTAATGTTTTTGAAAGAAGTCTCACCCAAGCTGCATTTTAGGGATGCAATATGAATATAAATATAATTATGAACATTTTGGCCGATTCTGTTAACCAATAATTCTTAATATTTGAAAGCCGATAACCGATATATTGGCTGATAAATCTAAATCCAAATTTGTATATAACTTTTCAGAGCTTGATTTCTAAAACAAAAGTCTCACTATTAAGTCCCAAGCACTTCAACATGAATCAAGCATATACAGTACAGAAGACTTGTTTGAACCAGTGTAAGTTTTAAAATTAATTTTACACTGCTATGGCCAACTTTCTTAAATATAATTTTAAAAAAATTATATATATATATATATACATTTTTTATATATATATATAAAATTATATTTAAGAAAGTATATATATATATAAAAACATACAATTAATTATATTTAAGAAAGTATATATATATATGCAAACAACTCATTGGACAACAACTTGCATATAAAGAATAAAAATGCATGTGCCATGGATAAATAAAATGTAATGTGGGTTAGGGTTAGGATGTACAATAATGAAATTATTTTAATTAAACCATATTTAAAAGTTATTTGCTAAAAGATAAAAATGAAACAAGAAAAATAAGTGCTAGTTATTATTAATAATGCATCAATGATTTTGAAAAAAAACCCTAAAATTAATATTACTGTTTCAAATAACAGCATTGCTGTTTGAGCTACACTGGGAAACTGAGGCGCTTTGTTAGCGAGTTAATCAACAACAAAATCTATATGAGATTAATCATATTTATACAAAATAAACATAATATTACAACTTATATCTGCACAAAATGGCGCAAATGCACAAGTAAACATGAACTCTCTCTCTATTTATATTTATATATGTTGATATATTGTGTTGCTGAAAGTATATTTAAACATAAAAATGTAAATCGGTTCGAATTTGGTTCAGATAAAATATTCCAGTACAATGCAAAGGCATTTCATCCATGTTTTCAAATAAAAGTGCATCAAAAGGCCCAGGTTGGCTCTGGACTCAACTAAGCGCAGCTGCCACGCTGAAAAATCCCGCTCTCTCACCACTTACTCAGTATAAAATACACTTTTGCTCCCAGCGAGACACCGGGTACAATATGAGTGAGTGATTTACAAGGCCACGGTTATATCAGTAAACAGCAGCAAGTGTTTAGAATATCTGACTCAACATGAGAGCTCGGGCAGATGCAGCAAGACAGTCTGACTGAGACGGTGCGAGAGGCTGTGCAGGAAGGCACTCTGCTGTGACTGACTGACACACGTTAGCACTGTATTTGTCCCCTGAGAACGGACAACTGTACAGAGACGGCAGCGTGCGGAAAAGGCCAAGGGATCTTCATCTCTCCTGCTTCAGCCTGTCAATATCATCACACCTGGCACTCTGTTCCATATCATTACTGCTCCTGCTCTCTTCCAAAACAGCTACCAGTCCCCTGGGAGAAGCAGTGACACAGCTGAGCCATAGCAGGAAACCAAATCTGCCGTCTTTACTAGTGCTGAAGCGTGAGGGAGAGAACCACTTAGAGTAGCTCTTCATGACAGGGAAAAACTCTCACAAAGAGAGCAGATGTGGTTGTATATTCTGGACAGCACTACACAAGCCCATGAAGAAAAGCAAATATAAATAGAATTACGACATGTGCATTCAAGTGATTTTGGTCAGAATAAAATGGACGTACTGGACAATTTCATCCTTTTCTCTTTTTCCCTTCCTGACAAAGACAGAAAGCTTTTTAGTTCTAATACAACATGAACGTGAAAGTTACGTTTTCTGCAAACAACCATTCAAAAGTTCGAGGTTGGTAAGATTTTTTAAATGTTTTTGAAAGAAGTCTCTTAAGCTCACCAAGGATGCATTATTTGATGAAAAATAATATTACAAATTAAAATAGCAGTTTAAAAAATTTTTTTTATATTATGCCCTTTTACAAAGTCTTGATTTTGTTTTTGGGTTGTACTAAAATATGTTTTCGGGTTGTACTAAAATATGTTTTCAAGCTTGATTATTAAAAAAAAATCATTATTTTTTTCACATATTTTACATTATTACAGCACCTCTCTCCCCAGTCTGGCTCGAAAATGGCGATTTCGATGAAGCCCCTCATTCTGAAATAGCTGGCCCAGTGTGTTGTGATTGGCAGCGCATAGCGCATGCTCGGGAAGTGTAGTGTATTTGATCATTCTTGTGTTGCCACAAAGGATGATGGGAGACAGGGAATTTGATCTGACTACTCAAAGTAGTTAGTGCCCTCCACTAATATTGGCACCCTTGGGAAATATGAGCAAAGGTAGCTGTGAAAATAAATCTGCATTGTTTATCCTTTTGATCTTTCATTCCAAAAATGCACAAAATTATAACCTTTCATTGAAGTAAAACAATTGGAAGTGGGGGGGGGGTTCATTATGACATAAATGCTTTTCTCTAGCCACAATTCACGTTAGCCACAATTACTGCCACCTAATTATTGCAATGTCCTTTTCCCAAGATAACAGCTCTGAGTCTTCTCCTATAATGCCTGATGAGTTTGGAGAACACCTGACAAGAGATCAGAGACCATTCCTCCATACAGAATCTCTCCAGATCCTTCAGATTCCCAGATCCATGTTGGCGCTTCTCTTCAGTTCACCCCACTCATTTTCTATAGGGTTCAGGTCAGGGACTGGGACGGTCATGGCAGAAGCTTGGTTTTCTGCTCAGTGACACATTTTTGTGTTGATTTTGATGTTCGTTTTAGATCATTGTCCTGATGGAAGATCCAACCATGGCTCATTATAAGATTTCTAGCAGAGGCCGTCAGGTTTTGATTTTTATTAGAGATGCACCGATTGATCGGCTGGTGACCGGAATTGGCAGATTTTCACGTGATCGGCCATGACCGGCGATCGGCCGGTCAGTCTGACATATGCCGATTTTAGACAGCGCGTGAGCGTCGAGTGAGCAGCAGTGAAGCGCGGGTTTCGGCGCGGATCTATTTTTGCTACGCTGCTCACGCTCAATTAAAGTGAAAGCACACTTTTGATGGACAAACTAAAAATGAATTCACCCCAAAATGTGCTCAATATGCACAGAATAAGTATGTCTAGTGTGTTTTAACAAGAACTGGAGTATGTCAGAAAAGAAAACGAAGACTCAAAAATATTTGTAGAAGATTTTCCCATTTAAACTTGTTTTCATTATTCAGTTTTGGTTGCAAGTATGCTTATGATTATAAAAAAAAAAAAAAAGTAAACTAGCCAGAAAATATAGAAATATCTTTATACTGCAAGGCTATATATACAGTGCTATGCTAAAGTTTACTAAAAAGAGGAATAAAAAAATCATCTTTTGGAAATTGACCTTAATGCCTTAATTAAAAAAATTAGGAAAAATCCAACCTTTAAGGACACCAATTTTCTTTGTGAATCAATAATGTATCGTAAATAAATAAATGTTCTTCCTTAAAATACAGGGTGCATAAGTCTGGACACCCCTATTTTAAATTCCCACAGAGGCAGGCAGATTTTTATTTTTAAAGGCCAGTTACTTCATGGATCCAGGATACTATGCATCCTGATAAAGTTCCCTTGGCCTTTGGAATTAAAATAGCCCCACATCATCACATAACCTTCACCATACCTAGAGATTGGCATGGAGTACTTTCCATAAGCTCATCTCTCAATGGCAAATCAAACCAGCTATTAGGCTAACTGAAATAAAACCATGCCAATTTCTAGGTATCAACCTCCAGCAAAAAAATAAGCCCACAACATTAAAGATCCAGCAGTATATTTAACCCTGGGCATGGGGTACTTTTTATCCCTGTTTGCAAAAAAAAACCCATCTAGTGGGTTTGCTGCCAAATAGCTCTTTTTTTACTTTCATTTGACCAGTGAATCCGGTCCCTTTTGAAGGTCCAGTCGTGTCTGACAACTGAATATGCTGGAGTTTGTTTTTGGATGATCGAGGAGTATTTTTTCTTTAAACACTCCCAAACAACATGTGGTGATGTAGGTGCTGTTTGATTTTATATTTAATTTTTTGGCTTTCTGACCCCAAAACTCAACTAATCTCTGCAATTCTCCATCTGTGATCCTTGGAGAGTCTTTGGCCACTCAATCTTTCCTCCTCACCATGCACGTCCTTTTAGATTTTTTAATTATTGCCCTGATGGTGGAAAAGGGATTTTCAATGCTTTAGCTATTTTCTTACAGCCACTTTCTATTTAGTGAAGCTCAATAATCTTTTGCTGCACATCAAATTCTTTGGTTTTACTTATTAGGGCTTTTCACACTTGAAATAGTTAATCCTGGGTCATTCTAAAGCCAGGGTAAATGGAAACCTGGGTTATCTTGCTTCACATTTCACACTGCTCATACTATACCCGGGGTTAACAGTTAATCCTAGGTATTCATAAACTGCTGTTTCCCACTGCACATTCCTAAACCCCAGGATAAAGTCCATATTTGCATATTTTCTGTGTCAGTGTTACTGACTGGACAAACGCAGCACAGGACCTGTTTACATAAAGGCTCTAGCATTCTGCTTATTTTCACGTTACCTCACGTAAACCACGCTCCAGACCAAGAAGATAATAGACAGTTTCAGCAATGCGCGAATCCTCATATTACACATTACTGACATTACTGAAGTTTTTTTCTGAGAAAACTAGGGCCCTATGATTTCCGTGATGCGGAAAACGCGGACGGAATCACGGAATTTACACATGAAAACGGAATTCTCTTATACGCGCGGAATCGCACAGAATTTGCATATATTTTGTTGACATATTAAATAAAGGTTTTTTTTTTTTTTTACTTCCTTCTCATTTTTTCAGTTTAAAACAACAAACGTAGAAAGGTCTCTACCTAAACCGTGGCCAAATGGCATTGTTAAACATGTTGCCTAGTAACTATACGTCCTTACGTTCCGCGTAAGGAAAAAAATGTCGAAGCGAGCTCATCAAGGCAGTTCACATGTCGTGTCTTTTGCGCGCTCAAGTTCGTCATTTCAAATGTAGGCACGCCGCACGCTCATAATTGAAGCGACGCGCTCATTTTTTTCCAGGCCCAGCGAGATGAAAACACCTCAACTCTTCAGAATGCCGCAAGCGCACCGCAGTTCATGTGACGAGAACCAAAATATCAACTTCACCCTTTCCGTAACAACATTGAAAGCTCAGTCAACATAAAGGATGTGGGTGCACCACAAACACTACGGGTGTTTTTCTCTTCTCCGTAAATAAATCTTGTAGCAGAGCTAAAGCAAGCGTTTCTCGGTGGTGGAAATCTATTAGCTATTTAAACTTCTTTGTTGTTGTGAAGAGCGCAGTGCACGGTTGCATAGCAACGACAGACACCACGGGAAAATCGGACCGAATTTTACTATAAATAATAAAAAAAATAAGCTAATGTGCATTGTATTTGTAAATGTCAGTAATTTATCTTTTTTTGCTTACATGGGGGGGTCACTGATGATGATGGGTTAACACTGTACTTTTAGGCTGTAATATGTCATTGTGTTGGCTTTCTGTCAGGCACATATCGTTGTTTCAATGTTTCTGTCTCCCTGCAGCATGGCTGCATTTAATCTTTAATTTAATATTCATCAATCCTACCTTGTAACTGTTACCTTCATGTTACTGTTATTTTTGGCCAGAGATTTGTTGAAGGTTTGGCTGAATTTTTGAGAATTTTGAATGTGCTTTGCTGAATATATTAACAGTTTAAATAAAAAAGCTGAATTGTGAGTTTGTGTTACGGAATTTTTAAAGGTCAATACTGCTTAGAAGTGAAAAGAAAACAAGCAAATCCGAAAAATCCGAAAGGGCTGAAAATAAATCCCAAAAAACGGAATTTGAAAAAAAAAGAAAACGGAATTTGAGAAAATAAAACGGATTTCATAGGGCCCTAGAAAACCTTTCAAACTATACAAGGTAAGAATGAAAATGTCTCCTTTTCACTCCAATTGTTGCATTTTCCATCACCGTTTGACATTTTTCCTATCACACGCAGAAGCAACTGTTTATATACATCACGCTGTTTCCTTGACTGCCCAAAGGAACATAGGAATATAAGGAATAACTGAACAAGGAATATAAGGAACGCGATTGGTTGTCTGTTGCAAAGCATCTAGTGGTAGCATTCTAACACCACATCGTTTCACACTGTAACGGTTTGGCACTGCAATGCGGAGTTAAGATCTGGAGCAGGGTTTCATAACCCCGGGTAAAAAGCGGTGCTAACCCCGCATCTAAATTACAAGTGTGAAATGCTACTTTAACCCGGGGTTAAGCGCAGTGTGAAAAGCCCTATTGTGATGAATGATAAAGGGAATTTGACCTTTGTATATTTATACTCCTGTGGAACAGGAAGTCATGGCTGGACAATTTCATGCTCCTAGTCACTCTGATGTGCTGAATGAATATGAATGGGAATATACTTCAGAGATATTTTACTCATAAGAATTTCTAGAGGTGCCGATAATTTTGGCCAACATGCTTTGGAGTAAAACATTTATTTCATAATGTGAGTTTCCATCCACTTTCAAATGTTTTAATTCCATAAAAGGTTCGAATTTTGTGAATGTTTTTAATGAAAGATCAAAAGGATAAACAATGCAGATTTATTTTCACAGCCACCTTTGCTAATATTTACCAAGGGTGCCAATATTAGATGAGGGCAATGTACGTACGTAACTTTCTGGCAAGTTTGATAGTTTTTATCAATGCTATACAAAGTGCATTCAAACAATCCACAATTACAGCTTATTATGACCAACAGCAATTAGCTACTGCCATAATGCTTTATTTCAGAAGTCCCCAACTCAGAGAACCGTGGCTTAAAGAAGTCGTAAATACATTAATTCCGAGTCCAACATGACTTGAAAGCACCATTAGTATCAGGGCTTAGTGTAAGCTGTGCAAAATGGCATTGTGCACCTGTCCAATTAAGGGCTTATGAGAGTAATCCAGATTCAATGTCATACCCGGTTCGTTTGGTTTGCCACGCCACGGCCTGCCTGTTGTTGATTTTGTACACCACCAGTTGCCATGGTAACTTTCCTGATGGGACCAAGTCTCTGTTGTTGGGCAGGCCGACCAATTGGTTGTTGCTGTTGCTGTGGCGGACCAGTGTTGGGACCGGCATCTGCCTACAGAATACAGAGCAGATACATTTTATAACCCATACAAAGAAAATCCCCAAAGGCACACAAAATTAACATGACAGTCCATCATGCTGAAGTCTGACTATCACAAATGTTCAAATTGCTTATATCAAAACCAATCATTTAATACAATGCCAAGCCTTAGAGTTTACAAAGTGTACACAATGTGGCAGAAGAATAACTGAATAAGCAAACAACATTATAAGTGACAAAACTGTTCCATGATGTGATGCTTTCTGATTTTGGGATGATACTGTGATCAGTTTCAGAGGATAAGGTGAAGCTGAATTTATAAAACATCTTCCACAACAGTGATGACTGCATCTCTGAGCATTAATGCCATGGATGAGGACCTGCCTGAGACTGCACAAACTGCCTCTGGCTCTTCCTCGAAATTCCCAGGAATTCTGTTTCCTCATCTCTAGGAAAACCTTTCAAAGTATGCTGGCAGTTTTTAGATGTTAGGCCTTGAAAATGGCCAGATTTAAAACTAGGGATGTCCCGATCCGATCCACGGCATCGGTATCGTGCCGATACTGGCCCAAAACGCTAGATCGGATATCGGAGGGAAGAAAAAATGTTATCCGATACCTATGATCCGATACCCATTAGGGGTGGAACGGTACGTATTCATACTGAACGTACGTTCGGTGCATGGATTTACACAGAGAATACACGGTATAAAAATAAATAAAACTCACGTGCACATTAATTAATGTAATACGGAACTAACGTTACTGTTAGATACGCGCATATGCGGGTTCTTTAGGGACACCTAATCTGTAGCCCCGCCTTAGCTCTGAACGCGCGTCTATTCCACTTCAAACGCTCACTTTATCATAATACGCGCACGGCGCGTCCTATTCGCTTTGGACGTGCAAATGGATTCAAACTGTTCAAGCATCGAACTAGACGCTCTATTCGCGTTTGGTGTGAACGCAGCAAAATGAACAGGATTGCAATGCTGAAATGTGTGTGTGTGTGTGTGTGTGTGTCAGAGAGAGAGAGGCACCGGCGCGATCGAACAGTGGAAACAAAAACACACTCCGTCATTTTCATACAGGACATCATTAAAACTGCAAAAAGTGTTTAGCCTACTTATATTTGTGTAAAACACAACATTGTGCGTTTGTCAAACTGTAAACTCTTGTCAAACTGTAACTGTCACCCAACCAAAATCACACACACACACACACACACGCTGTTTAAAAGCAAAAATGATCTAATCTTTTGGACATTCATCATATTGCATTGGTTTTCATTTCTTGTCCTAAAACAGAGCACTAATCTGTTTATTTTTAAGTTACACATTCTACATTGAATAAGGAAACAAATATATTGATCTGAAATATAGCAAATTAATTTTAAATTCATTCAGGTTACCAAACATATCTCAAAGTCTTTTGAATAAAGGGTGGCAGTCTTTAATTATCAACTGTTGTTGTGGACTAGCTATATACTGGAGAAGTATTTGTTCTCCATTTGAGTGAGATGTTTTTATGTGGCTAATTGAGGAAAGTGCTTCCATATATTTTATTATTAGTAGTATTAGTTCAAGAATAAAATAAAAATATCGGATTGATATCGGTATCGGCAAATAGCCAAAGCCGCGGCATCGGTATCGTATCGGAAGTGAAAAAGTGGTATCGGGACATCCCTATTTAAAACTCTATTTCTTAATATGGTACTTGTGGACACGGTTATTCGATTTTTTGGGGAAAATTTCATTTTATTTTGAATTTATAAGATAAAATTAGACCTTTAGGATAAGTGCTGCTATTCAAATATATATGTTCAATGAAAATATATGCAATTTAATAAAATTAAAACATTTAGTGCTGTCAATCGGAAAAAAACCCCGAATTAATAAAAAAACAATCTGTAATTAATCGTGATTAATCGCGCCTAAAATTTTAGTTTTTTATATTGCAATAATTTCACATTTAATCTCCAAATTAATGTAGAAACAACAAAGACAGTAGCCTATATTTTAAATATTTGTTTAAATAGCATCTTTCTTTGAAAGAAGGCCAGTATCACCGATATCAATACTGCTTGTATTGAATGTTTTCCCCCTCAATTTTATCCATTATAGCCATTCAGTATTACAGTATAATTAAAAGCTATATATTAGGCCTAAATTAAATGGGCTATATATATCCTGATTGAAGCTATATTCAGTCGATATATTCAGTATAGTTATTGAGTCAAGAGCAGAGATTGATTTTCTCTTTTCTTTTCTTTTCTTTGATTATCCTTAATGACAGACAGCAGCAGGTTTATTAGGCTGCTGTCACTTTAAGCCCTGATGTGGGACGCGGATCTGATATCCCATTTTCTCACAACTCTTTACGTTTATTTAAGACTTCATTTAAATAATTTGAGGATACCCGACAAAACTGCCATTTTGGCATAATTTTGTGTGTTTTTGTCCATTCAAGCGCTGTCTGAAGCAGCTTTCTGTGCGCATGAGTCGTGTGTGTCACATAGACAGGAAATTCACAGACAAGCACCAGTACTGCGCTTTGCGTTCCAAAGTTCAAGTTTGGTGAACTTTTAGGCGTGACGTGCACCCTTGCAGCGTCTATTTTGCAAACATGAATTCAACATTTAACAAATAGCAATACACTCAAAATGTAAAAAAAAAGTAAAAAACAATCTACTCGACTTTACTGCAAAAATATCGTTCTTTTAACTCAGCCAAGAGGTCACGCTGTGACATATCGATCTTTTACTGGTCAAACGTCTTCACTATATGCAAATTCGCAGCTCAGAGTTCACCAAACTTGAACTTTGGAATGCAGAGAAATGCGGATCACATGAGCACTTTTCACATGAGCTTGCGTTTGCGGTCTGACGCATTCGCATGCGTATGAACTGAAGTCAATGGAACAAAAAGTGTAGCGTGACTGCCCCTTTAAAGTGAAAAAATTAATCGCATGAGTTAACTCGTTAATTTTGACAGCACTAATATCTTTTCATAAGAATACGTTTACCTTTCAAATGAACCTTATTTACTTGGATTGTGCTTTGTCTGTCATCGTATATTTAATTGTTTGACTAAAGGCCAATTCACACTGCATAGACAGACACTGACCAACACAGACAATCACCAGATTGCAGCACGTCACTTGTCAGACATTCCACGACCCGACAAACGCTGATTCAACATGTTCAACTGACGAAAACAAACACCAACCAATGCCAACAGGTGTCGACAGGGGCAACACACTGATCCGATAAAACCTGATGAAGTGTTTAACGGGGGTGGGGGGATTGATACCTTTTTGCCCCAGGTAGGGGGGCATCTTACCCCAGTGGCCTCTTTGAATAATTTTACATTTTCCGCTATGACAACTAAATTAAAAAAAGAATAATAATACTATGGAAGTCAATGGGGTCCATTAACTGGTTACAAACATTCTTCAAAATATCTTCCTTTGTGTTCAGCAAAAGAAAAAAAATTCATACATGTTTGAAACAACTTCAGAGTGAGTAAATGATGACAATTTTCATTTTTAAGTGAACTATTCCTTTAAAGGTAGGGTAGGCAATGTTTTTCATTAACACTTTTTATTACACTGGTTGAAACTCTCTTCACATCCTGTACATGCGCTGTATCCAATAGCAATGCCAGTGATGTCCCTAAATGTAATATTGTCCACTACAAAGAGAAATAAACATCAGCATGTATTCCTTATCCGAAAGCAAGACCTCTTATATTCAGGCTGGTAAAACATTAGCATGCTCCCTATAGACACATTGCTTCAGTCTACAACAAAGACATAATTGCCACCCATGCTATGCTCATCCTTTTCTTCCCATCTGTCTTTTTCTAAAATATGTGCATTATCTCTATTCTGTCTGTCTCCATCTGAGGGAGTTAATGGATTAATCTAACTCAATACAAAATCCACATATTCAGATTACATCTATCAGATGCTCCACTGCTATGCACCGGGGCGGGGTGACGGCACTTGACAAGCACCTCCCCCTCCCCCACCCACCCCGTCACCTCCATCCCCCATGCTGCTTTTGTAAGGTGCAGGCTTTGTATTCTTCCCGATGAAAATTTAATTTGCTCTTATCTGTACGGCTAAGCTGGGAAAAATACAAATCCGCCCAAACCGCCATCTCTCTTTCTCCCGGACTCTCGCAGGTATTATTACACAGATATCAACATAGACGAGGAAGATTAATTGCAGATGTCCCCGGACTGACACCTATTCTAACACACTTCAATGATGAGCTGATGGATGGATAAAGCAAGAGGCCAGACGAGATAGATGAAGAGAGTAACACCGAGCGAGCACAAGTTAGAAGGGAGAACAAGAAAGAAAGATAACATTGTCAGGCAGCCGAGGTTGACAGCAGGAGAAGAGAAGCACCTAGAGGATCAGCTTCTCTCAGTCTGACACCCCTCCCCCTTTTTCCTCTTTGTCAGTCAGAGTCACGGCATTTCAGATAGCTGTGTGTAGCTTTCTATTAACTAAGTTGACACACAGTTATCTTCATCCACAGAGATCCAGCACTCAAAGGAGATATTTAGCTTTGCTTCAGGCAGGAGACTGGAAAAGGATGTTTTCTCTTCATTCAACACAGCAAATAATCTCTTAGAGCCCATAAATCATTCTTGGGTCCTCCTTTTCTTGGTTGAGATGCATTAAATGTCCTGTCAGATTCGTACATAACCACCTCAAACTCTAGTCTTAATGTAAAAGGGTAGCTGAAACCTTGACATAAATTTCCATTAGGTCTTTCTCGACTTGGTTCATAAAATAGCACCTTGACTTAAAGAAGACACAAACCTTTTGAATGTCTGGATCGGTTGCCACTCAAAGTAAAGGCGCAAATGCCAAGCAACTCACTTTAATGACGCTAGGATGGTGCCATTTATGGGCTTAAAAGGTAAAAGTGTTCTATCAATTAAGTGTGGTGTCACAAAACACAGCATGGAGACCACCTTCGGTATTGATTCTGTCAAAAAGAGAAATTCACTTTGTACTTTAAACAGTTTTTGGCTCTAAAAACTTTAGTGGTTAAAAAAGTAGACTCCTTGACTTTTGGAATAATTGGAAATCCTCCTTGCCTTTGAGACGAGTTCTTTGATTTATTCTATCAAGAGCTCTGGTTTACTATTTCAAGAAAATCAGCAAAGGGCAAAGATAAAAAAAAAGAAAATCTGTGGCATATAAACTTTAAAGATCACATCTAGAGTTTAAACGGGTAACAAATTTACTCACCTCTCCCAGAAGCTTAACTAGTCTCACTTTCTGTGGAACCTGTGGTGATTCTATGCTGTTCATTCTTTGCATCACTGTTCTCTTTCCGCCAAGCTGAGGCTGACCCAGGCCATGCCCTTCTAATGGGCTGGTCTGAACAGCACCCGGTCTTTGAGTGTTTTGTGGGGTCGTGGTCCTCTTCTGCTGTGCTTGCCATTGGCCCTGCTGGTTGACATCAGGACCAGGGTTCTGTTGCTTCTGTGGTGGAGACCAGCCTGAAGCCTGTGCCTGAGGTTTAGTGTTCTGCAGACGAGCCTTCACAATCGGACGAGGGGAACTAAGACCTGACGAAGGGTTCTGGGGGGATCCGTTGGAGATCAGTGAAGGGACCGGCTGCGGGGGTTGGGCTGCAGGGGTCTGTGTGGGGTTCTGCGTTTGTGGGGTCTGGTTTGGGTTTTGGCCGCTGATTCGTTCCATCAGTTGTCTTTTGCGCTCACCAGCCTGCATCTGCCTGCGCTGCTCTTTTCGCTTGAGGATCTCTTCTCGCAGACGCTTCTGTTCCTCAATCTTCAGTCTGTACTGACGCGTCTCCTCATCTTCATCTGGGTCCTAAACAGACAAATATAAATTCAGGATAAGTAAAACAAGTTTTTCTTTTAGTTTGATTACAGCTTAATTTCTCTGTCAAAGTATACACAATACATAATCGAAAATATGAAGGCTTAAATAAAGGTTCCATGTCACCTTTTTCGGTGAACATGCTCAACACCAAGGGAAATTGTAGTCCAATTAACATCTATACATGCTGGACAAAGTTTAGCTACAATTGACCCTGCGTAGGGAGTTTGATTGACAGGCGATCTGACCAATCATAATCCGCCATGCGCTGAATCCGCCATTTTTGTCTGACAAAGCTGTCAGGAGAGTTAGTAGATTAACGTTGGAGGATTTGAACTTGAAAAACGGTGTGTACTGAAATCTTTCAACAACATTCCTTCTTACGTACAGTCGTGTTTATTTGATGCTATAAATGAACTAGAAGGAAGAGATGATCGGTTCACGAGCAGCTTTAACTGAGGCTCTACAGCAGTGGTCTTCACTATTTTTTTCATGAGAGCCGCACTGATAGGACAAAGTCAGTAGGAGAGCCATTTTACCGCAAAGTATAAAAAGTTACATCCAGTCATAAATACCATGTTTGCCTATCAATCTGTCACCCCTGAACATACAATATGCAATGCAATAAATACAAAAGGGTGAAAAAACCCCCCCCATTATTTATGATGTATCAGTCAAATTTGTAACTGAGACAAGATGATTTTCTTTAATAAAAAAAAATAAAAAAAAGCAGGATTTCCAGAAAATATTCATCCCAGAATCACCTTAAGTATTTTTTTTTCTACATTAGCCCATCTTGTAGGCCTATCTAACCATCCAAGAGCACATGCAGGGCAACTCCGCAGAGACTGGATATGTTTACATGCACAACTTTTGTTTCAATCGGACTGAATTCATTTCGATTGATGAATCTGAATGTATTGTAGTTTACATGAATGCTAAACATCGTGATGTGATACATGATCGGGTTGATGTGCGTGTTTATAAGTCAAAAGATTCAAATCGGAATATGAACATATGAACCGTTGTGCCGTGCTGTTTGTATTTATCATGCAGTAGAAATGCCCAAAACCAGTCGTCTGTATGATAATCTGAAACAAGGACTGGTGAGCCGTTGTCCTGCTTCACTTCACACTTCACTTCACTTACTTTATTCATCAGGAGAACAGCTCGTTCAGCGCGTCATACGTCGTCCTTTCAGTTTCGGTTTTCAGTCGATCAAGTTTTTTCATGTTCTCTCGATAAACCACCCCTTTCAATCCGATCGAAATTATTTGTAATAGAGCTGGCACTTTGAGTTTTTAAAGGGTTATGTTAAAGCCCTACTTTATTAATGTTTTTTTGAAACATCTGTAGTGAATGCATTATCATATCACCGTATTATTTACCGCCATGCGAGCCACAAATTAAAGCTTGGCGAGCCGCATGAGGCTCGCGAGCCGCGCAATGAGTAACACTGCTCTACAGCGATCTGTCAGACACATTAAAGAGCCACAAAACGGTATTTATTGTTTAAATTTCTTTTCAAAAAATGACCAAATTTGAAAGGTGTGACTTTGTTTCATATCAAAAGGAACCTGGTCTGGTCTGTCCTGTCAGCACGTTGTCAGTGTCCCCTCTGCTCCGAGATGTATTTTTCACTGCGTGAGAACATGGTGGGGCTTGAGAGTGGCGTGGCTTGTCGGACATAGCAACAGTAACTAAAGGGGGCGGGTCTTTGCAAACGGTCAATTGCATTATCTAGATCTATTAGCCTGCCTTTAAAAAAATGGACTGGTATGATTTTAGTCAGATTAAGCTTTAAAGTGACTGAAAAGACTGAATTGCTTTAGTTTGGCTAAATTCCATGTGCCATTTTCATGGCAAAATTCAGGTTATAATAAAAAAAAAACTACAAACCACTAAAGATGTTTAAGATTCATTTTGTTAAAACAAAAAAATACTAAAATTTAATCTGTACTGATTTTGGATTATAGTTAAAAACAAAGCTTTTAAAGAAAGTATCGGTATAAGAACAGTCACGATAAGGAGAGCCGATTAGCTACAACAGTAATAGGACTATGCTACACAAACTAACTAATGAGGTTACTGCAGTACAAAAATGCTGTTCAAATTGAAAATCTCCAGCATTTAAATTAGCTCCCATTGCAAAAGTCTATGGGTGGAAAACATACTGAATGTTAACCCCTCCCAAATGTATATAGTCCTGCTATGCAGTATTACCTCTGGAGTGGTGCTTGACTGTGCAGCTGGACACTCTGTCTTCATCCCAGGCACACTGGGCTGCTGCGGTGCTCTGGCAGAGCCCTGTCCTAGTGCCACAGGTCCTCCCCTCCCTGCTGGTCCAGAACGAGCAGCCTGCCCTTGCCTAACATTTTGTGTAACTGGCTTTGCTTGCCCACTAGGCACTGACGGGCGGTTATTATTGTTGCTAGAGGCGATGGGCAGCTCACGAAGGTTGCTGTTGCGTTGAGGAGGAATCTGCTGCAGTGGAGGAGGTGGCGTCTGAAGAAGATAAGGAGGACAGATAAATGTGTTGACATTCATAATAAGTATTGCCAAGACTGAAAATCACTAAAATCAGTTTTCCATCAAAACCTGACTTGACCAAATAAAATACATAATAATACGGGTTTCACAGACTAGTCGACTTTAATGCTCTACCATGATGCTTTAAGCTTGACGTCGACTAGTCACTGATCATGGCCAATAGAGGGTGCAACAGGGTAAGAAACCCTTGAAGTCCAATTTTACACTCGGTTTCCAACAGTTAAAATGAGAAATAAATGCATACTTCAAGAGCGCTCCACAAAATATGTTTGATTATACCATCTGGTTGCTCAAAATTGATCGGGTGAACGCACGTTTTAAACAGATTGTTGTACATGTAAGTTAATGCGCTAATACATTTTAAAATCGCACACACACACAGACAGTATCTTGCACATCACGTGCAGATCCACGCGCACACAAAAACATTCAGTAGAGCAGAAATGTTTCGTCAACACTTCTGTGATTTATCAATAATATTTTTCAAACTAAAACCCACAGCTTCTCTATTAGTAGAGAGACGCTGCCAGGTAGAATTAATTCACACGCAACCCCTCTCTCATTAAAGGGTTAGTTCACCCAAAAATGAAAATTCAGTCAGTAATTACTCACCCTCATGTTGTTCCAACCGCGTAAGACCTTCGTTCATCTTCGGAACACAAATTAAGATATTTTTGATGAAATCTGAGTGCTGGGTCACTTCTCCATAGGCTGCTAGGTGGCCCAAACTTGCTGGCCCAGAAAAGTTATTAAAGAGATCGTTAATATAGTCCAAGTGACTCCAGTGGCTCAATCTTAAGTATATCAAGCGACGAGAATACTTTTTGTGCGCAAAAACAAACAAAAATAACGACTTTATTCCACTATTCATTTCCTTCTCTCTGGGCCTCGTAGTGTTTTTGCGCTGCGCGTCTGTGTTATACGTCATCACGCATCACACACATGACCAGCGTCCGCCAATAGTGAGCCTACGTGGTGACGTGTAACACAGACGCGCTGCGCAAAAACACTACGCGAACCAACTAGAGGTCCAGAGAGAAGGAAATGAATAGTGGAATAAAGTCGTTATTTTTGTTTGTTTTTGCGCACAAAAAGTATTCTCGTCGCTTGATATACTTAAGATTGAGCCACTGGAGTCACTTGGACTATATTAACGATCTCTTTAATAACTTTTCTGGGCCAGCAAGTTTGGGCCACCTAGCAGCCTATGGAGAAGTGACCCAGCACTCAGATTTCATCAAAAATATCTTAATTTGTGTTCCGAAGATGAACGAACGTCTTACGCGGTTGGAACAACATGAGGGTGAGTAATTACTGACAGAATTAACATTTTTGGGTGAACTAACCCTTTAATGCATTCATATAAATGTAATCATTACTCTGCTACTATATCTGTATCTGATTTAGAACAAGCAGGAATCTTTGTGAAATATAACGACCCAAAGACAAAAGAACTGAAAAAAATAAGCTGTTATGTAGGAGAAATAGCCTTGTGGGCAGTGCTGCGTTATATACCACAGCTATACCACCAGTGACTAGTTGACGTTGAAGTCGTTCAACTCCTAATTTATAATCAATATTGCTCTTGACCTCTTGCTTACTGCAACAAATAAAGATTTGAAAGGCTTACCATTCTGGGCCTGGCGTGATTGTTTCGTTGCTGGTTGCCCTGTGGTCGGGACTGCATCTGTCTATGGCTGCTTTGAATCGACTGGCGGAAATGGGGCTGGGAGAGGTGCAGCATGGGATGGTGATCCCTTGGGTGGTGTTGGTGGTGCTGTTGGTGTTGGGGTGGAGGCTGGGAGTGAGGCAGGCCCTGTGGGGGCAAGTCCTGTCTATGTTGCTGGTGCTGTTGCTGGTGCAAAGGCTGATGGGATAGTGAAGGATCATGGTGAAGGGGCTGCTGCAATAGACCCTGAATACCGTAAAAACAAGAACACAGCCAAAGTGAGACCTATGATCAAATGTGCATAAAACAGGCATTTGATCAGCTAAAGACAAAATAGAAGGAACTGGGGCAACTGGCAAGTAACCCTAATTTCCACCAACTGCGGATCTGCTCCGGAACGGCGGCGGAGTCAATAGGTTTCCATTAAAGTCAATGTGTGTATTTTCACTGACTGCGGAACGGCTGCGTTCCGACTCCGGCGATCCGCAGCCCTCCGGAGCAGATACGCAGAGCTTCTATTTTTGCCGGATGCCGGAGAGCTCCGCAGCAATTCAGCACAGGACATTCTGTTTTATCGCACGATCATTCGTGAATTCGCGAGATCTCATGGTTCCTCGTGACTTCAGCTGTCAGTCATGGTCGCAGCCGTTCCACAACAAATCCGGACCTGGTGAGCATTGAAGGACGACGCAGCACGGAGCCGACACGCTGCGGAGCCAATCCGCAACCGTTCAGCAGTTGGTGGAAATCCGGGGTAACACCGCTTCAACGCCGAATTTTACTCGCATGTGGCGCTTTGAAACATGCTAAGGGTGTCCCGCAGATAGCGCCGCGAACTTGTGCAACACTTTCAGAAACAATCCGTGCATGAAATAAATGCATTTGAAAACAACATTTTGCAATTTTTTATGTAATTGTTTAAGGCCATTTTGTGATTTCAATCATCATACACCACCCCCGAGAATGAGAATCAGGCCAGTCGAGAATGAGAATCAGAGCACTCAGGAATTCAGCATAGTATAATATTTAAGTAGTTTACCAAACAAATAATTTGGTGTTCCTTGTCACTATTGGCTGAACTGACAGGTAAAACCAGTTAATATGTCAAGTAAAGAAAAATAACACCAATTTGTGTTTGATGAGAATCAAGAGAAACTATTTTCATGAAAGAGAGAGAGACATCTGATGTGTAACAACTAACCCAGTGACCTTAAATAACCATGAACTGACAAACAGGTCTAACACAAGAGGGCAGTCTTGTCTGCTGCTTGGATTGAAGACAGCAGCTTCTCCTTGCTCAGGACCACTACACAACACCTACATTTCAAACTAACATCTACGGTGTACATTTGAAACTTGTTTTGAACCAAACTAAAACACCTTAGGTATGATTCTGTGCCATGTACAACACCCTTCAAAGGTTTGGGGTCAGTAAGATTTTTTTCAACAGAAATGAATACTTATTCAATAAGGATGCATTACATTAATGTGAAATTAAAGATATTTAAAATCAAACAAAATATTTCCAATTTCAAATAAATGCTGTTATTTTTATCTTTATATTATACTACAAGAATACTGAAAAACTAAAATAAATACATAATTATAAATATTTAGCAGCACATATGTTGATAGAATTGATAAAATTAAGAATTTTTTCTTGAGCATCAAATAAGCATATTAGAACGATTACTGAAGGATCATGTGACACTAAAGACTGGAGTAATGATGCTGAAAATTCAGCTTTGCCATCACAGGAATAAATCATACTTTTTTCTATTTAAATATATTTCACAGTTGTTTTAAATTGTAATATTATTATACAATATTACTGTTTTACTGTATTTTTGATCAAATAAAAGCACCCTTGGTGGGCAAAAGACCACGTTCAGACTGCAGGTCAATGTGGCCCAAATACGATTTTTTTGCTCACGTGACTCAGATGTGTTTTTCTCATGACAGTATGAACAGCACAAACCACATGGAATCTGATCTTTTCAATTCCTATTTGTGCTACTTCCATATGTGGTCCTAAATCCATTAGAGGTCAGATGTTTTGCAATGCGACCGCAGTCTGAACAATCATATCGGGATTCATGCGACTTTTACCTCGCTCTAGAGCAGGGGTGCCCAACCCTGCTCCTGCCTATCGACTGTCCTGCACAGTTTATCTCCAACCCTAATCAATCACACCTGAAGCAACCAATTAACGTCTTCAGGATCGCTTGAAAATGAAAGGCAGGTGTGTTTGATTAGGGTTGGAGATGAACTGTGCAGGACAGTCGATCGGCAGGAGCAGGGTTGGGCACCCCTGCTCTAGAGCAACATTCGTCACAATTCTGTGCTCGTGGGAGTCACTTCAAAGATTTTACATACCCGACATTATCAAGACAGTTGCGAAAGGTAGTCAGCGAAGGACAGTGATGTGTCAGAGCTCACAAGTATTACAGTGACAGCTCTATAAATACAAGCAAAATACGAGGGCACGTCTCATAAATGTTTAAAAACTGCTCTTTTTTGCATCCTCCTCTTTGTTTTATATATTGCCGGTGCTTAAATTCGCTGGGTTCGGTGGCAAATCATACTATAAATAAACGCGTAAATCACTTCAATGTTCTCTGTTTTTACTTCCGTATGACAGTGTGCGTGACATTTTTATCATTCTTTTGCGCATGTGGGTCAGTTCAGGACCACAATCTGTTCGCACTGGAGTCTGATATTGGCCACATTTATGTCAATGTGAACAGCTTTACCAAATAATCGGATCTGAGCAATAAATCTGAATTGAGTACTAAGGCTCACAGTGTGAATGTAGAGACTTCTTTCTAAAACACGAAAAACAATCTTGACAACCTCAAACTTCTGAATTGTAGTGTACAGCTGAAATATTTCCTGAATTAAATTACAGGACTGAGACTTTACCACATCATTAAATTTGTGAAAACAGATCAAAAAAGTAAAACAAATAACACTCAGAATAATATTTTTCATGCTAGTTCCATGCCATGCTGTAAAGTAACATGAAATATAATGTTCATCACGCACGCTAAGGCCATGCAGATTTCTGGTAAACCAACTTACTCTCTGGCGTACCTGCATACCAAACAGCATGTGCTGGGGGCTAAAAGGGGGTCCCTGCTGCTGGGGCGAGAAGGGCTGCCTGTGACCCACAAAGGCACGGGGGCCATGGGGCCCTGGAGGGCCTGCATGATGCGGGGCCAGACCCGGCCGAAGGGGTTCTCTCTGGAAAGCACCTTCTCCTTGAGGCCCTTGGTTCTGCCCGAGCCCCAGAGGACCAAATCCAGGACCTCCGAGTCCCCCTTGAGGGGGGAAAGACGGAGGGCCTTGCCCCGAAATCGGAAGAACACTGTTATTCATGAGGGGGGCAGGGCCTGGCTGGTCAAACATGTGCTGGCCTGAAAAACGTGGTTCTAGAAATAAGAAAAGAAAGAAAGAGAAAATATTGTGAACGAGAAGCCAGAAACCAGCAGCATCAATTCTGACATTGTTAATGTTACGCTTCAAAACAGAGACAATGCAGGTACAGTCTATGCAGGCAACCAGTGTGACCACCTTTATTTGACCTTACCACCAGAAAAGAAGTGCTCTTGATCTTGGTGATGTGGTGGTGGTCCTCTCCATTGCTCCTGGGAGGGTAGAGGCCGCTGAGGTGGGCCAAAATTCCCTTGGAGATGCTGCTGGAAATCAGGAGGAGCCTGGAGGAGGACAGAAAACGGCAAAAATGAAAACATGACTATTCCAGCAAATATCATTACTGTTGACATGAGTTTCAAAGCCAAAAAGCTTCTTATTTGTGCTCCTTATCATCTTTTTAAATGTAGCTCTTCATATTAAGATCATAAACATCAGCTTATACCACTGAGAAATCTTTTAGGTAGAAAGAAAGCGTTTTGCATACACCCTTGAATTACAAATCTTTATCCGTTCTCAGTGCTTACCTAACCCATTGCTCATAAAACTCAAAATCCCCTCTCTACCTTTCCAGAGGAAAGAAAGATAACGATCCTTACTAATCCTGGAGTTGAATGTGAATCCCCTCTCCTTTATTCTTTGAAAATATCCTTAGCTCTTAAGAAATTAGCCTTCGTTCAAAGGGGCCACACTCCAGCAAATTGTGATGCTTTGCACCTCTTTACTCATTATAAATGACTTAAGATGCAATCAAACTTTTAATCCACGTTTCCAGCTCTGATCTTCAGTCGGCCAGTGAGTGTCACCAAGGCCAGCCAAGTTGCTTAACAGAAAGTCAATCAGGCAGCTTAGCTAAGCAATGGCCAGGAGGGAGCGAGAGAGAATCACATTGTTATTGTGGACTTCATTGCTCTATTCAAAAGGTCAGCTCCTGTAACACAATGGGAGCTTAAGTACATTCACAATACCTTTGCAAGTTTGCATTCGTTTGATAAAAGGAGCATGTCCTTTCTGGGGGCTAATCTTTCGTAAATACCCATGGATCTGTTCAATATGTAACCAGTTATGATCTGCCTGTGAGATAGAGAGGGAGTGGGAAAGACAAATGCCAAACACAGGCTATTGCCATTTTGGAGACAAGCCTCTTGTGTCTTAAAATACACCCAGCACATTCTTCATTTCTGCTGTTCAGTGTTCAGGTATCTGACCAATTATCAAAGTTTTTTTTATATATATATATATATATATATATATATATATATATATATATATATATATATATATATATACAGTGTTGGGCAAGTTACTTAAAAAAAGTAATTAGTTATAGTTACTAGTTACTTCTCACAAAAAGTAACTGCGTTAGTAACTGAATTACATCATTACAAAAGTAACTAATTACCAGGGAAAGTAACTATTGCGTTACTTAAAAAAAAAAAAAAAAGTTTAAATATAAGAAATTTCTTGGATACCCCCAATATGAAATGTTAAATGAATGAAATTGACACTAAATAGAACATCTTATTATTATAAAACATTGTACACTAATCTACACTATTTTAATGTTGCTGTGGGACAATGTGAGAGACACCTATTAACTTAAATATTAAAATATTATCATTACTATAGTGCAACAATAAAACAATAGATGGTTTAGAACTTTTAATATTTATTGCACAGACCACAACTGGCCAACAATTAAGTCTAAAAATAAATTATGCTTCTTAAGAAATGTAGCCTACCAAAAATAAATAAATAGTAGCCTAATAAAAATATACATACACATACACTAGTGCATATAATTAAAATGATAAAACTCACACACCTTAACAACTGGTAGACATTCTGTATGAAGTATTTTCTTCCTCACAATTGTAAGTTTAACAAAAAGTGCTCTCAATATAATACTGAACAATGTATCAACATAAATAATAATAATACAATATAATATTTTGGGGGTTTATTTTCCTAATCTACAGAGAACGTCATCATCAGAGGTTATTTTAGCCAAATTCTAGTCGTGTTTGACGCACGTGCTCACAACCGTCAAACAAATATGTTTGAACGTTCCCTGCAGGTTATTTTGGAGTTTATGTTATAAACTAATTTAAACATTGCATATGATACCAATATGCTACAGAGATTATTCAAATGCTGATATGTGTAATTTATTTATAAATAAAGTATTTATGCTCGGACACATTCGGTCTCTGTCGCGCACTGTCGAGCGCGTTCTCGGACACACTCGGTCTCTCTCGCGCACTGTCGAGCACGTTCTCGGACACACTCGGTCTCTCTCGCGCACTGTCGAGCACGCTCGCGGCATTCGCCTCGCTTTTGTCGAGTCCCGCGCCTCATAAACACTCACACACCAGAGAAAAAACATTGCAGCTCCTATGGCTGAGACTGAGAGAGAGCCTACTCGGATGAAAACCGCTTCAGTGAGCTCAATTATAGTAACGCCGCATTTTTATTGACAGTAACGGTAACGGCGTTGTAATGGAGGAAGCAGTAATTAGTTAGATTACTCGTTACTGAAAAAAATAACGCCGTTAGTAACGCCGTTTATTTATAACGCCGTTATTCCCATCACTGTATATATATATATAGCTGGTACTATTTTATGACATACTAAAAGCAATTCATCCGTTAAACTACAATAAATCTTACTAACAAAAGAAAATCAAACTTTAAACTTGTACTAACTTGTAAAATTAAGACAGGCTATGGGCTTACTAAACAGTTTTATAATTTTTCTGTTATGAACAGCATCAAACATAAAATACAATATAAATATGTAGCATGGAGATTAATATTCAAAAACTCTGCAGTAGTAAATATTCATAGAGAAATTGTGGATCAGCCTATTGTAAGATGAGATGTGATCGTATGCTAATGTATGATAATTAAGTGCCTAGAGGGCTAATGGACGCTGCTCCCTGCAAAATGCCATTGGCATTTTAAATGGTGTCCTGTCTGTACCAGACTGGCAATGGGAGACAGACAGCTGGAAATGTGTCATGAATGTGTGTGTGGAACTTTTCCTATTCAGCGAGATTAGGGACAACCAACCATTTCAAGTGTCCACAGTGTCCCCAAACTAGGGATCGCAGTACATGAATAGTTGACAAATAACATGGACATCAACTTTAACTTTCCTTTTCACCATCAGGAATTTAGGTTAAAATGTTTATGAATTTGAAGGTGTATTGTAGGTGATGTGACTGATCATTATATGTTTTTTTGCAGTTAAATGGTCCAGTGGTGTAATATAAATTTTTTAATAATCCATGTAGTCTGGATTGAGGTCAAAAAAAATATTTTATAAGAATTATATAAAAAATTGTTTTAGATAAAACGTTAGCATGTAACACTGCACAGGGTTCCTGTAACAGCCATTTGTCATACTGAAACACTGAATTATGCATCCTTTTGACAGCAACAGTAAAATGGAAAACCAAAGTATTTATATCAGTGAGGACAGAGAAGAGAACTGGGGAGATTTGGGGGGGGGGATGTGAGATGGTCTCCTCCGCAGTAATCACTTTAGCCACAGCACGGGCAGCTGCCTGATGGTTCCTCTACATCCTTACAGGCAGTAAAGGGCTTTTACATCGGTTCTGAGTTTTCACGGTCTCCATTTCGATTTGAACTGGCAGATCTTTCCCACATATGAGAACATTTTTCGAAACATGCCTTCCACACAGCAAGACAAATGTTGGTTTCGTTGACTACGGGCCAGTCAAATTCTGAAAATACCATGATGTTGACCGTAACGTACTGCAGTTATATGCAGAGCAAAACCACTTAATTCTAACTCAAAGCAATGTGAGGTAACTTACCGGGAGTCTCTGTTGCGTGATGTTAGGCCTCGGTTGGTTCTGCACAGGAGGCATTGAGGGAACTGAGATTAAAATGGAAATAGAAAAAGCACGAGTCAGACAGACAGAAAAAGGGTTGCAGAACGAGAGAGTGGGGCGGCGTAACACGGACACCATAAAAGTGTCTTCTTGCCACAAGTCTAAACCATGGTTTGTCACAGCTGGTCACAGAGAGAGGGCTGTTCTGCTGATTAAACTGTGCATCTCTCTCTCGCGCAGACTGGGCCACCTAATGAGATAAACTGACACTCAAAAGGAGTAATTTCACCTCCGCAGATGTGTGCATTTCAGAAAGATGGTTTAATGCTGATGGGCTGCCTACAGAGTGAAGGCCATACCAAAGGGGGGGGGACTCTTTAAAGGACCTGAGTGAAAATGTGAGTAAGCATCAGCCAAAAGTGAAAAGCCTAAAAATATACATGGAATAGCCACTTTAACAGGTCAAACACATCTTACAGCAGATGCTCAAACAGCTTCTATCGACCCAAATATATGAATATCAGGTCGCTTGTTTTGTCTCTGGGGCCATACCTTGCACAGGTGAGGAGGAGGGTCCTCTGAAGTGAGGGTTAATGTGAATGTTCTTGGGGTGGTGCTGTTGATGCTGCTGGTGTTGGTTGGGATGTGCGTGCGAGTGCCGTGGTGGTGAGTTCAACAAGCGCAGTCCATGCGTGTCGTGTTGTGTTCTGGGCCCCGGGGAACGGTGGGCCAGGTGTGGCATCAACAGCTGCAGCGGCTGCTGAGGGATCGGGGTGCCTGGATCTGGGAATAGCCCAGGACCTCCAGCGCCTCTCGCACCAGGCAGACGCGACTGATGGTGGTGATGCTGGAGCGGAGGAGTCATTCTGAGCTGCTGCTTTAAAACAGAGAGAGAGAGAGAGAGTTAGAGAGAGAGAGTGAAAACAAAAAGATCATCAATCAATAGCGTAAGCCTTCTCTCTTTCACCCCCAAAAAATCATTATCTTGTAGTGTTGTGACCTTGAATCAAGTAATCAATCATAAGAGCCATGTGACTGCGACTGAATCTAAATTAAATAAGGAGTTTAAGAGAAATACAAAATGTTAACGTACTCTCTCACAACATATTCAATATTACATATTTCATATGATGAGTGAAAAACTGACTCCCCAAACTAGATACATATAGTCTATTTCAGAAAGCCTTGCACATGTAAGCACACTATATTTATTAACTCATCATCAGATGAAGACAACTTGTACTTTATATGACAACTCATAGACAGAAGTGGACTCGATTAAATCATTACAACAGTGCACTATATAGCACTGTCTGAAGCATAACGTAAAATAACATATCAATGTCGAGGAATGACAAATTGTGTCAAAAGCCTGAAAAGGCTTTCCTTCTCCATAAAAGAAAATCAGCTTTAAAAAAAGAAAGAAAAAGGTGCAGCACGAACGTTCGAACGAACAGCTCAAGCGCAAAGGGATTACATCCTCGACAGATATTTAATAATAAAGTAAGCGCAGGAAGCTAAATCCTTCAGCAAAGTACAAATTTAATTTGGTGTAATGCTTCCTCAATGGACTCCCGCCAAGTTATTTGCCATAATCCATATATCAACATGGATAAGAGGAGGAGTGAGAACAGTGATAATTGACTTTTACTCAAAAGCAAACTGACTCCAGTCCACAAGGATGAGACATGACAAGTCAAAGAACCATCATCTAAAACTGATTCAAAATCTTCAATAGCCTTTAAAAGGATCAATCCCATTGCCTGACCATTCAAGTTAAAATATGTGTTTGCAAACAGAATAGCTGTCACTACTAAAGCTGTGTCCAACTGTTGCAAACAATGTTACTGTTTATACACTACAGTGTGTGGTCAGTAAGATTTAATGATTTTGAAAGTCTCTTATGCTCACCAATGCTGCATTTACATAATCATGTAGTACAATAAAACAATTAAAAATAATTCTTCTCTATTTTTATATTATGTTATATTATATATTATATTTTATCTCTATTATTTTATTCTGCTTTACAATGTCATTTATTCCTGCGAGGGTGAAACAGAATTTTCAGAAATCATTACTTCAGTCTTCAATGCCACAAGATCCTTGATTTGGAGCTCAAGAAATATTTCTTCTTATCAGTTGAATTATGTTGAATATTTTTGGAAACAGTGATACATTTGTTTTCAGAATTCTTTGACAAATAGAAAGTTCAAGAGACCAGCATTTATTTGAAATAGAAATCTTCTGTATCATTATAAATGTCTTTACTGTCACAATTTAATGCATCCTGATGTACAAAAGTATTAAATTTCTTCTAAAAGAAATCTTACTGACTAAACTTTTGAACAGTAGTGTATGTAACTGTGTGTGCAACAATCAGGAAATGTAAAGCCATGTAGGCAATGATGAAAATGTATGTGCGAGTCTTGAGTGTCCTATCTCACATTGACATCAATGACTTGATGAACAGGTTCAGTAGAAGCATTCATATTTTGTGGCATTTCAGAGACCCGTCAGTTTCTTACCTGCATTCCCAAATTCATTTGCATCAGTGGCGGCCTTTGCTCATTTATTCTCCCTTGACCTCCAACTCCATCACCACGGAAACCTCCCATTCCAAATAGAGGGAAATCGCCTCTTCCACCGACTCCACGTCCTCCTGCTCCTCCTCTTCCCCTGATCCCACCTCTACCTGTCATTCCTCCCCTCATTCCATCTGCTCGTGGCCACCCTCTTCCTCGTCCTCCAAAACGGCCCTGCTTCCTCTGACGTTCCTTTTCCTCAAACTCCTGCAGGTCTGCTTTAGCTTCCTCAGAGAGCTCTGAAAGGAAAGACAAAACAAAGATCCAGATTTATTTGATTCTGACAAATGAAACAATTCATGGTTTAAAACAACTAAACCATTACCTAAACCATCTTTCAAAAGTTATTTTGGAGGATCAATTTAGCCCTTTTTTATACTGCTCATAAATAGGATGATGATAATAATATAATTTTAATCTAATCATATTTTTGTTTATAAGCACTTGGGCCCTCAAGTTAAACCCTAAAAAAAAGCTGTTCCAAATGTACATTTACTTAAGTCTAGAAAGTTACTGTGAAAATATAAAAATAAAACATTTTTTTATTTTTTATTATCATAAACACTTACAAGATATACAGAGACATTAATTAACTTGTCAATTTAAAATATTTGAGCAATATTTTCTGTTCACCTCACACCAAACAACAACAGCCTTCACTGATCCCCTTACAAACAAAAATATTTTGGCAAGACTGTATAACTAGGTAGGCTTTGCTCATGAATATGAATTATGTCATGTTAATCCAGTAGGTCTGCCTTACTGACTTAAAGGAAGACGTAGTTAAGTTTAGGGATGGGTCTTAATGACCTAATCAAATGTACAACTAGTCACTCACACCGGTGAAGCCAAATCATAAAAATAAGTAATTGAACTATAGAATCTAAAATAAGTCAGATTACTCAAAACAAGACCATATGAGGATTTTTAAACCTGTAACAGTACAAAAAGGTGCTTCATGTTAATTCCTCACCTAATGTTTCTGGGATGTTCCTTCTTTTACTGGCAGCATCAGACAGCCTGACCACTGTGTCATCTTTACGCTCCGTCTTAAATCGCAGACGTCTAGATTCTTCAACATCTTCCTCTTCCTCATCAGACTCCTCCTTTACATCTGCATCCTGCTCTGGCTCAGCTTCTGGATCGTTTTCATTCTCCACCTGAAGCATACAGCACACATAAATCATCAGACTGATGCGATCTCCACGAAAGAGCACAAACCATCTGAAGCAGCCATTCTTTACCTCCTCCAAATCTGTGACCTGAGAGCTGTCCTGCTCCTCAGTTTCCTCTTCATGCTCCTCCTCCTCAGCCACTTCCTGTCTGTTAGTCTGCTCTTCACTATACTCAGTCGGGTATTCATCCACCTGCGAAGAACAAACAAATATTTATTCCATTCAATGGAAATTCAAGCAGGACTAGAACATCAGGGCTAAACAGATCTCGTTTATTATGGATTGAAACACCTGTTCCGGACCGTGTCATAGGTCGGCACTACCAGAACCTGTTCAATGCCACAAATGACACTGATGAAGATAAAACATTAGAATGAAGCAAAATCACTTCTGAATGAAAATGTTAATGCCACATCTGAGAGAGAGGCCAGAAAGGCCCAGTGCAGCATTCTGAAGTTGGGGAGGGGAGGGGGCGCTGAAGGGGAGTCTTCCTAAATTAGCATAACAGTGGGAGCCCAGTCTCATTACTATTCCCTATTACCATTCCTGCTGATATTTGAAATTCAATGAGATGTAAATGTTTGACATGATACACAGAGAATGGGAGATAAACACGCACACGGCTCAGTGGTGGTGAAAATATCATTGACTGTGTTGTCTTTACACACACTCACTCACATGCACACACTCACACAACAAACAGACACAAAGAAAGCTCCAGCACACACATAGCTCACTGACAGGGAAAATATCATCATCTGACTTGGAGCAAATTCTCACACACGCTCGAGCACAGAATGTACAAAAGCATCCGGAGAGACGGGCACACACGGCTTCTGCTGACTACCTTGCTGAACCTCACATCCTACACCACCGGTCTTGTCTCCCTCCTCACAGGTTTTGTGCCCATCTCTGCTTCAATCATCCACCACAGGTACTGTCTCCATCCCCTGCTATTCCTACAGATCCTGTTTCTGTCCACCTGTTATAGCTTACAGGTCCTCTAACCCATTTCCCTCTGCTCAAGTATACATTTCTCTTTAAACTGAGACACAGCTCAGTCAAAATGGTTGTCATGAAAAAAAAAAAATCAGTCAAAAAATTTTCACTTTGGTACTGAAAAAAAAAAAAATAAAAAAAAAAATTGCAGTGCACAGTTAAAAGATTATGTTGTGTTATTCTATTTTTGAATTTTTTTTAATATTTTCTATAACTATATTTTCAAATGTAATTAATGAACCCTCTGGTTTCTCCAGGCTTTGGTCATTGTCAAGGGACTCTTCCAGCTGGCAGCATTATCAAATTATATCTTGTGATAAATATCAATATTGATCAACATGGAAAAAAAATATTGTGATCATAACAATGTCATACGTTCTTCATCTTATTTTATTTGTGCCATGTCCTACTCTGCAGTTTCACAAAACTGTTTCTTCACTGCTCTCACATGTAAGTAGTATAATATATATAACAAAAAGCTGAATTTCTTACTTATAGCCATGTACATATATTAGAGTACAGCGACTCACTTTTCACCTTTAGGCACTAGCACATATTTCTATAGGTATTGTTGTTGCACCTTTTATAATATATTTGGACAACATAAATTTCACTGCTATGGAGAGTCAACAGTGCTCAAGCAAACGTATATTTGAAGAGACAGTGTTTTTTTATTCATATCCTTGAGAAAACGTGTGAGGCATACAGCTTCTATTACAAAACTCTCCAGGTGATTTTTCCACAGTGAATCCTGATCTCAGCAGTAACAATAAGACTAGAATAATGTACAGAAATATAAAGACACCGGCATTGAACAGACAAACTGTGTGTGAATGCGATGTGAGGGTAAGCCCTCTCTGCACCTGTCAGCATTACCTTGGACACCAGTGATCAAGCGATCACCTGGACAGGCAGAATGATCAACGACATCTGTCCCGCATTAAAGGTCAATGAAAGGCAGAACAAAAGGAGCAGTCTGATGAGCCTTGACTCCTGCAGGATTGTATCAGTCTCTGTGTCTTTGTGTAAAGTGACTAACCCTGATGCTCCATGACCAAAGTACACCAAACATTTTCTAGGTTCTGGTTCTATTTGGTTTATCAAGGTCCCAGAACACTGAAATAAACATTTTGGACAAACATTTTTTTTTTTTTACATACTAGGGTGCAATGGCTCTCTGTAAAAAAGGAGCATGCCGTTCTTCACTCATGGTTCAGCACACACTTGCATTGCGGTTCATCTCTAATCTGACGATGCATCTATAATATGGCTCGTGGGGGAAGGAAAAAAAACAACGCATAAAACGGACAGAGTTCCTCTAATGTATGTTTCTGTCGATGGATACACACCACATGCGTTTCAGGTAAGAGTAGCTGTCCAATCAACTGTTGTGTATGTAAATCTGTTGCTGACATCACAGTTCCTTTTCCACAGTTTTAGCATGGCAGGCGAAGGAGACAAGCCGCTGATAGAGCGGCCGCCTGCATCATATAAATATCCTGTCTGGAAACATTCTGGCTTCCCAATAAGTTACAACAGCGATGGTTAGGGTTGGGTATCGTTTGAATTTGAACGATTCCGATTCCTTGTTTCGATTCCGGTTCCTAACGATTCTCGATTCCGATTCTTTTAAGAGGCAGAGTCAAAAAAGTTTAGATCAATTTTAATTCTATGAACTTTTTACTTTTTATGAAATTTACTATGAATTTCTCACAGGGCTGTTTTCAACTACAATATAAATATCAAATCTATTTTAAACAACTTTTTTATGACATTTTAAATGAGCTAGCTAACCAACGGTCTTTCTGAAGGAAATAGTCTGACCTTCTCCATCAATTGAAATTTAAAAAAAATTGCATCACAATAAGTGTATTGTATTGTATGTGATTGTCACTAACATTTTAGTAACTAAACTGAATTTTATTAGGTTTAGTGACAACATGTTACAATGTTTACATGGTACAATTTCTGGTAAGCTACGCTTTTTTATTATTTCATTTCAATTCAGTTATTGTGATTTGATTTAATATTGACTCATTTGGATAAATATTAGGTACTCAAGATAGCCGTTAATTTTTCTCAAGAAAAAAACAACTCACCTAATGCTGTAAACATACAGAGAGCCCTATCAGCTCAGCTGGCAGTATTATTTAAGGTTAAAAATAACTCAAATTAAATATAATGCGTTTTTTATTTATTTATTATAATAACAACTTTATTTAATGATATAAGTACAAATATAATAAATATGTAATATAGTACACATATTTAGAAAAATACTCTATAGCTCTTTTTTTCTTGCCAACTATGTGCTATAGCGATAGCCTATATGTTCATTAAATGGGTTTCCTGAGGTAAATATGGCATCATTGTTCTCCAGCTGTGTTATTGACCTCTTCACGCTGATAAAAAACACTGATTGATCGATATTATATATGAGGAATATACAGTTAGGTAAGTTGTAGCCTAGGCTACTGTATCTTTCAACAGTGTTCGTGTTTTTTTACTATTAGCTGCTAGTCGAGATGATCGGCTCACGTGCGCTAGGGATCTGTCACGTCACATTTACAAGCGCCAAAACGGTATTTATTGTTTGAATTTCGTAATAAAATTGACAGAATCTGAGAGCTGAGATTTTTTTGTATATCATAAAGTAACTGCTCTGTCTAGTCTGTCGGTCTCCGTGTCCTCTTTGCTTCACGATTTTTATTGTGCGTGAGAAAATGGATGTGTGGTGTGAGAACGTGTGAGAAGTGTCAATTGTGTGTGTCTCACGGTAAATGCGTGAGAGTTGGCAGCTCGTAAATGTGTTTTCATGAATATATTTTTTTTTTTACGTTTGCCGGCATCGCGCGCAGTTTTCAAACGGACGAGCAGAGGACGAGAGAATAATAGTTGCAACTTGCAAGATACCGAAGAATAAGAAAACATCATGCACGTTTTTAAGGTTTAACGTCAGGGTTGTTTGCTCTGAATACATTTTATGAGACGCTGTGTGAGTTAATAAGGCAACTCACACAGCGTCTCATAAAATGTGTCGGTTCGCAGTTTAGCATAACAATCAATATACGCTTACACCTGTGCTAGTACACGCATTTACCATGCCGTGTGTACGTTACAAATGTTTAACTAAAGTGTCAGCGAGTTAACATTTGGCAGTTTGAAATCGATTATGTAGTTACTTCAGTTCAGAATAGGGCTAGAAATGACTTAGACAGCGGTTTCTTCTTCCGGTCGGCGGACTATGAATCGAAACTAGGAATCGAAATTTAAACTTTTGAACGATTCCGGGAAAATCGCAAAGCTAGTCCCGGTTCCAATCGATACTCGATACTCGATACCCAAGCCTAGCGATGGTTGAAAAAACTTGGACAAAACAGTCAATCTTTGTAAACTTTGTTCTATGTGAGTGCCGGATGCTCCAATATGACCAGTCATTTATGCCGTCATCACCCAGGTGTTGATACCTGCTGCTGATCTGTGCTGCGACTCTCGTTCGGCTCACCGTGAACACCAACTATCGCAGCAAGCCTAACACACGATACAATGTTACTCTTGTTTCATTTAATTTTCAAAATTGTAACCTCAGACATCACAAAATGTGATTTTTGTCATGGCTAAACCCCAATCATCTGGTATTTATGACAGGTCCATAAAGTCTTAAAGATTCATTACAACTTAAAACTGTGGAATGATCTCAGAGAAATTCACTACAAGCAAATGTTCTCTACAGAGGACAATACAAGAATTGCTGGGTGACAGAAGGCGAATCTAAAGAACTGTACACTAAGCATAGCACAGAAAGTCAGACCAAAATGACTATGACACGAATCCTGCACAAAGCACATGAACTGACCACTTACAGGGAAAATGCTTAATCCTTTAAACCGTTCCACACATTAACTCTGGATAACAGTAAACACAAAGATGCTAAGCCCCAGAAGCTAAGCGACCTTGTAAACAGAGATATCATACGGTCTAAGAAATCAAAATTTAAAGCTGAATTTTAAGCAATGGCAATATTCTTCAAGAGTGCAACAAACATTGAATACAGTCAATATGAGTTTGCTGCCAGTGTTTGTTAAGTGTGTTTGTGTTCTGTGTGCATGTGTTTTTAGTTTACTTTATTTTTATTTTATTTCTATCCTCGTCCGAATGCTCTCTCTGTATGATATGTGTTTATTGATTGAAAATAAAAAATCATAATCACAAAAAAGAGTGCAACAAACAGCGGTCAAAGGTGGTTTATCACCTTTGTATTCACAGCAAAATACTTTTCCACATCTGTTGCCTCAATTATGCTTTAGGAAAGTAAGTCAGTTTCTACTACACATTCAAGTGAGTGTTTTGTATTTTCTTAGCACTTCTTTCTTCGGTACAAAACAAAACATTAAGGAGAATATCCCAGCCTCCAAACCCCCCAAAAAGCAGAAACTAAAGAATCCTCTTGGCATTGAGCTTAAAGCCCATGTTGCAGGTTTTTTTTATTTTTTTTTTATTAATATAACATTGTAGGAAAATACCATATGAAAAGTAAATGCAGGATTTAAAATTGTTTTGCAAGACACAAGGGCACAAATTTAATAGAAAACGTGACCGTTTCCTTGACCGTGTTGAAAAAACGCTTTTTTTCTCCACGCATCATATGACGCCACATGAGGTAGTCGTTTGGCTCTGCGTTCGCGCTCAGTGCAGAGATAGGTTGGTATTCAGTTGGAGCGGTCATGATTCAAGTGTGTTTTCGGTGCTTATTGTATTTCAATTAATCATCGTCGTGGTAGATGATTGTGAATTATGGCCTGTCAGGACATCGAGTCCACAGGTTTCCGAATAAGAAAAAGGACGGTGCAATCTTCCGTGCCAGTGTGCGTTTTGTGCAGGCTGCAGGGTAAGAGACGGGACTTCACTTCTGCTTCTGCTTTGAAAAACGCGGTAGTGTGTAGCGTTCACTATAGACCGGATGATTATAATCCCGGCGATATGTGCACACTGTTCCGTCTCCTTCATTGGGTCGCCCGCGGTGACGGTCCACCGTCAGCATGTGGTTCGGCCGCCGGCGGGAAACATGGCGCTCACGGATCCGTCAGACATCACTTATTGTACATCTGTTTTACAAAATGTGCCTGTCTTAATTTAATTCATTAACATATCCTACATAAACTTGTAATGTACTGCATTTATGTGTTTGTTATTAGTCTGCAGCAGACACTATTATTATTATTATTATAAATATAATATATTATGTAGATAATTAATTTCCAATCTGTACAAACCGACTTTAATGTTTGTGTTGGCTGTTTCTACATATAAAGTTTTTGTACAGTAAGACAGTTGTGATTGTGATCATTTTTTGTATTCATCGTCACCAAATGGGTCAATTCAAAGCCTTTATAAAGTCCCCCTTCCTCTGGAAACTGTCTCCTAATGGCTGACACACACAACACATGCAGGTAAGGGTCTAAGTACTAGCTTTGCTATTGCCTGATACATGATGATAATCTGTACAGTATTGTGATCTGAGCATAGTGTACATATCGTCGGCTAACGTGAATACATCTATAAGCTAACACTGTTGTCCTGTTCTCCTCACACCACAACTCAACGTTGTTCTGTCTAACCCTGGCCTGTCCTGCTCACTTGGCTTCATATCAGGCTCATAATTATATGATATCATCATATATATGAATTATATATATATATATATATATATATATATATTATACGACATACGAGTAAACATTTAGGCTACAATTCCCCCAGCTTTCCGAGCTGTCATTGCGATCCATTGCTTTCCTATTGTTTACTTTGACCGCTCTACCTCATGTTACGTCACTTCAGGTTCGGCGGTTTTCAAATGCGGAAGTAAAAATTTATCACAAAAACGACTCCAGAAGCCTAAATAGCGTTTTATAAGTATATGTTTATATTTAAATATAGTTCCTACATTAGTTTTCTATACATTGGCTTACTGGGTACTCTAACCTGCAACATGGCCTTTAAGTAGGATGTAGAAGTTGTAGAAAATTCCTTTAAAAAACCTACATCTGAGTTAAGATTAGGGTTGGGTACCGTTCACATTTTAACCAGCACATGAAATTCAGTGCCGGTACCCAACGGTATGTTTTTCCGGTACTTTAGGCATGTTTACCTCAATAACTGTAAAGAAACTGTAAGTCATTTATAGAAGTGTTTTTTTACATTACGCCAGAGCTGCCTTGGTCACTATCTGCCATTGTCTGTGATGTTTGTATACTGTAATATTTACCAGTAAATAGTTGTCCCAGACCCATGTTTAAAGATTTAAAGATCTACCCAATCTGGTCAGACAGTGTCCAGTCTTCTGAAGACACAATCACTCGGGACTGAATTTAGAATATGTACTGCCATGTTTTTCCTTATTACATCTTACAAATTTTGTCTGATGCATAAAGGAATTGTTCGTTACAGTACAGATAATTAATTGATCTGAATGATTCATGAACATATGGCTTTGGAACGTCATGCGGGTGAATCAATGATGACAATTCTCATTTTTGAATGATCTGTCTCTTTAAGATCTAAGCAAATAAATAAATAAACAAACATGTACAGAAAGGACACGACTCATCAATCATGCCCCTGTGTCATGCTTGCTAAAGACCACTTTAAAGAAGGTCAATAATCTTTTCACCTATACAGCCAACTTTATCAGATCTTGTCTGAGAGCTTTTCCCATTAGCCAGCATGGATTGGCAGGACATCTGCTGAACAAAGACAGTGAAAGGTATCTCGCCCTGAACAAAACCTTGAGGCCTGAGGGTCACAACGCATGCGTTGTCAGGCTGCAGACGTGAAGGAAATGTGGTGGGAGATTATGGAGAGTGTAAGCAATAGAGATAGCAAGCAAAAGTGTAACTTACTTGAAAATCGTCATCCAGTGGCTCGTCGATCTGTAGGTCCAAAACTTCATCTTGATATTCATCACAATTCTGGCCTCCTGTGTATTCCAACCCTTCATCCTCTGCTTGGTACTCATCTGCCTCATACTGCCCACCCTGAGAGAAGCCCGCTCGGCACCCCTCTGTCTCTTCATAGGCATTTTCAGTACATCCTACGTCTTCATCTTGAAGGTGACCAGAGGTGCCCAGACCCAGTGTTGCATTTAAACTCACAGCCTCACCCTGACCACTGGACCACAGACACAAAGACACGTGTTAAGCACTGGACATTGAAGTAATGAATTTGTAGATTTGTATGTTGCTTTTGTTACCATAAGAACTATATTAGAGACTGAATTAAAGTGTGTCACCTAAGATTGTTATTTTAAACAACTTATTTTTATTCTAAAAAAGTAAGCCATTTGATTAAAGGAGAAGGTGTCAAAGTTAGTTCAATGTCATCTCTAATAATGTTATGGATGAACTGCTCTATTGATTTTAGAGCACTGAAGCTTTGCATAAATTATGGGGTGAAGACCATTTTGACCCCAAAATTGAAAAGTGAACAGCTTAGGTAGTGGTGCATTCTATATTAACAGCTGACATAATTCTATACAACAATAATAAAAAGAAAAACTTGTAATATAGGCAATTTTGGGCTATACTGCAGACTATTCCACCATTCATCATAAAAAAAACCCCCATCAGAACAGATTTAGTAAGTGGCGACTTCAACTGTCATGACTTAAACTACATTTTACCAGTTTAGAAGAACAGCTTAACGTTGGCCTGCTTCGTTTACAAACATTAAAAAGGTTATACCCAAAGAAATAAATAGTATTTTGGAAAACATACACTGACGTACAATGTATATGAGAGTCCTAACAGTAGAGCTGGAACTAACGATTATTTTTTAATCGATTAATCTATCAATTATTGCAATAATTATTATTATTATTATTAAATTGAATAATCTAACTGTTATTTTTTTCCGGTTAATCTATTGTTTATTTTCTGAATAGTCAATTAATCCTTTGGTTAATTTACCAATAAATAATAACTGTAACTATTAACTTTTACTTAATGATACTATTTATGACAAAAGATAAGGTTTATGCAGTGTAGGCCTAACAGGAAAGGTGTTTACTATGGCTCCGTTCATAGTCTAGTCACTTTTTGGGATTTACAGCAGCAGTTGCTTACAAGTGTGAATCCTGAAATGTTTTGTTCATTCAGGAGATTAAAGGTGCTCTAAGCGATGTCACACGTTTTTTAGGCCAAAACATTTTTTGTCACACACAGCAAACATCTCCTCACTATCCGCAAGCTACCTGTCCCCTGAACACACTGTAAAAAATGCGGTTGATTACTGATGAGCGACACCTGCGCGACGCACCGGTCTCGTATCTCTCACGGAGGAGCGGAAGCATAAAGGAGGAGCGACAACAGTGAAGAGCGAGAGAGGACAGGCCTGAACTTGTGTTGTGTTTTGTTTTATTTTACTGTGACAGCAGTCGTCCGTGAGGGGCTGCTGTCTTTTACTTTCGTTTTTGTATTGGTTTATTTATTTATTAAAATATTTGAATGTCCGCCGGTTCCCGCCTCCTTCTGCCAATAAAAACGAACCTCGTTACAAACACCTAAAAAATTCTCGCAGTATTAGGGACTTTTCCGAGTCTTGTAAAAACCATCCAATCTGCGTTTGAAAAAAAATATATAAAGGCCCTCAAAGTAAATTAAAAATAGCTAAACATTGTCATTTAAAAATGGATGGATTTTTGCAGTGCCTAGGATTTTATTGTATTGTTGGAGTACCTCGTATTTTGGTCCTCTTCATCACTTTGCAAGAGGTCATCATTTAGCTCCTCATCTGACAGCTCTGAGGGGTTCTGAGGATGGACAAAAAAAAAAAAACTATGAAAAATCCCTTGTTCAATCTACTTGACTTTTTGGTGCAATTGATTCATATACTGCTTTTTAAGTCTTGGACAAGTACACCTGCTGGAAATTATTTCTGTATTACTATCAGTTAAAAAAATGCTTAAGTCAGCAACTAAAAAAAACAAGGTCCATGCTTTCTGCCATAACAACAACAACAAGTTAATAACAGATGATTATATGATATAGTGTAGAGGTGAGAGAAACAGGCAATGATGAAAAACACTTTACCTTTTTGGATGACAGCCAATCTTCTTCAAGTAAGTCTCCCTCCTCCAAATCACTGTGAATTGATAAAAATGTATTAAATAAAAAATATGCTCTATTCACAATAAATATCTTTGAATTGCCTGATTTCAGCAGAGCAACGTAAGATATTAAAGCAACAACTTCATCTGCTTTGCAAACACCACACTCAACAGCAACCAATGAAATCTATGTATAGCCTACCTGGTTTTAGAGCACAATAATTTAGTAGTATGGTAAGGGCCTCCTTTTGTGGCCAATTCAGCATCAATTCATCTTGGGAATGGCAGATAAAAGTCCTTCACAGTGGCCAAGGGGATTTTAAGCCATTCCTCTAGCAGAACAGTGGCCAGGTCACTATGTGATGCTGGTGGAGGAAAATACAGTCCTCCAAAATGCCCCAAAGTGGCTCAAAATATTCAGATCTGGTGACTGTGCAGGCCATGGGAGATGTTCAACTTCACTTTCATGTTCATCAAAGCATTGTCACAAGTCTTGCTTTGTGTATTGGTGCGTTACTGTGCTGATACACGGCAGGGTACAATGTTTGAACCATGGTCCTCCAGAATGGTTCAATAGTCCTTGGCAGTGATGCGCCCATCAAGCACAGTAAGGAATGCAATGAGATTGCGAGCCAAACCATCACTGATCCACCCCTGTGCTTCACTCTTGGCAGCAACAGTCTGGGTGTTAAGCCTCTCTGGGGCTTCTCCACATCGTAACTCCCACGGATGTGGGGAAGACAGTGAAGGTGGACTCATCTGAGAACACCACGTTTCACACTGTCCACAGCCCAAGATGTGCACTGCTGGCACCAATGAAACCGACATTTGGCATTGGCAGTGACTAAAGGATTGGCTATAGCAGCCAGAGCATGAATATTGACAGTTTTAGTGGAAACTGGAGAGTCGAGGTGCACATTTAATTATGCATTGAGTTGGGCAGCTGTGGTTTTATTTATTTTTTGGATACAATCGAAGTTAGTGCCTGGACATCTCTTTCAGACAGCTTCCCTATTACATTGACAGTTACTCCTGTTGGATATGGTTCGTCCTACGTGGTTTGCCAAAATTACCCCTGAAAACCATAGCTCTCCATACACCACAAAGACTTGCTTATCACAAATGCGTCAGCGAGATGCGCACCAACAACCTCTGATATGTCTCCCATTTAAGGCTGTGTTCGATATGACAATGTATTGTCACATACTATTTGTCGATACGAGTATTGATACAGATGCTTCTGTATCGATTCCACAGCATGTGCACAACAGTGGACCATGCTTTTGAATTTGAATACAAGAACAGTATTTAAAACGGAGTGGAAATGTGTTAATTCATAGAATATAATGTATAGGCTAGAACAAGATTTAATCTAACACGCAGAGGAACATAACTGGGGTTGCATGATATAAAGAGACGTAATCCCCTTATCAGAGCTTCGCAATTGCATAATACGGAAATATCTGCTAAGTGTTTTAGGCTACTTATTTTTCTCAACCTGGCAACCATGTGCAAAAGTGTTATAATACATTAGGGCTGCACGATATTGGGAAAAAAAACATTGCGATACCGCAGAAAAATGGAAAACATATTGCAATATAAAAACAATTTCACCATTTGATTTGAATAGCTCTATTTGTAAAAAATAAATAAAAAATGATCATTCTAGAATGATTTTGTAGGAGTGTGTATCTGCACAAAATAATAAACAAATTAAAAACATAGATAAATACAATAGCAGAAAGATACAAATGAAATAAGCAGTGTTTTATGTTTTTATCAGGTACATCTAACAGTATTCAGGAGGTCCGTAAATGTAAAATAACAGTCTGCACTGTATATTGGGTGACCATACGTCCTGTTTAACCAGGACATATCTGGCCAGGATTTCGAGATCGCCCAAAATGCCCGGGATTCGGCTTTTGCTTTCTACAGTCACCATTCATTATGTTTACATTTTTACATTATTTGACACTGACACGTACGTGCCAGCTTTGCAGGTCATGCATTCTGCTTCACACGGATCCCGATCGAGACGAAAACACAGGAATTTTCTTAGCAATGCTAGAACGCACATCAAACCGATCACTTGTTTAGCGTTCATGTTAACACTAGATTTAGATTCACCAATCGGAATTAATTCAGTCCTACAGAATCAAAAGGTGTGCATGTAAACAAAAAGAATGGCGACGAGAAAGCAAAAGCCGTATCCCGGATATTTTGGGCGATCTCGAAATCCCGGCCGGACATGTCCTGGAATATGGTCACCCTACTGTATATATGAAATATAACTAATATAGCCTAATTAATACTATGAAATAACTAATATAGCCAAATTAATACAATTTATCTTTGTTAAATAAAGTGATTTTCTCTGTCTTTTGTTGTTTGATTAACATTGGTGATACAAAAATCTGCGGGTATATTAGACTGCTGTCACTTTTTAGTTGTGTACTTACATTATCCCGACTGTTTCCAACAACTTTCAAACCAGGAGAAATTTTTATTTAATTCGAAGACACGGCACGTTTCTTTATTTCCGTTTTGTCGCCGTCTCAATGGCGTCATATCCGCGTTGTCCCTGGTTTCCGCTCATACTGCCATGGTAACCAGAGCTCTCTGATAGTAACCAAGGCGACATACGTGGACAATGTAGTTCGCAATGTCTGTTTGCACGCTGTTGTTGTTTCGTTCAAACATTATGGACCATGGCAAGCAGACTTTGGATAAAAAAGGAGAACTAAAACGAGTATCAATATCAGCGTGGTGTTTTCGAGATGCCGAGAGCTCCCATAGACAGTATATAAACGAGAGCTCCACGTCCGAGACTTCGACCGCTTCTACATGTACTTTATTAAACAGGTGAGCACATTTACATAAAACTAATCAATGTTATATAGTTCAACAATGATAAAATGTCAGAATATGATCTGTATGTTATTCTAATGTTGATCTAGCTTACTGCTAGTCTCATACAGACAAACTAACACATACATTTCAACACATTGAAATACAGTTTAGTGTGCTAGTGTAATGTTAGACCAAGTGAAACAACGCTGCGTTACCTCACAAGTTTAATTTGTCTAATAAACTGACCTGTGAGTTGTAATTCTGCACTTGCGTGTAGTTCGGTAGAATGAAATCCATATCCCTTTTATATCCGCGGGACTCGCGTCGCTTGTGGAGCTGATAGCTGTCTCTTAGCAATCCTGAACTGCTTCATATCACAGTCATGATAAAAGCATCGATGTATTCAGTCATCCATAAACATTATTAGATCGGTCGGCTTGACGTTGACGACAAGATCCATAATTCTTAGCAAATGTTGCGTCATCAAACTACGCCTTTGTTATTGTAAGAGGTTAGCGACCCCTAGCGGCTAAAAAGATTCCATACTGTACGTTTAAACACATAACCAGCTGTGTTTGTTTATGAGGATACTCGCAGAGATTGCCATTTTGACTACATTTTGGGTGCACGTGTCCATTCAAGCTCAAAAAGAAGAGAAAGAGAACTGAATTCGGTGTTCACGTGCTATCTGTGCTGCTCTAAGTGTGCGTACAGAAAACAGTGCGTGAGTTCCAGTCTTGCGCTTTATGTTTAAACTGACAGGACTTGCACATGCAAATGCTAAACTTTCAATCTAATGGTTAAACTTTTTGGCAATTAATCCACGAATCATATGCGTTCTGTACCGGGGTGAAGTTGGACCGTACGGACAACAGATCAACTACGATCCCCATAATTTACATCGTACATCCTGCGATGTGACTATCGCGGATAAGCACATTGCGAAATCGATGCTAAAACGATATATTGTGCAGTTCACACATTCACCATCACCTTCTGCACCCCCTCTCCTTCCCCCTCCTGCCATCCAACCTGAGCTTAAGGTCTGTGTGGAGGACGTGAGCAGAGTCTTCAAAAAACAGAAGACTAGGAAAGCTTCAGGCCCAGACGGCATCTCATCTGCTTGTTTAAAAGCCTGCGCTGACCAACTGGCCCCAGTCTTAACGCAGATCTTCAACAGATCATTGGAGCAGTGTGAAGTTCCCTGTTGCTTCAAACGCTCCACTATCATTCCAGTCCCCCCAAAAAAACAAATCACTGGACTTAATGACAGACGTGTTGCTCTCACATCTGTGGTCATGAAGTTGTTTGAAAGACTGGTGTCGGCCCACCTGAAGGACATCATTGGACCCCTGCTGGATCCCTTTCAGTTTGCTTACAGAGCAAACAGGTCTGTGGATGATGCAGTCAACATGGGACTGCATTATATCCTGCAACATCTCGACAGACCTGGGACTTATGCAAGGATCTTATTTGTGGACTTCAGTTCGGCCTTCAATACCATCATGCCTGATCTTTTCACAGCCAAACTGGCCCAGCTCTCCATGCCATCCTCAATCTGTCAGTGAATCTCCAGCTTCCTGCCGGACCGGCAACAGCTAGTGAGACTGGGGAAACTCACATCCAGGACATCCACGCCCAAGGGTGCGTTTTCTCCCCACTGCTCTTCTCCCTGTACACTAATGACTGCACTTCTAAAGACCCCTCTGTCAAGCTCCTGAAATTTGCTGACGACACCAGTGTCATCGGTCCCATCCAAAACAGTGACGAGTCTGCTTACAGACTGGAGGTTGAACAGCTGGCTGTCTGGTGGAGTTATAACAACCTTGAGCTGAACACGCTCAAAACAGTGGAGGTGATAGTGGACTTCAGGAGGAAAAGCCCAGCACTCCCCCCTCTCACCATCATGAACAGCACTGTGGAAGCAGTGGAGTCATTCAGGTTCCTGGGCACTACCATCTCTCAGGACCTGAAGTGGGACAATCACATTGACTCCATTGTGAAAGAGGCCCAGCTGTACTTCCATCGCCAGCTGAGGAAGTTCAACCTGCCACAGGAGCTGCTGATTCAGTTTTACTCAGCCATCATTGAGTCTGTTTTATGCACTTCCATCACTGTCTGGTTTGGTTCAGCTACCAAATCAGACATCAGGAGACTACAACGGACAGTCCGGACTGCGGAGAGGATTATTGGTGCCCCCCTGCCAAACCTCCAGGACCTGTACTCTTCCAGAGTGAGGAAGAGAGCAGGTAAAATCATCACAGACTCCACTCACCCTGGACACCACCTGTTTGAACTGTTCCCGTCAAGACGGCGACTCAGATCACTGGCCACAAAAACATCTAGGCACAGGAACAGATTCTTCCCACAGGCCATTTCCCTTCTGAACAGTTAACATACCTCCCAAGGCATATGCCTGTAAGTGCAATACTCCCACTGTTTAGTGTAATATCTTCTAAACTCAGGTGATATTTATATTTATTCATACTATTCAAAATAGTGTAAATATGTTCATAATCTGTAAATGTTTATTCTGACTAAACCCAACAATTTTTTTCATATTTTTATTCTTAGAATTTTATTTACTATGTTTTTTGTTGTATTTGTATATGTGCACTGGAAGCTTCAGTACCAAGAAAAAAATCCTTGTGTGTGCAAGCACACTTGGCAATAAAGCTCTTTCTGATTCTGAAGAAAGCACATTCGTTTGGAACATAAAATATTTATTTTAGCGTAGAGTGTGTTCATTTGTGTAATAACCTACCAGCAATGTAAATATGCTTTTATTTATATATTAGAATGAGTACATTGCAATATAAATTTATTTGAATGAGTACATTATTATTTATGGGCTTAAAAAACAAGAAAACAATCAGAATATTGTACCTGGTGGGGAGTAGCCAATGAAACCTATGTATGCCATTGTACAGTGCTACCGAGGCCCTTCACAATACACACTTTGACAATGCAGAGGGCACAACTCCCTGCTCTGCCTAAAGTTAGCAATGGCCCTAGAATATGCAGTGTTTAATAAACAGCTGTAATACTAAATTCTGCTGAGGTGAAATTTAGTGCAGACCCGTATCGTGATATATATCGTATCGAGGCCTCTGTATAGTGATATGTATTGTGACTTTGTTGCCGATACACAGCCCATTATGTTGTGTGGATTGCAACATTTCATGTACAGCTGTGCTATTGTTCTGCTAATTCAACCTTCACACTCTGCTCTTACTGATGGAATATAAAATCTGTGAAGATTGCCCACCACGCCGCGCATATATAGGCATGAAACCTCCAACACTATATTAGCCAGTGTTTCAGTTTCATTGTCCAACCCCTGTATGTGCTTTTGTGATCCATTTTGAATGACATGAAATGTTAATACTGGAATGCTATAAGTGTGTCCAGGAAACTGATTCTTTTTTTACTCATCTTTTTCTTTCTGCATTATAGAGAAATGAAACGTTTAGAGCAAAACTGAGCCAGCAATGGGACAATGATTAAGACTTACCTCTCCAAGTCATCATCTTCTCCTCTCCGTCTTCTTGACCTTTCAGCACCAGGCTTATCGTATTCATCAAAGTCATCATCTACATACAGACAAGAGAAGGAAGCACATTCATCTTTTATTATTATCATATATATAACATTACATTTCATCTGTAATCTGTATAATAATAATAGTACATGCTCAGAACTTGCACATAATAATAACATCTCAAAGTTTTGTGCTTGAGATCTTAGGTTTTTCCGTTGAAGGAAATACACTAGTCTTTGAAGAATGACTCTAATCTTAAAGGGACAGTTCATTGAATTTTTTTATTTTGTGTAATTCCAAACCAATATGACTTACTTTCTTCTGCAGAACACACACACAAATTATATAAGAATGTTTCAAACCAAACAGTTTTGGTGACCATTGACTACCATTATATAGTTAAACACAAAGATATTTCTTAAGAGATCTTCCTTTAGGTTCCACAGAATAAAGTAGGCCATAGCCTACACGTTTGAAACGATATGAGGGTGAGAAAATGACAGAATTTTCATTTTAAGGTGAACTTTCACTTTAATAAAATAGTAGTAACAACTCTTTATCAGACAATCAGCTCATTATTCCAGAAAAAAAAAAAAAAAAAAATAGTACAGATGTTATTTGGAAGAGGCCACTGCAAGATTGCAGTTATTAGCATATTTACGATCTAATAGACAGCATATTTACGATCTAATAGACAGCATATTTGTTCACTGAGTTACTGTATGAAATGGAAGTTGCAATAGTCTTCTATTTTCTATTGTGACGTATATCAGAGCTTCTCATACAAGAAAAAATGTAAGGCGGGACTTGATTTTTTCCATCAGGAATTGATTAGATCGTAGTTGTTTGCTATTGCTGTGATCTCATGTGAGTGACAGGTTGTCCCACCCTCACACCAGTATACACATAAGGGAAGTAATTTTGATTAAAGGGTAAACGGGCACATGAATTTAAAAAGAAAAACTAGATATGCACAGCTATATCAATTATAATAAGTAATGCAATACAAAAATCAATAAGATGAATAAATGTTGATTTCATTGTGTGACTTTTAAAGCAGCACATTTTCCTAAGTTCATAACACAAATAAATTATTGAACAAGAGAATAGCATTTAAATCGTATTTGCATCTGTGCAGATGGCAGTGGTATTGTATGATTGACAATTTGAGGGGATCACTAACTGATAGAAAAACAACATGAACATCTTTCTATATTACTACAATACACACTTTATCTACAACCACGACTATATTTAAAATATAAACACATACGAGTCTCAAAACAGTCCAGTTGTGATTAAATACTTGATTTTCTCAAAATACATTATTTGTATCTTACGGCACGGTTAAAACAACAGTCCCGCTGTCTGTGGAGACAGCACTAGAAATGCTTACGTAACTAATTTAGACCCAACCTAATTGTACTTTACACGAACAATTCTTCAACCACCATAAACATCAAAATCATTAGTTATCTGTTGCATTTTTAAAATAAATACACACAGGAAACGCATTCATTTTAACCCTTCAGCTAGCTAGTTAGCAACCTCAAATGAATAGAAATGTGTAAATGCACGTCTGCTCATGATTAACGACCATCAATATGACACACCATAGCAATAAAAACAACCTAACAGATAATCGTGGCATAAAAGTAAACTGAGCTCAATCTGTAAACCAACAGCAGACCTTAGAAGCTCATCAAATTATGGAACAAAAGCAGCTAACTCGTTACCGCTAGCTGGGAGCTAAACTAAGTGTAAATTAATATGACATATATATCATACCCCCGACATTGGTCGCCATAACCCAAGACTGTATGTTATCTTGGAGACTCTGGTATCTCTATAACGTCGATGAGTGCATTGAAACTGGTTTAAGTGCAGCGCTTCAGGCCGATAGCTTAGCGTGAAATCTCCTCAGTCTGAGCTCTGAAAACATCTGCACAAGAATCATGGCGACCAGAATGAGCCGCGCTGCATCATGGGTATGAAACTGCATGGAGGGGAAGTGCTAACGGTTCAGACTAGCCTGACGTATTTAGTTTTAACTTTCCAATGAAAGTTAAGGTTAAACACATTTTAAAATGGCGCGACATAAACCAATTAAATTGAATTTGTATAGGGCTATTTACATTAACTGCTTTATTCAGAAATGCATCATTCTGCCTCAATACTTGGCTTATTGATTGACGGGTGTTAAGAGGGTCAGAGTGAAGATTTTATTCTCAGTTATAGACATAGTAAACCCTGAGGTGACAGATGATCATGTCAAGATCTATAGTAACTATATAGCAGATGCAGATAGCCATTTCTTGCTTCATACTGGGTGAATGCAGGAGAAGTGGGCCACTTTCTGTTAAACGTATAATTTAGATAGAGATGTTTTTCTTTTCTTTATTACTTTTGTTAACTTTAATGTCCAGCTATTGTATTTCAAATTGAATACAGGCGTAAGCTAGTCTGAGACTAAAATGCATGGCTGAGCTGTTTTAACCGAAAGCAACTTGCACAGACAAAGGGGTCCTATTATGCCCTTTTATAAAGTCTTGATTGTGTTTTTGGGGTGTAGGCTACTAGAATGTTTTCATGCTTGATTGTTCAAAAAACGCATTATTTTTCACATATTTTACATTATTACAGCTCGAAGTCTAACACCACTCCAGGCTTGTTCAACTTGAACCAGCGCTGCACACAACAGACCGATCGGTGTATGACCCCTATGTGTATGACACCAAAGTACAACGAGAGCGATTAGAGAACAGACGGCTCAGTCAGTATGCTTTTGAATCGCTCATAAACCGGTCGGTCTGTTCTGTTGTGTGCAGCGCTGGTTCAAGTTGAACAAGCCTTCCGAATCCGATTTTGATGAAACCCCTCCTTCCGAAATTCGAAATGCGCTGTGATTGGCAGCGCTTAGCGCTTTTTCTGGAAATGTCCCGCCCCTCCAGAAAGCAAGGTTATCTTCTTACCGTCAACTCTCGGTTGATTAAACCAAACTGTCCTTACTCGAGGTATGCTAGTTCCAAAATCGCGTCCGGGAGTAAGTTCTTCCAATTTAATTCATGGTTAACACACCAGACATTCTCAATCTCAACAGAGCGTCGAATCGACGAGTCACCGTGGAAACGGACGCTAAGAAAAAGCGCCTCATACTACATGTGCATATCGCCTCCTATTTGGTGGTTGTGCAATCATTTTTCAATCTTTTCGTTTAATAATCTTTAATCGCTGTGAATAAGAACTATATCGTTTGTTTGATGCTAATTATATAATAAAATGAAAGGCTGATAATTCTTAATACAGTATGTACTTGCAAAGATAACATGGCTGGATAAGTTTATTTTTTTTGTTTAGTCATTTTGCTTCCACATTGCTTTATATATATATATATATATATATATATATATATATATATATATATGTATATATATATCATATCATGTCTTTAATTATAGAAATATATCATAGCATAGAAAACGTCCAGTTGCAAAAAACAAAACAAAAAAAGTCTGAATGCAGAATAATGATGTGTGAGATGAGAATTATATCTATATATTATGATAAAATTAACATTTCCTTATTTTAATAGCACTTTATCGATATAACTATATAATATTGTGTGCAATTTGTCACGCCCACTAGAGCCTCATCAAGAGGTCACGCATGCGCTGAACACCTCTGAAGAAACTAACCCTGGAACAGAACCTGCTGCGGAGCAGGTTATGTTCAGGGAGTAGGTTGCTATGGCTACTTTCATTCCCTGAAAGTTACCTCCAAAAGTTGGAACTGAAAGTTGAGGTTATCCGCTTATTAAACATACCCAGGTATGTCACATAACCTGCTTTATGGAATACCCCCCTGCTATAGTGTAAATATTGAGGATGGCGTAAATTTCAACCCAGTTCGAGCCCGATTCAGACCCTGACAATGTTAACGAACAAGAGGATCGTGCAGAGTGGATTTCATGCACAGACTTTGCAAGCAAGGATTTCACAGGACGTTCCAGAGTGGTACTTTTTTTCTTCTCTTTTTTTTTCTCATCATTTAATCGTGATATTTGTTGGAAAACTAAGGTAAAACAAACAGTAATCGATCACAAAACCATGGTTAGTTTTCCCAAGGAGCGGTGAACATCTTACAAAAGCGAGAGCTTACAAAAGCTACAGAAAACAAGCTGTTCTCCATAAAATGTGCTACGCACAGATAAACGTTGGGGTTATAATGTTCAGGAACAGTTTTTAAAATAATTTTAATAACTCTACGTTCATCAGCCTTAGGAAGGTCAAACAAATTAGTCTTGGAAATTTTGTTTAAAAAACAGTGTATCTTTGTTATTGCAACAACACTGTCTTCTCTAATGCAGCTCATCCAGACCTCGTCCCCTTTTTACGTATTCCATGGGTGGAGATTATTTAAATGAGTAACATTGTGATTTCATAAGATCCCCAAAAAATCACGTTGTAGTCCAAACAAGCCGTTCGTTGTTGTTCTTGGAAAATGGATTCTGTTCAACAAAAAGATCTCCTTTTGGAGTGGACTTTGAGCTTTGTAACCTTGCAGATCTTGTTTTATGCTCAAACAGCAGCATTGCACACTAACTAAAGTTGTATAAGTGGAAAAGCATAATAGGACCCCTATATCAATGCCATTGTTTTGTCTCAAGATGCACACCAGTAAGGTTTTTTTCTAAGGCACGTTTATTAAAGCTACTTGAATGCCTTAACTATAGCCTGCTCCTGGCTTATTCTAAGCTCTGGCTGTGAAACTGGGCCATAATGTGTTATTTGCAAGGTATAGCTATACCAATTAAAAACACATAATTTATTAACACGTATTATCAAACAAACATATTCAACAGCATATTTAACAAACCCAAAAAGCCAACTTTCTGCAAGACCACGCCGAACGCTGTGAGTGTGTGTTAGAAATCAGGAATGGTGAGAGAACATTGTGCTTGGTATGTTTTTCGTCTTCAAACCAAACTTCAGCTGGCAAAGTTTAAATCCCGTCTGGTTAGCGCGCTTCCCATAATGTTCACACAATAGGTCAGTAGGTGGAGAGTAGGCAGTCTTTTGTGGCTGTTCGAACACATTCGACCACATGAGCGTCTACAATACGAAAGCAATCCGGTCAAATGCGTTTTCGACTACCTCTGGAAGTGGTCGAAAGTGGACAAGCTCAAAACGTTTTAGACCCCGTTTACACCTGTACTTAGCGTAGTCCACTTTTGATTCGATCGACCAAAACACATCGTAAGACCAGGTGTAAATAGGGCCATTTTGCTCCTCTCCTTTTTTCACTCCACAGATTGAATTTCATGCCTTGTCTTCCTTTCTGCTCTCTCTTTCCTTTCTTTCATCTCTGACTTGAATTTCCTGATTGCACACTCATTTCTGTTTTCTAAAAAAGTAGATTAACTATAAAATAAGCAGTGAATGTGAATTTGAGTATAATGAAAGGTTAAAGATCGCCCATGCTGAATCCACACTGGCCCAATTTATTTCACTTATTCAGCCAAAGTTGGCCGGCAATATTTAAACACCTTACAAGAAAACTATTCTTTGCATTTTATTCCTTGTTAACTGTAACAGTCAAAAAAAGAACTGTCACAATAATATTTGTTTACATTCAGTGAGCAACCATAAGCAATGAAAATCTTACCAGATTTTAATAACCAGTGTCCCTTTAATTAAAGATGCATTGTTTGCTCTGAAAGTGAACAAAGTGAACCCATTGAGCACAGTACATTCAAGCTTAAATGGCCCACTTTACCTGTATCATTTCATTTTTTTCCTAAAGAACCTTGGCAGCTGCAGAGTCATGTTGTTGTTGTCAGTTACTCTGACATGAGTATTAGACATATTTACCAATCATGTTTGTACATTTTTTGTTGTTGTTGTTGTTTTTAAGGCAGACTATTCATTAAATTAGGCTAATTATTCAAATGTAGCCTGTAGTTGGAGGTTGGGGGGAAAAAATGGTGCAGATTATTCTAACAAATTTGAGAGTGACGAGTCTCACTGAGTGTATTAAGATATGCATTACTCTTTCATAGTCTATAAAAAACAGAAATATAAAGAAAAAGTTACATTTGATCCTTTACTCAACTCTCTTTTTAATATAGGCCTATAAAACTATAGACCTATACTGGAACTATAGCAAAAATATTTTTAAGTGAAAAACATTAGTGTTTCAATGGTTTTAAATCTTAAGCAGTTCTTTCATCAGTCAATATATTAAGATCAAAGAATAAAGTGTTTAAAAAACACAAAGATAATTTTATAAGTTTGTATCTGCTTATAGCCAATTCCTGTGAATTGGCTTAAGAACCAAAAATCAAACCGAAGCACTTTATTAATCATATACTCTATTTTGTATTATTATGAAATGATTATGCCCTGCAATACTGTTATTATATATAAACTATTTATATTTTTACTTTTATGGTTTTCTTAAAATAAAATTCACCTATCCAAACTGGATGCATATATTAAACAGTACTCTATTTTATTAAAATTTTTATCCTTTTGTGATGTAATGCAGGAAATTATTTTAAACTCTACGGTCGCGTGCACATTCTATAATGCAGTTTGCTTTTCACATCCGATTCAAGAGTTTACATCCATATCAGCAATATCTGCATGATAAACCTGATTCATCCCCACCGTTCTTTGACTGCGTTTCCTAAAGATTATTTTCTCTCTGCATCCATCCGGGGGAGTCATTCAGAGGTTATCATTTTTTTGGGCTGTTGTTATTGGATATCATGCTCAAATTCGGGACGCCATTGGTCTGGTGCTTGTCAGTCTGTGGCGCGCCGACGCTCGTGAACGCGCTGCGCAGACAGTGCACGACACGTAAATGGCCAGAGAGTGTCTGGAGTCTGTCTGAAACTGATAAAAATGGTGATGGAGTTTATCCAGAGTCTCGCTCATAGTCATTAGAAAAACAAAGGGAGACAGAGCGGAATTTTACAATCATCCAACACTGTATTCATTTCGTAGCTTGACAACTAGATTCTATTGTAGCGCATTTCAAAGTTTTTATTCCATGTTTTTCACCAGACAGACAGTTCATTAATTCACAGGTAAGATGATCGTGGCGGGGCGCAAATCTTTTTGTCTAATGCAGTCTGCCGTTGTTATGGTGATTGTGTTGTTCACGAATATATTAGCTAGTACTTAACTGTGTGCGATGTTGCTTAATCATAGCAAACAAGACGACGCATGTGAACCGCTGATCGGATGCAGGGTGGTCATTTTAATGTGATTACATGTTACCGCATGTCGTTCGGCGGGATGAAGAAAGAGTTTATCGCGATCATCTCTTCAGACAGATGACGCACCTGTGCTCACGTGAGCACGGTTTCTCGTTAACCCCATGAACTCGAGATGCCAAAACAGTGTGAATATATGCGTGCAGGAGTCTGTACAGCACGGTAAAGATCATGCAGCTATGCGCAAAGTCGTCTGCTGTTTATCCGCAATTTAAGGCCCGTCTTTGTGTGTGAAGTTTCCGCTTGCGGTGGAGGACTGAGTTGCGTTTAGACTGTTTTGCAAAAAAAAAAATGTTGGCTATTTGAGGTAAAGAACTGGTTAGTCTAGCGACAGTACGTAGGCTAGACATTAAATATATTTGGCAAAACTACTACAAAATAATAATAATAATAAAAAACCCGCCAAAAGCTCTTTACGCGTTTCAGTGTCTGTAATCATACGATGGCGCTAACTTGTTTTCTAGTCTTGATATCTCCGGCGGTCACAGCTCGCAACCAATGTCAGTACAGTTCTGTTACGCGCTTGGATGGTATCGTCCAAAAATGGTTTGTTCCCTAATAGCGAATATATTACACAAAAGTTAACTAATGCTATACATTTGTCTATTTAAAAAAAAAAGTATCATAAGTCCCCACATAAATACAAAATACAACTCGTTGACTTTATCCACCCGACAGAAATACAGGGAAGAGGGAGGCTATAGTTGGAGCAAAGTCAAGAGTTGTATGAAACAAACTTTTATTTTATTTATTTATTTTATGGTGATTTAAAACACAGTGTTTTAGTTTTTTAGTGGATTTAAAATTCCTTGTATCATCATATAAGCGGTTGGGTGAAGTGAACAGAATACTGGCATAAATTCAGACAAATAATTAACAGATAATTTGCTATTATTTGAATGAAAGGTTGACTTTTTTTCTCACGAATTTTTATCCTGTTTCATAAATGTTAAGTTGGGGCAAGTTGCCCCATTTATATTGGGGCTTGTTGTTACATTTTGAAAATGTATACAAATTTATACAATTTAGAAATTGCCATAGCCTATTTATTAATCAGAACAATGGTTTGCTATTTTTGTTTGTTAACATGTTAATGTTACGTGTTTGCTGTTAAATTCTTATGAGTTTCATAATTGTTTTGTTTTTAATGGTTTTTATTTTGTTGAACAGTCAGTAATAGGCTGTTTAATGTTCTTTGCAATGTACCCCATATACTGTAATGTGACAACATGCCCTACACCACAAAGGTCAAGGTGTGTTTAATAAACTGCATTTTTTTTCATCGGCAAATAATAGTACAAATATTATATATCTTGTTGTATGGCTAAGACAGTTATTGACTGCAGAAAACACTGAAAAATATTCAGTGGAGTAAAAGGTTCCCCTTTATTTACTATTTAATGATTACGTTTATAACGAGGCGTTTTCTTAAGTAGGCTTTTTTTAAAATCCTATTTCGATCCTATTTTTGTGATACCATATTTCCTTGCTGTATGTAAAAGGTATCAATTGATTCTGGCATTATATTGTCTTTATCATGATTAGAATCATGAATGTTAATCAAAATGTGTCAGGATTCATCTGTGGTGTGCAGACCAAAACATTGCAGATATGCTAACGGGCTTCCATGCTGTCTTGCAGATTAGTCATTTCTTAACTTAACTTTGCATTTACCGGTCTGAAGTTTTTTGAGTGTTAGAATAGGTCTGCTTTCTTTCTTAAATTGTTCTAAATCTGCCGTTTTTGACCGATTGTTCATATTGGTCCAGATTTGAAAAGGCACCATGAATCTGTTGCCCATGTGGCTTGGCTTTGCATGCTCATGCATTCATAGTTTTAAAGCAGACAGAGACATCTCTCTTTGATTTTGTTATTAAAAAAGCAGTCATAGGACTCAGCTTTTCAGTCATATTCAAAACAAGATGGCTGCTTCACAGGAGGCCCAAGGATATACATTGGTAGCTATAGTGGTCCCTCCTTTATATCATGTTTTGAGTGCGTGTAAAGTGTCTCAGCGAGAGAAATTGGGACCCTGCACTCACTGGATGGTATCATGCCCTATCCCAGAGGTGTTGTGCAATGAATAAAAAACATCTAAGCTAAAATATTATTATGACAAGTTACAATAATTGAATAGACATAAATGTATACTTAAAAAATCCTTGTCTTCCCTTCACTGGTGCATATGATATGTAATTATAATTAATTATATTATCTAAGCACAAAGAAATAACAAGTTAAAAATAAAATAAGTAGGCTAGACCTAATCGTTGAAGGTCACACAAGGTTATGGTGAGAAATTTCGTAATTCTTGTTGTAGTCGATGGCATCTAGGTTTTATAAGTTCTGTTTGCGTATGACGTAATTATTAAAAAAAATACTTTATATGAGACATGACAATATATATTTAGAATTTTAAGAATCTTATTTTGCGATGTCTCGTGTATATAATGATTAACAGAAAGCAATAGTTCCATTCAAACAAAAGCTTAATAACTAATTACAGAATCATTTTTAGATATAATGCGCTGTGAAAGCTTCTGTTATCTTAGATACAATTTGCTAAAATAACACATGCAAGTTTATGTCGATTTTTGTATTTTGCAGTATGTAGGCAAAAGACTAATGAAATGAAGCACTGAATTATTCCTGTTTTAATCATAGTAATTTTACAAATAAGCTTTCACGTTTATGCTTTTTTGTTATGGGTATCTGGGTATCTGCTATTTTGTATGTTTTAAATAGAGTATATTCAATTTTGAGGCAAAATCAATTTAGATGAGGTGTGGCTCACTATGAGACGCTTAAAGAAATCTGTTGTCTGTTGGTTAAGTATTTTTGTTGCCTTCAGCACACACTGATTTACAGATACTTTCTACCAATTTGAGCAGCTCAGCACATACGTGTTCATTTTGAGGCTTTCATTATTGTAATGTTTGATGGTATTATAAATGCGCCGCTGCACACTTCTGAATATCAGTTCACCTTACAGGCCTATCTGTGTCCAACCTCAGTACTCCATGTCATGGTTCAACTGATCAAGCTGTGTGTGTAAGTGTAAGCATGTTGGTTTAGCTCACAGGGCCGTAAAACGTTTGGTTGATGTTTTTGAAAATGAAAAATTGCTGTCCACATCAACAACCTGTTGATGGAATTATGTTCTTATTCTACTAGTATCTATTTCAAGTATTATCAGATGTTTTATCCTTGCACAACGATATAAATTGCTTTAGCCATCTGATATGATTTCATATTTATTGAACATGATAAAAATTACGAGGTTTTTAAATTAAATATGGAATAAAAATGTATTTAATTTAATTGTGATAATATTTGTAAAGAAATCTAAAAGTAATTATGACACTCAATATAACGGCAGGTCTGTCAATTGAAGTGAATATATGTGTATATATATATATAGATATATATTTATAAATAGATAGATATTTACTTATTTATTTATATCAACTTTTATTAATTTGAATTCTTTGTGTTTGGGCTTTCTTTATAGGCAGGAGGATTCAGCTACACTTAAAGGTGAAACCGGTGTTCTGGACTTGTGCTGCCGTGTTGACGGTAGGTTTAAAAGGGCATTTCCCACCCAGTACTCTGTGAAGCACATTTGGGCATGTCATGGAGAGAGAGGTGGAACGGCAGGAATGCAGAGATGTGTGCAAAGGTGCGATTATGAAAGCCTGCAGGCTGATGAGTGTGCATCAGAGAGGCTAATGCTAACCGAAACGAGTCTCTGTTTTTCTTTGTCAGATGTGACGTTTGAAATGTTGCTGAGTAATCGCACTTTCAGCTTGGCACACCAATCATTTCCAGTACTCGCGTCTCATACAAATTTCTAACTGATTTCTTCATTGAACATAATGATGAGACAGGTTAATTAATGGACAGGTAAAAAAAAACAAAAAAAACTGTACAGACAGTCTGGCATGAAACAGCTGAGAGTTTAAATGTGAAGGTTACAGGGAGACTCTTTTCGATAGTAATTTTTGTGGCTGGTTAAAAAGCTGCAGGAATCCTTTTTTTTGGTGAGAAATAATATCTCACAAAATGAAGATGGCAGCCATTTTTATTGCAGTGTCCAACAGCGCCCCCCGGGTCTCTCTGTAGCTCTTGTGGAGCGAGCTTATGGATTTGGTGTGTGAAAGAACAAGGATCTCACTCTCCTGCATTGCTTGCATATATTCAATATCAAAGCCACAATGGCATTTTAAAGGGATCACTGGCAGGCAGCCAAAGCCTAGAGCCTCTCTCTTTTTGGTGGCTGTCCTGGCTTACTTGCTTTCTTCCTTTTACTCATGTCCTCGTGCTGATGGCAGTGTAACGTCTGACTCTTCTCAAAGCTTTACCCAAGTGCTGGAGCGAGACATTGGATGTATTAGGACAGCTGCCTCCATTTTAGGGAGGAGTTTTGCAGAGGAAGATGGATACCCTTTCCACAGTACCAGAATTTGCAGCGTGAATCAGTTCAGACTTGAGGCATCGCCTGCAATATTTAGCCATTTTTTGTCATTCGATGTTCGTTTGTTAAACGAATGTGATAGATTTACCCGAAATTTGCCGCGATTAAGTTTTTTTTTGTATGAGATTGTAAATTTGATGGAACACTATGAACGGTGCTGTGGGTGCAAATTTGACCAGTCTCAAATTGAAGCAAATGTGCTTTTTATTACTCTACTTTTGACCTTCTACATAGCTATGATGACATTTGTAAAGATCTTCTTTTTTTTGTTGTTCCACACAAAGATTTTTTGATCTGCTTTTTAAATGCATTTCTGGAAGTGATTTGTTGTTAGTTAGTTACAAATATCCAAATAAAAGTGTGCCTTCAGGCTCTGAGGATTTCACTGGTAAATGATGATGTGCTCTAATCCGCTGTGAAATGTTATTTGTCTTATTTCAATGTATAGTACACAGGCATGTTTAGATTTTTTTAACCCCTAGGTAGCACATTAGACTGATGGTAAAATAAATTAAATCACACATTACTTTAGCAGGAATAACAATATTTTAACTAAAAGTTTAGTCCTTGGATTGTCCCATTTATGTTGTGTATTTATTATTTAAAATTCTTTAGTCATTCTCGTTGAATATTGTGTTTAATGTTCCCTATCCATACCTCTATCATTGATGATTTTCGTTAAAGATGATTTTCATTATATACTAGTATTTCTGTTGTAAATGACACAAATAAAAATATGTGGACATTTTGTTGTAAACGTTCATTGAAGTATATAAATCTAGGAAAAAGGAATGCGTTTTGAAAAATGTAGTGCCTGTTAAAAATATAATTTTGCCGATTCATGTAAATACAGTATTTTTATTAATGTTAAATAAATGTAATCAATTTATTTTGAATTGCTTTGATAAATCGATGTTGTCTTGTATTCATGAAAAAGTAAATGAAACTGTTTCGTCGCTGTAGATTTAATTATTTGTGTAAGCAGTGTTATTCTTGTTGTTGTTATTGCAATAAAAAAGTCCTTTAAATGATAAAAGTGTCTATTTGTGCTTGATACAAATATTTCATCAATTCATGTTGTGATTTGAGGGAGACTGGATTAGAGTGTAGAGTGTGTAAAAAGCCGCAAAGGTGCTATTGAGTGTGTGTGTGTGTGTGTTGGAGGGTGGATTTGTGGCTTAGTCTGAGGCCTTGTCCTTCAGTATCTGAGGTACACAATGTTCTGGAAGATTCGGCCTCTTGAGCGACCCATTGACCCTGAAATCTTGCTCATAACTGGAAAAGCTTTGAAATGCGAGACTTATGAGGGGTGTTTCCGTTATTATAGCTAGAAATTTATATAGAAAGAGAATTTTAAGTATGAACATAAAATTTGTAATAAAAATTATAGAAAGGGATCATTTAAATTCACATTTGCCTGGTGTATTTCTATAATGATTGTGTGCTGATAATGTACAGTATAATGAAAGTTTAATGTAAACTTTTGAAAAGTACTGACAGTTGTAATGTACACATTATGCAATAATGTACAGTGATTATATAATACAGTATAGCCATTTTGGTACTGTGCGTGAGGACAGGAGATATGTTGTTCCAAACATATCAGTGATGAGGCTAAAATGTTATGTATGTTTGTAATTTACATGCAGACTTATTTATTAGTTCTTTATATGTTCCATGTTTCTATATAATCTGCATAATTGTCTGCTTTAAAATTATAAGCACTATGTACTGTTTCTTTAATTTCCTACCTTTTTATAAATAAAGAAATATTTAGGGTTTATAATTTCAGAGATTTTCCTGTATTTACATGAATAATTTTATGCCAAATATCTGCTAAATTACGTTTTGCGCATTCTAAAACAAAGCTGTTCAAATTTAGGGTCTGTCACTTATTCTTTGTCACAGTTTGTTTGCAGAAAATTTGTCTTGAGGATTGACACAAGAACTTCATGCCATCATCAACTTTCATAGAGCATTCATAATTTGAGCTGGATAGTAAACTTTCGATTTAATAATCGCTAGCCAGAGCGAGCATAACTGATTCAAGGCTATGACCGATGAAATGCCAATCATCGCTAAAGGTAGTTTATTGGGTTTAGTTCATGATGTGATTGGCGAGTCCTGATATGTAACTGCCTCAGCTAGCTTTCTGTTAACAGCATGTAAGGCCAAACACACAGCTCAATGTTAGGTGTGAACATATGACTTTTTAAAGTGCTGTGTCCTTGTATACTTTTATTTCTATTTAATGACTTTTCAAAGTTGCTAATGCTATTTATTAGTGAATTATATTACACATTGGCCGCCCTAAGTGAATTTCCAAATCTTTGCTATTTTGTTTGGATATTTCGATCTGCCTATGAGTAAAAAGCTTAATATTAAATCACATTGTTCAGGCTTTTGTGGAACTCAAAAACAGTCATTTTCAGATTTGCTTCCTTTTCTCATTGCAAGTTCTCATTTCATGATGTTGTTTATGTTTCCCTCTTTATTTATTTTATTTAGTTAAATGCATGTTTTCTAAGCTGTCTAAATGATTTAAGCTTTGAAGGAGAGGTAGAAAGAATGTTTGTTCATTCCATCATCCCTATAGGAATAGTTTATATATATATATATATATATATATATATATATATATATATATATATATATATATATATATATATATATAATCTCTCCCTCTCTCTCTCGCTTTTCCTTTTTCACAGCTGCTGATCACTTAATGGCCTTTAATTATTTGCAACGATGCGATGAGTCCCAGAATGCCACTTTTCGACATAAAATCACTGATAAATACAAACCTTACTGCTTCCTCATAGCTGTGACTGTAGATAGCCTATGTCAAATATTTCTTCAAATGCAAACAATATGCGGTTAAAGATTATCTTCATTTGGTCTTTTGATATTGCCGTTCTGTTTTATTCTTATCCTGTCATCAACTGTGGTTGTATATTTTCCGGGTTGTTTTGAATGATCTCAAGAGGTGATAGTCAGATTTAACCTCTTCCCAGCCCTTTTTCATTCTGTCAGGTGCTGAGGCTTGCCAAACAGTCAAAGCGTTCAGACTCATTAACAGTTAAGGGGTACATTTCGTTTGGATGCCGGTCTGCTAAAGCATGTGTTGATGGGTTGAAAACCAAATGAACTGGTCACAGTGATTAAAGGCCAAGTGGTTAATCCTAGCAAAGAGTCTGTGACGTAAACACCAAATGAACACTGCAACTGTTCGATAAGAAAGAGCTGCGCTTAAGCACGCAAACATCCCAAATATCAATTTCACGTCTGATCTCCCACTGACACTCAATGTGTGAAAGTGCAGGGGTTACACCAAATAGGGCCTTGGCAATAGTATCATGTTATCTCCTATCAATTAGTGCCTAAAGGGGATTAACCCCTGCAACACAGAGGAAGCTGATAGGATCACTGTTGAATTGCAGGGGTCACCTGCTTCCCTCATTAGTGATGACCTCTCCCTCTTTCTATCTCGCTCTCTCTTTCCGTCTGCCTCTCTGTCTGTCATTTTTGTATATTCACTTAATAGGGGATGCAGACTGATATGTTTTTGTGGACATGTTATCATGGATGTCTTTTGGAAGGAGGGTTAGATATTCGGTGGTTAGTCATGCTGTGTTGTGTTATGTTGCCGTTGTTCAGGTGAGAGTGAATCAGCAATGTATTCAGAGTTGACAGCATTTCTCTTATAACAAGGCCAGCAGAATGAAAGCCAACAGTTTGAGTCTGGCTAATGCTAGTGTATCATGGCACACAGGGAATAAACTGCTGCTGACCTTCCTCTGTATTCATGAACCTGTGCTGGTGTTAGTATCTCCTGAGGAAAAGTTCGATTTTAGAACAATAACTTTAAGAATCCCAAGTAATATTTAGAAAAAAAGTTGCCTAAATATAACAATCGTGGAAAGTGCAAAGAAAGACATATATAAAATGCAATATATTTTAGATGCTGCATGGTTGTTACCGTTTACCAGTTTGTATAGAGGCCATTACATTCTGTACAGTCTTTTTCTTTGTGTGTCGTAGAAGGAAAAAAAGACAACATGAGGTAGTTGCACATCCACCCTGGGCCAATTTTAAAATCTTTGCTATTTTTGTTTGTATGCTTTTGTGGAAATCTAAACTGATCATTTTCAGATGCATTTTGTTTCCTTTTCTCATTGCAAAGATTTTCTTGATTTACAAGATTTACATGGTTATTTATGTTTCTCTTTTAATTTTTTATTTTTATTTGCATGCTTCCTAAGCTGTCTGAATGATTCATTACGTTTTGAAGGTTTGTTTATTCCCTCATTCCTAAAGGAATATTATTTTAATGAAATATCATCTTGCTCTCTGTCCCGTTGTTTTTTAAAATAGGGTGGCCCATGAGGGACACACTCTCTCAAGGTGGCATGAAGCATAACCCAACCACCCTCGCAATATTAATGATGATGATGATGATGATGATGATGATGATGATGATAATAATAATAATTTTAGGTATAATGTTGTTTTTTTTTTTTTTTTTTACCATTAAAAAATCAACTGCCAATATAGAACTGCTGTGATTCAAACCAAGTACATTATATCTGATTTTATTGTTGGTTCCATCACTCTATTTGGGGATAGCCAATGACAATTTAAAATATTGGGGTGGCACCTGGGTTGGCCAATCATTTTTAAGTCTCCTATCTGGACTCACCCTTGACAATGTCCCTAGATGATGACCAAAATTACTTTATTTTTATTTTTTATTTTTTTATGAGATATTCCAGCTAAGCTACTTTGTGCTGGTGAATTAAGGTAGTTAAGAAAATAATTTTAGTGAGTTGAAATTTCCTACTATGTGAAATGATTTACTCCATTTAAAATGTTTTTAAATCAGCATTTTGCCTATTCTGTTATTTCATATATGCTGCTTTTGACCTCGTATTAATTGAGAGACTACAATTCAATATTTATACTTATAAATATTCCTTTGTCAGACTGCAGGACCATTTGAAATGAACTTGTGAAGGCAAAGAGTGACAGAAGAAAAAGTGAAAAAGAAAAGGTGAACTGTATAAGATTTAAGATGTCCATTTTCCCTTACACATGCAATATAAATTTGAACCTAATAGCTTGATGTTGACAAGCACATGGACGTCTACTACCCATAGGTGAATCTCACAAAAACATATTTATGGTCAAATAAAAAAAAAAGAAGAAAGAAAGAAAATAAATTACATTTTGCATAAACTACGGTAAATGAACCATTTGCAAAATATTAAAAACTGTCTTGCATTGATTGCATTGACATTTTCATAAAAAATAAGCAAATTTGCCCCCAAATTCTCATTATTGTAACAGTTGAATTTCTCTCAACTTTAGTTCAAATAGATGACTTATCTTTACTGTTATTTTTAGAAATGCATTTGGGTGCTCATAATTGGTCTCTATTGCTGCAGAAAGTTCATGAAGATCAACCTGTCCCAGCTGAAGCTCCATGAAGTTATGGATTGTCAGCATCAGGAAAATAACACTTGCAATTTATTTGAGCTGCGTGCCAGTATTTTTAAAATGAAATGTAATGTGTTTGGATGTTCTCTGCATCAAGCTGGAAGTCTGTTTTTATTACTCTGAATTTTGTAACAGGAAGTGTGGGTTGAAATTGAGCTTCATTAAAATCCTACATGATGAGGAGAAAGTTTGAGTACAGTTTTGATTGATTATAGAAAGATTATATTAGAAGACTAAATCAGTAAGGCTGTTAAAATGTTCTCTTTTCTTAACTGAAATAAAAAAAAAATTATGATCAATGCCACTGTTACGTTTTATATAATGAGTTTTCACAAACCGGAACGCAATGTTTCTTAGGTGTGTAATTTTGCTGAGAGCACTGCATGTCTCACAAAATAATTTGCACAATATTTTTTTTTTCCCACACAATGCCACCGAAATGTAGCCAGTCATTTGCTGATAAATCTTTAACAAGCAGTCCCAAGCATGCATCAATGTCCTCTCAGGAAACTGCATCTCTTTTACTTCAACATTATTTCTGACATACTTTTTAGGTGATTCTGATTACTTTAAAAATCAGTGTGTATATATTTTTTATTATATATTGAACATTTCAGGCTTGTTCAGTGAGTTAATAAATATGCATAAAATGGTTTTTTTTTGTTTTTTGTTTTTTTTTAACTGTGGCATTACTTTACAAGCTACAAGTGAAAATTCCATGGCAAAATATCAACTTAAATTTCTATGAAAAATAAAACAAGAACAAAACCACAGCTAAAACGTTCAGATAATGCTGATGATGCAGTATCTAATTTAAAGTGGCCATTTATCACTTGTTTATCTACATTTGTCCAACCAGTTAATCACTATGACTGGGTATTGACAAACATTTTACGCTTTGAATAGATTTTGATTCAAAAGATTGCGATTCAATTTCAATTTGATTCAGGATCGATTATTTTGGATATGGATCAAGTACAGTACATGGCAAATTTTCTCAAGGAAATAAATCTCAACTACTTCTGTAAACTATAAAGGGAGTCAGTTGGTACTACATTACTATAATATTGACGGTTAAAATGTATTGATTTGTTTACAAACACTTAAATTATCACTAAGCATCACAGTGAATAATGGGTTGAGTGATTTATCAAACGTGATGAATGAAACAATAACAAAAACTATAAATGTCCAGAATGTGTGACAATGTTTTGTTTACTTTTGTTGCAAAAATATCTGGTAAGACACATTGTTTTTAATTTTAATATAGTGACCTTTCTTTATTGTTTCAGGCCAGTGAGCTACAACACATAATGCATCTCTCATGTAACGCTTTATATTTTGGCTTTTGTGCTTTATGTAATTCCAGTGATTGTATAATGTTGTGATATAAGTTTCTTACACTCAGGAAGAGAGGAAGGTTTGACACCGCCCTTGAAATGATGCAATCCTCTGTAGCCAATCACAATCCTTCTTTTTAATGGACGCATATTAGCATGAATGAATGAAAGGCTGTTTTATTTATTGCGACATGCTTATAGACTCTGAAATGTGCAACTTAATGTCAAATACAATTACCTACTTCAACCTGAGATTCCTTTTAAAATCTAATGCCAGTTAGCGCACAGAAAATGTTTTGTGCATTTCTTCTCTTCATGTTCTCTAGCCGTTTTCCCTCTCCACTCATGCCGTTTTAATAAAGATGCTGCCGCAGACTTTCATTAACTGGGTGCTTCAGGCAAATATGTAGTAAGAAAACACATGCTGTCTTTGGCCTTCCAGCTGTGTGGATGTCCATCAAACTCTGTAATGTTTTTTATACTTCAAAAGAGGTAATGTAATTGACTTGACAGACTTTTGACATGTTGGTAAAAAATGGCAGTAACTTTCAATCAGCTGTACTTCACTGTCAACTTCAGTGTAAGAAGTCATGCAAATGATCATATTCTTCGTCGTGACACAATGTGTTTAATTTTTTTATGGTTTGATAGTACAAGCAAGAACACAATATTTAATCTCAATTTGTATCAGTGCACACTGCACTGTTTTATGTTTTGCATGTTTCATTTTATGCATTAATTACGTTATGTTTTATTGTATATTATATTTCTCTTGCCTAAATGGACACTATTCGGTAGAATAGACATTGCAGCATCAATAATGCCCATTTTACACTAATTCAAGTTTGGAGAACACAGACGGACAGACATTTTTATTAAAATTACTATTATTGCTTTAAAGCATCAACATTGTTGTTGTTGTTGTTATTGTTTTCTGTATGTTTACAAAGAAACAACATGAACAAGAACATAATGGCAGTATTTAATTTAACCACATCTGTAATAATTCTAGGTTTGTATATCAGAACAACTTATTTTTGTTTTGTTTGGTGCATTAGTTCAGAGACTGTTTGCATTTTTGTGTCATCATAGCAAAACGATGAATTTAATCATGAAAAAGTATTGTGAGAAATTCTGCCAACATTTAGCCGTGATAGATTTAGTTTAAGGTGTTTAAAAACCGTATTTGCCTTATGTCTGCACACTCTCAGTTTAACTTTAGAGTAATTCTGCTCTGCTGTTCCACAAGGTAATGATAATCTTCCTCCATGCAAAATGGTAAGTTAATAAAACTATTTTTAGCATAGAAGACGTGGACAGTACCCTCCACAGCACAGGCCTCGCAGACTCATCTGTGTCTGGTGGAAATGGCATAGAAAAGAGAGTTAATTATTTCCACCCAAACCCAAAATGCCTCTGTCTCTCTGTACAGATTGGCTTGTGATTTGCATGAGGATTTTGAAAAGCTTTTCAGTATGTTTGCCATGTCTGTCCTGGCTGTCTGTTTAAACAGGCCCCGAGTAATGAAGAAGAGAAGATGGAAGGAAGGAGGGAGGGAGGGAGAAAAGAGGAGGTGTGCTAAACCCTGGTTTCTCTCCTCAGCCCTTGTGGGATATGAAGGCCCCAGATGGTGTAGGGTTGTGTGTGTGTGTGTGTGTGTGTTTATATGTAAGTGTGCGTCTGCCTGTCTGTCTGTCTGTCTGTCTGTATGTTCGTTCCGAAATCAGGATCATCCTTGATAAAAGAACCCGGCCCTAATGTCATCTGTGTGAAGCTTGTCTCTTTCTCTGAATGGAGACAAAGGAGAGTGGACACAACTCCCCCCTCCCCATTATCTTTGTCCCCGTTGCCCTCTGCAGCCCAGGGCCTGACACCCAGCACCGAGGGCTTTGATTAGCCAAGTGGAGACACTGGGGGGGTCACACTACCCTCTGCCCTGATTAGCCTGCACTTGGCCACTGCTGACCCCTCCTTCCAAAGAGAAACATGTGAGGGGTCTGGAGATAGTGAGATGGGGCATTTGGGAAGAAACATAATGCACCTTGACCTGTCGAGACTCTGCTGTTAACAAATGGATAATATGACCGTTTTCATGTTGTTGATGTAGTGTTTTCAGTCTCTCTCTCTCTCTCTCTCCTCTCTCTCTCTCTCTCTCTCTCTCTCTCTCTCTCTCTCTCTCTCTCTCTCTCTCTCTCTCTCTCTCTCTCTCTCTCTGTCTAACTCTGTCTCTCTCTCATTTGGAGATAACTAACGTAAATAATTGCACTGTAGTTTGAGGATTTTAGAAGTATTCAGAGAAGAGTTTATAGAAGTATTCAATTTTTTAAAAACTTTTAAACTGGGATCCCTCCCAGTGAAATTTTCTTGACATGTTTGGTTCACATGTCAGAAAAAAATAATAATTTCCCCCACATTGTGAGACGTCACAGTTTCTGTAAGTATTTTTATTAACTGAATTAACAATATTACTATTGTATTTGTTTTTTATTGCTTTTCTGTGCGTTTGGTGTTGATTATAAAAACAGTCGAGCAGTATTTCAGTTTGGGATAGAGTTTTAAATGATCTTTACAAGAATGCCATATCAAAGGCATTATATTTAGACAAATATATGGTAGTTGATGTAAATATTACCCTAGAGTTTAGGTGTAACGACATCAATTATGTATTTTTTTTCAGTTATTTCCAGTATTGATGTTAATTAGTTTGTTAAATAAAAATAAAATATTAAATTTTTATGTGGGTTTTGTATCTTATGTCACTCATGGATGAATGTTGTTAACTCTGGAAATATATTTATTTCTTACACTTAAGGTGGAATGTACTGAATCTTAAAACTACATCATTGTCCTTACTTTCTTGTATTATGCTGAGTCAAGGTCTCTGGTAAAATATGATGATTGTGCCTTTTGGGAGCTAGATACACAAAACCTGATGACCGGTGAAAAATTTGGTCACAGGAATATTGCATTTTCAAAATATTTGTGAAATGCTGGTGTGAATGTTGTGTGTACGCAGTGGTTTTCCTTTCATTATGAATGGCTGTAGGCATAGTTTGCTCAGTGAAAGCGCAGGAAGTGCCGCTGTTGTTGTTCCTGTGCTGTGGGTGGGTGGGTGGGTGCCTGCACTGCTGCTTTGCCATCATGCAGTTTACTCAACAGATCTAGAGTCTGTGATAGTCAAGTGTCCTGTCAGGTGCGACTCTGACTGGATTAGCTAAATCTGACCCTGGAACTGCGGTTCTAGAGGTGGTTTGTAGGAAATGCGGGGTGGTGGGGGTTGTTATGGCGTCCTCTGTGTGCTGCTCCTGCCCCGCCCTCTAACCAGCCACTCAGAGCCAAGAAAATGGCAGCTGCAAGAGAACACCGATTCTCCACCCACCCCTCCATTTCCCCAACCCCCCCACCCATCTTCCCCGCTCGCCTTTTCCCATGTTTTGTCACTTTTGAGGTAAAATGAACTGGAATCCTGTGTCTTTTTGCAGTCCGAATGTCTCAAGCCTTTCGCATTGAGGCTTTCCTCATGCCCAGGTTTGTGTGTAAAAATGAAACGTTCCTCACCTCTACAAAGAAATCGAATAGATGTTCTACCTCAATCATTCATATCCTCACTTTATTCGCCACCATGAAGAATGTAATAGGAGTTATTTACCTTCATACGGGGGAGGCTTTAGTAAATGCATTTCATGGCAGTCAAAACGTCATGAATGTTTTAATGAATGCTGTCATATGTATGCCATTTGTGATGAATGGATGCAGTCAGGGTTTTTCGCTGCTGTACTACCACATGGCAGATGATTGAGAGTGGGGGGAAACATAGCCAGTGCATTTGCTCAGGTGTTTACATTCAAAGCCTGCCATTCTTTGAGTATGACTTTGATTGAACTTGTCAAGTGTACTGAAATTTAGAAATAAATAATATGAACCGTATTAGATGCCTGTTCTACTGTTGACACCTGAGCATTGGCAGAATCTTCTGCAGCTTTTCCTCCTGCCTCGCTGTACCATTAATTCCTCAAGGATGCTTTTTATGAAGGTATTCTGATTGTATGTGCAGTATAACCATGTGTTTCTAAATTTGTTATCTAAAGCATGTAATTTAGGATGGCTGTGGCAAAGTTTAACTCACTAAAGTGTCTAATTAAATCGTTGTAACCAAGAAACAGTCTAAACAATGAGCCAGTTTGTTTGGCTGTCTTGTGCTTGGCTTTGCCAGCACACCAGAGAGAGGCAGGGCAGGTCCACGAAGGATGTAATATAACCCCCTCTGCCCTTACTATACTATAATGGAGCCGACACGTTGTCTCTCCCCTCTCTGATATTGACTCTCTCTGAACGTGTGTGTGTATGTGAGCATGTTAGGAGAATATGTCAAGGTTATTCTGTGGAAAACATGTGACCCTTCCTATTTTCCAGCTTGAGTTTATGATAAAATGGAGCTCGACAGTTCAAATGAATAGATCATTGCATGTCGGACTAAAAATTACACTCTGTACACTTGAATGCTGTACTTTCAGATGGTGTCATTTGAATTTGAAGCTTACATTTTTGTATTTTGCATTAATGTGTCTCACTGTTGTTGTTTTTGTGAATTTGTCTGTCTGTCACAGGATAGCAAAGAGGAACCGAAATGATGTGTCTGCAGAGATGATGCAGGTAGTATTGTAGTATTTTTAATTGTGTGTGTGTGTGTGTGTGTGTGTGTGTGTGTGTGTGTGTGTGTGTGTGTGTGTGTATATATATATATATATATATATATCTTTACTGCATTACTCTTTCCCTCACTTTAAAAAAAAATACTGTTCTCTACTTTCACTTTCTTTCTCTCACTGTTGAACAGCTTTTAACTACCTTAATACAGCTGTATCAGCAAATTATAAATATTACCATAATATTATCAGTTTAGCTTGTTAATGGTACAGTAACAACTTGTTTTGACAAGGTGCAAAAAAGTATCCACATATTCAAGAAATGTTAGACTTGTTATTAATGTCAGACCTATTTGTTCAAGCTTGTTTATTTTGACGAATGTCTTCTTTAAATATATAGCCCACTCTCTGAAATTTTTATTTTATAAATATGATCTTTATGTATTATCCAAATGAATATATCAAGAATTAAGTCTAAACTTACACTGCAAAAAAATTATTGTGATTTTAATGGTAAAAGACTGTAAAAATGCTACGGTAAAAAAGATTGTTAATTGGTTAACAGAAAGTTTCCGTACTATATACGGTGAATATCTGTAATAGATCTAATCGTACATTTATTGTAATTTTACAGTGAAATACAGTTACATTGTAATTGTACAGTTTTTGGAAGTGAAATAGAATTTCCCAGAATTTCCTGCGTGACAACTCACATTTGATGTATTTTTATTGAGATATGTTTTTCTTAGTTTTTTCTAATCAGTTATGTACATTATGGTTTTGTTACATCTAATGTTGTTAATTAATGTTTATTGCATTTCTTTAGTGTTGTGTGTTACCATGATGGTGTTTGTGTGAATGACACTGTGCAGCTTCTTTAAATTAGTATTGACCTTCTCATCTTGTGGAAAAGCTGCTGTGATGAGCTTTGATTCATCATGTGACTTTCTCATCACCACCTGTTTTTGGTGGTTGTCAGTGTATTACAAAGGTACAAAATAGATGTTAGTACTTAAATGGGTTGGCAAATTAACATTACATCAGGTAATGAAATATGTTTTTTACTGTAAATTTAAGTTAAATCTGTCAAATCTAAACTGTTGGCAAGCACAGCTGCTGTTTTTTACCGTAAATTTCACAGAATTGTTGTTGAATTCATATTTTACGTGTATTCTCAGTTCTTTTATAATTACTTGATGGCTCATCCATGCCGCATAAATATAGCTTATTTTTTTAAATAGGCACAATTCGCCACCACATTAATTGCAAATTAGTTTCATTTTAGTTGCACTAGTGTTGCTTGTAGTGTAAGTGAAATTTGTAAAATAAAAAAAAGAGAGAAACTACAGGCATTTTGTTTAAATTTTTTTGTACATTGAAACCAAGTTTAAATAATGTACCAACATGTTTTTTTTTTTTTTATCATATCAGGAAGTAGCTAGCATACACACATCATTCGCTTAATATTTGTAGACCTTTAAAGTGAGTAGAATGTTTTAAGTGGTTATTTTGTCCTGCTCATAGTTAGTTGGAGTCACGGCCAATTATGTCTCTAAATGTCGTACAGTATAAGGTCAAAAGTCGCTGTGCTGTATTAAAAAGGTGACAGTAACCATTTTGGAAAGGTCAACCACTCAGTTTGTTTCCAAAGGCGAAGTGCCACAGTGATGCCTTTGAGCTTTTGATTTACTTTATATTACATTTAGGTAATGATATAGCTCCAGTAAAATTCTACATCCAAATGTTCTTAGTTGTCCAGTAAGATTTGAAGTATGGCCTGTGGTCTTATTTGCATTCATGCCAGATTTAGAGTAGATGGTTAGATAATTGTAATGAATGGCTATTTTAATTTTAATTTTGAAGTGGTGTCCTTCTCTAACCACTGAACACACATGTACAGTGTTTACATTACATGTAAAGAGGACTTTTCAACCCTCACTAGGTTGATTTAAAAGCTTTTGGTGTGCACATACACTAAAGTAAATGTGGGCACGTCTACATCAGATGTTTGCATTGTGGTGCTGTTACTTTAATTATTTGATTTGAATACTTTTTTTTCAGGGCCAGTCAGATAACTTTTTTGTTTTATTTTTTTTGTTAAAGGAACTTTAGAAGTTGTATATTCAGCATTGCTGTTTTATGAATCACAAATTATATATTTAATTTACACAATATATTAAACCGAGATCACATCACTTGATTTCTTAAATTCTGATTCCAAATTTGAGGTCCAGACTCTGTAATATTTTTTGCAAGAAGTCTTGTGCTTAGTAAGGCTGCATTTATTTGAACAAAAATAGTGAAACAGTAATATTTAGAAATATTGTTGCAATTTAAATATATATCTTTTTTTTATATATATATATATATATATATATTTCAAGTTAATTTATTCCTGTGCTGTGTCATTACTCCAGTGTCTCGTGATCCTTCAGAAATCATTCTAATATGCTGATTTGCTGCTTAAGAAACATTTATTATTAATATTATTATGCTGGAAACAGATGTGCTGTGGTCAATTATTTTTTTTTACAGTAGTGTACTATATATTCTTATGAAACACAAAAGTACAAAAATATGAAAAGAATTCTTAATTGTTTTTCAGCATGTATACAATCTGAAGAATTTGTTCTGTTTTTATGTTTTAAACTTCAGAGTTGTTAATATTCTTTTTTCACATCGCACAGCATGTTTTTGAAATCGCACTATAAACATTAACATTTTAACAGGTGCACGTGCCAGTCACTAACCTCAGTGACTGGCACTTGAAACTTACATGGTCATTAAAATTTCTCATTAAGGTTTCTTTAAATTAGTGTAACCCATGTAGTGGTGGTGGTGGTGGTATGTGTGTGCGAGACAGAGCGAGAGACTGGAGTTTCAATGCCTCTGCTTCCTTTTGTCCTCTGAGTTGACTTCTTAGGAGCCCATTGCCGGAGTTCCATACATGAGAGATCAAGAGTTACCAAGGTGCTTAGAAGATAGACACAGACACACACTCATTTCCTTTGCATGTCAGAGCCCTGCTGGGGTTTCAGTAGAGGTCACTGACACCACCAGTGGAGCTTTCCCCTAAATGAAAAACCAACCCCTGTGTATGAGTGTATTTGTATGTGTGTTTCTTTCTGAAGTCCTACATTGCATTGGTTTAGCTATGATATTATTATAATAGAAGTATGTTAAGATGTAACTGACTCCATCTTATATTCTCTCATTATGGAATACTATCAAGATACATATTAGTCAGGTGAAGTATTTCAAGGTAACTTGAATGGTCTTCCACTCGGTCTCAGTTGTATAGTTTCTGAGCTAAAGAGGTTGTTGTCTGTGTGCACCTGTAAACAATGTTGAGGTAAGATGAAATACCCTTTTCTTCAACTCATTCCCATCAACTAGCTGCAGCATTAACTTGTATTGTAACAAGATTAAAATATATTTGTCCTGTGGATTAGCATTCTTTACCATCCCTTTCGTTCCTTTGCCGGACTGGTCTGTGTATTTGCAGCAGTCTTTTTGATCTGCGGTGCGTAGTGAGGACCCTGGCTTGGGTCCGGGCATCCGAGGGCCTGGTGTGAAATCGGCCTGATGTCATCCCTTTTGTCCTCCGTTTGCATCCCTCACTCCTTTAATGACGTTTCCGAACCTCGCAGGCGCATTCCTCAGTGGTCCATAGGAAGCGTTTGGAGAACTCAGGGCAGAAAAGCACAGTGGGAGTGTTTGGAGTTTGGGGGGTTGAGGGTGTGTGGATCTTTTGTATTGAAAGCAGATGAGTAGACATCCGTATTCTGATACTTTCCCTCCATCTCAGGCTTTTCTGTTGGTTGTCTGATTTGCCATGATATCAGGCAAAGTGGAAGTTTGAATAATTTTTTTTATTTATAATTTGATAGAAATGTAGGAATGTTGCCATTAATGAAGCACTCTGTCATGACCAGAAGTGTATAATCTTGATGTGTATCTTGATACAACAGTGTAACTGTTTGGACTACAGTTTGCAATCACTGACAATAGTGTACTTCCTTGCCCTAGACTCTTCTGAGCATTATTTATGTGCACATAATTTACACTTGAACTACCCTCTCTCTTTCTATATATATATATGAGTATATATAGTAAAGATATACTATATCTATATATATATAATATTACTGTGTGTGAGAGAGAGAGAGCTGAAGGGGGTGTGAGCAGGATTGGGGACTAGTCAGAGGAAATGAGCCACCTGCAGCCATGACAGGAGGTTTTGACCTTCATTTGGAGTTTCTTTTTCTCTCCCTCCCTCCCTCCCTCCCTCTTTCCTTCTCTCTCTCTCTCTCTCTCTCTGTTTCTAAATCTCTCTGTCTGTCTCTCTCATTACTTTTCTCACATACTTTTGCTCTATAGAAATCCAGTCAGGGACCTCTCCCCTCAACCATTGGGCATCACTTCCTCATACAAGGAGTGCTAGAAAAGAAATGTAGATGAGGCATTGTCATTGAGCAGGTCAGTGCATGGGAAATGCCAGTTGTCTGTGCCCCCTCCCACCTCCCCCAGAGGACAGGTAGTCTATGACCAGATTTAAAAAAAAAAAATTTTAACTAAGGATCATTTACATATTTTTAGAGAAAGTCCAGTTATTGTTTGAGTCACTCACCTGCTATAAAAAAGACAATATTTTATGCATTTAAAAAGTTGTTTAGATGTAGTTGAGTCCTGTTGTCTCTCCTGCAGCCCCTCCGCAAACATTAGTTTTATTTGTCACAGCCAACATCGTTAAATCACTTTGTAGGTTTACTTTTTGTATGTAAAAAAATAAAACAGTTTTTTGGTCTACAAAGTTTGTTTAAAGTTTGTTGGTCGGATAATATTATAAGATATTGAATTAGGCCTAAAGTTTGTATGAAGTTTGTTGTATAAAACTTGCATAACCAGATTTTGCTTTTACCCACGTATTTATTTGATCAAAAAGTGTAGCCTACCTTGTATAATTTAATTTAAATGTTTTTTTTGTTTTTTTTCTACAAGTCTTAATGATTTGTTTTTTGAATTAATGTTATTTTGCGTAACGCTTTCGATCAAATCCAGAGTTAAAAGGCTGAAATGTAACCCCAGGGAATTATAATACTATTATAATAATATATTTCGTCTGGTGATTGAATTTGTTTCTGACCTTTTATAATCAGTTTAATTTTTTAGATTTTGAGTTGGTTTTATTCGTTAATGTTGCACATTTAAGTGAAATGTTAGCGTCCGGTTTTAATGTAACACTGCAAAATTAACTACAACAGTCTACATAAATAAATGCGGGTAGCAGTTATTTTCAATAAAGTTAACAATGAATGTTAATTAATGCTTTTGTCAAAAGCAGGGGTTCTTCATATGATTTTTTGTTGTTGCTGGAATTAATCTAATAAAGATCGTGTTTTCTAAAAAGCAGTAGGCCTATTCATTATATAAAAACTTTTTTTTTTTTTTTTATGTTTAAATACAATAATAATAATAATTTCCATGTTGATATGCGTACCGGGAATATGAGTTTTTGTTTTGTTTTTTTGTTTTGTTTCCCCCCCAGCAGAAAATAGTCTCCATCTCCCCGAACGTCCTGTTATTTCGGTCCGGCAGATGCATGCTCTTAATCTGTTAATAGATTCCGTATTTTTATAACTATGATAACGTAGGCCTAATAAGTAGGTCTGGCATATTTTTATACGGCTATGAACAAGCATGACTGTGGGCTACATAGGTTTTTTTCTTTTCCTTGTGTGAGCATTTCATTAGGCTGAGTAGGAAGCAAACTAAATTATAATTATTTGTCTGTTTATGTTGTTTGGTATCGATACTGTGAGTGATTTTAAAGGCTAGTTATGGAATAAAGTCCACTTGTAAGGTATCCAACGCTTTTGGGGCAACGACTCTGTCTCTGTTGTCCCAGTCATGGGGCACATGGGGCAATGTAAAGGGTTAGGCAACAACAAAATTTTGCTGATACAGAGAATTCAGAAGTTAAACAACTGGGGAAAAAATATCCAAACGATAATGCGTTTGATAGTGGTTATTATGTAAGCTTTATCTGCACTGCTTCTCCAATCCTTATAGGCTACTGCTGAGGGTGCATTACCGACTCACTCCTGATTTGGTAAAGCTTTGTGTGCCAGCGCCGTGACGTCATGTCCGCTGGGCTCAGCTCCCATTTGATGAGAGGACGGCACGTTCTTTTCAACCAAAGAGCAAGATAAAACTGGAGCGCGAGATGGTTATTAAATCCAGAGAAGAAGCAAATAAAGAAGCTACAGAGACATTGAGAAATATTATTCTTATTGTTTATTTAATTCTTATCAAGATTTCAGGAGGCAGTTAATTACACAATTAATACGTACGTGATACAAATTATTTACACATATAACAAACAGTAGGCTACCTGTAAACACAAAATAAAATTGTATTATCTTAATTTATCTCTTTTTCAGCTTTCAACATAGCTTTTATAGATAGATCTTCGCTGATGAGTAAATTCATTCGGTCGTATATCAGATAGAAGGCCATATTCATAGATATGCTCATATGCAATTGAACTAATACTGTTTCTCTGATTCGGCACAGTTCTGTGTTATTAAGTTCGCACTTGAACTTGTAAGGCAAAGTGTGTTAAGTTTGGTGGCTATATAGCTAGTCACACACTCTTTTCAGGTATAAAACAAAGAGATTCAAAAAGTAAAAATTCCACAATTTGGTAGGCTATATGGATACAGTCTGCAACTTAAATCTCGTTCATACCGTTTTAACTTTTCTAAACACGCGTGAATATGCCTACATGACAATTTGCAGCTTTCATGCAAAGGCCCCAATACCGCTTCATTCACATAAAGAAGTTATTGCAATATAAATAAGCAATTTAAACACCTTAGAAATCTACTCTCACATAAAAAGCAACACCGGTCATTGGATAAAGTTTTTTTTCCCCCTTAATATAATCTATATAAATACATAACAAATATGAAGTCAACATTAAAACAGTATTTTAACATCTGTCATACAGTAAACAGCTGGTTTGCTTCTTTTTTTTTTTATCGATAGTTGTGTGTTTTTATATAGGTTTATATTTATATAGCCTATTTGTTTATATTTCTGTGTGATGTGTTGTGGCGCTTATCCTGGCTTTTGTCAAGAGTGCGCATAAGCGAAATCATTGTCAGTGCTACACGTTTATAGGCAGCATTATGATGATTAAAACATACTTTGCTACAAAAGATGATTATATTGCTCTTTTATAAAAACTATGCGATTTAAGACGCTGCGGTACATTTGTTTATTGATTTAGCGCACTAGTTGAAATGTTTTGACCAGGCTATGTTATTTCGTAGCTATTATATGTTAGGCTTACCGGGTAACCTACAATGTAATGCACTGTTAAAGTAGTTCTCGCGTGTTTTTGCGATTTGTTTTCCCCCCACCCTCAATTTACTCTTTAAACGAACCAGGCTAAGACGGTGAACTTATTTACAAGAAGAACAGTTTTTTATCTTCTTTTTTTGAAAATTCCTGCTGAGATTGCGACGATTGCTGCGTCCATTTTGTATCAAACATCAAACCAAATGATACGACAAACGTGGAAATAAAACAACTCTAATGCATTTGATATCACAGTTGCCTGGATGCAGAAGAAAAGACTCTTTGGACTTAAGCAAGGTTTTCGCATTTTCCCCACATAACTATTAAATGTATAAACGAGCGTTGCGCTAATAGTGGAAAACGCTTGGTTCTGGTGACAGCATGACAAAGAAGAGCGATAGAAACACTTGTTTCTCAAGAGAGCCACTCTGCCCAAGTGCAAAAAACGTCTCCTAGCCTATTTTTGAAATAATTTGACCATTATTTCATAAGAGAATTGTATTCAATAAATGTATTTTGACATAATTCGATATAGCCTCTATTTAACGTCATTAATGCTGGTATATTTATTAACTGGCCCTTTTATTCTTTTGAATTATTGCATTGTAAATATAACCTTGCGCACCCCTCCCCCCTCCCATTCCACCCCACCCCACCCATCATCTCCACCCCTCCCCGCTTTCTCTGTCTCAGTCACTGTCTGATTTGTCTTCCTTTGACGTGGTGCTGTGGTTGTACAGTCCCTGCGCCATCAGGTGTATTGCCAGACCGTTCTTGGGGCCGCTGGCTTTTTTGATTTTGGCCCGCTTATTCTGAAACCAGATTTTGATCTGAGATTCATTGAGGCCCAGTTCCTGCGCCAGACCCTGCCGTCGCTGCTCGGTCAGGTAGCGGTTGTTCTGGAACTCGGCCTTGAGTCTCTGGAGCTGCTCCGCCGTGAAGGCCGTGCGTGGTCGCTTGTCCTCCTTACTTGCGCTTTTCTTCTTTGGTTTACGAGATCTGGGACCTGTGTATGGGGATGAAATAACATACAGTTTTAGAGCGAAGCACAAATTGCATAACAGGACCAAATATGCTAATCTGTTTTATGTTTATGCAGGGTCTGGAGAGAGGGGGCTGTAAACATGTTCAACGAAGAGTTGTAATTTATGAGGCTGTTTTACGTAGGCTTTATTTATTTATTTATTTTGCGTCACATTAGGGTGTGAGCAGTATGGATCTCTCTCTCCCTCTCCCTCTCCCTCTCTCACTCTCCCTCTTTCTCTGGAGTGGAGGCCATTAATAGGTAATGCGGGAAACCTCAGAGATGAAGCAGAATTTTGATGAGGGATTCGCGCCTTGCTCCACATGGACATTTCTTAGTTTTAAAAAAAAAGCCTTTTTAGACATCGAAATGGAATGAGTGGTCATATAGCGATCATACGTAAAAATTAACCCATTCGACATCATAACTGGTTATGACTGGTGTAAGTCTAGATCACTCTACAAGAAAATAAACAGAACACAAAATTAGCTTAACGCTCCGACTACGGTTGGATAATAATTTCATGAATATTTTAATAAAAAATAAAAAAAGTTGCGCGAGGAGAAGCTGACATGAATGTAGCCTACATTTTAAACGCGAAAATAAAAAATGAAAGACTGGCGCGACAAGGTAGCATACTATCCAACAGCAGTAAACAGTCCAGTTGCTTTCCTTGAACGAAAATAAAAGGATAGACCTATACAAATGGAAGACGTAAATATGTCTCAATCAGCACTCCAATCTTTCATTTAAGATGTAACTGAGATATCATAAATTTAATATTTCCAACAACAATAACAAAATCGACGGACTAGGCTAAATGACCAACTCCGAGTTTGCTCTACGATGAATTAGCATTCAGTAGCTATAATGGTTTCTTCTGTTTTGAAATAGTAGCAATACAGTTTTAGTTAAATATTCAAGTTACGAAATACTTTACTGCGCACAAACACTCACGAGCAACTGCTAACTCAGAATAGTAAATGCAAGGCCTGCTCCATTGTCAAAAATATGCTAATGAAATATCAACAAAGACGGAAGGCTTACAGGGCAAAACCTTTGACAAAACCAAAAACTTGTGTGTGTATGTACAGCCATTCAGCGTTAAAAATGCATTTCTGTAATATTTTATTTACTTTAGTCTACTTATATTTAATTAAAAGTAAATCAACCTTGACACATTCTATTTATCATCTCTTCTTTAAAACGATACCAAAAATATTATATCCTACACCATTATCAATCCCAAAGCAAACGGTATGGAATTAAAATGAAAGACAATTACAGTATATTAATAATAGCTTAACTCTAAAATAAGTATAATCGAATTTGCGAAAATTTAGTTAACTTATTTTATAGCCTACTTTTCTGAACGTTTATATTGACGATCTTAAGCCTGTTTTGATGTTTTTGGACCTTTGTCGTTTTACTTAAGCAATAGATGATATAAACCCCATCGTAATGTTTCAGTATAGCCTATAAATGTTCAGAAATGTGAAAGATATGAGATTTTATTTATTACGATATGTTTAGTGAATTGTTTATATTTTCACAGATGTGGCGGTTTGTATTTCAGCTTTTTGGGTTTGTTTTAGAATTGAAATGGCCCTCTAAAATTGGGATACGTGATATTAGATTAGATTAGATTAGAAAACAGTATAGATAAGAACTTGTAGAACTTTGGATGCATTTAACAGATTTCCCGACACATGCTAGCCTATAAGAAAATTTAGGGAAACGTACCTGACGATGGCCTGTCCGAGTAGCGTGTGCAGTAAACCCAAGCGGGCCACAGCATAGACTGACTAGGGTGTCCGTTTGAATTGCTCTGTGAACTATCCGATTCTGAGTCCAGGCACTGATCCACATTCTCCCCGCGGGGCTTCAGGGGCTCTTCGCTCTCTACCTCAGCCTTCTTTCCTCCGCTGCTCGTATGCGTTGTGGAAGTTCCCTCTGCTGGAACAGTACTTCCCACCTGTCCCGTGCTAGGACCCGTAGGGTTGTGATTCTCTCGAGCACCGTGATTGCCCTCATCGCGCGTTATGTTCGCTTCTTTCTTACGGCCAAAGTCCGGCCGCAGGATGTTGTCGATGAAGAAGTTTGTGATTCTGTGCGGGAGCTGCTGGTTCCCTGGAGCTTGCAGAAGGGGTCGTATGGCACTGTTGGACTCGTCCGCTGCTCCTCGCTGTTCCGCGTCTCTTGCGCTCTGCTCATTCTCATCCATGCTGAGACACACTTTCCACGTTCCGTCCTTAACCCTTTATCGCTCTCCCGCACTCAGGCAGTCGCACCCCACTCCGCGGGCGACTCCGTCCACTTTGTTCACTTCAGCAAAATTTCAAAACTGAGCAAGAAAGTCTGTCAGTGTGTTTTAGCGACAATATAAAGCCTTTGCGCACCGTGGTCACAAAGGAAAAACATAGTTACGCCTTCCAGTCACGGAATGTTCTCTGTTTAAGGTTGATGAACCGTAACTTTCCAGTTTGGTTCTATTTGTTTTGTGCGCAATGCAACTATCGAGGCTTCAGTGGCTACTCTGAGAAGTGGGGCTCCTAACTGCTCGTGAAATACTTTCACTCTGGATTTTTGTTCTTATTTTTAATACGAGCCCCCAGTGACGTTACACTCCGGTATCCAAGACACGTGCCTTCAACCAATAGAATAGTCTAGAGTTAGTCACATGGCCCTGATTCGCGAGTAACAGACAACACTCATCCTTGCACTTTTAAAGACACAGTGCTTCACCGAAATCCAAATTCAGACCGTGCCAAAAACGCAGCCTGCATACTGAACACGGACTTCACATTTTTTCCCCTCTTAATCATAGAGGTGTACTTGTAGCGTAATTATTTATGCTGTGCATGTTTTTATGCATGTACCTAGCCTATCATTATCCAGATTTGGTCGTCAGCTCTCAATCCGAACGCACTCACGAAACCGCAGATTTTAAAATCCAATATTTGTAGAGAAACATTTTTTTTAGACATTTTTTCAAGTTTTTCAGCAGGGGAAGTATTTTATTGTATCATTATATCGCAGTTTTGACTAACTGTAAAAAGTGGTAATGTAGGCCTATAACACAGAATGCGTCAAACTGGAGAAATCGTTTCCGCAATGGAGTTTGCTGTTTCCAAACCATAATAACCTTACAGTTTTCTTCATGTTTGATGCAGACATTTTACTTATATGAAAAGCAGTACGAAAAATTCCAGGTTCTCAATATTTAGAATGTTAGCCTAGAGTCTACAATTCATATGCTGTACAGCAATAAAGATTTTCGCAATATTGCACTATACAGAAAGAGTAAACGAAAACGGATACACGTAAGAGAGCTCTTCATCTGTCGATACGACTAGTGTAGTCCATATTTTTAGTGTAATTAATTATTTCATGCTCATTTCTTTGGACAGATGCATTTGGCTCTTTAAACTTAACTGCTTATTTCAAAGAATATCGGCGTAGTCACGCCAAAAATGAAATTGTAGAACAACTTTCACTCGTTCATAAGCCTTAACCCTATAGGCACCGTGGCAACGCTGGAACCTTGTATAGCAGATACGGTTCCTGTCCCGCGCTCTCCAGGTAGGCTACCACAGCAAATCCATGCATCGCTCACTTCTGTGTGATTCAGATTAATTTGATCACACAACCTCGAGTCGTTATGTCTATAATGAAGGGCGCCTGAGGAGCATTTTTGGCTACGTTGACTGTAACCTACTATGTAGCACATCGAAATCAACAATAACAACGACTTGGTGATATATTTGAGCTCTTAACCATTTGTAAAGACATCACCTTGTTGGAGCTGCCAGTATGGTTAGTCTAGCTTCTCCCAGTGAGCGTGCAGTAGCCTATGTCTTTTCTAACTGAAGAGGTTTCTCAAGAGGCCTTCTGTGATTGCATTTCTCATTATGAAGTGTCTCTGGCGAGCCAAGACCATGCAATCCCTTTTCAAATTGGTGCACATTATCTGCCTAACCACGTCTTTTTAATGCCACTAACAAGGCATATCTTATTTCCTATTTGCAAGATTGTTTCCTTTAAAACGAAATATTATAGCATATATAATATAGTCTTTCGTTGTGGTTTCACTGAGTACAATTGTTGGAGGGACTAAACTGTGAGGCAAAATATTATTTAGTCATGTTTTTATATTGGTTACATTCCTATTGATGATATTGTTGCTTGATGAAGATCCCCCGACAACAATCATTTGAATAGTCCATAGCGGTACAATAGCCACTGGCCTGTTGTACACCTGCTCTTCTCAAGTGTGGAATGGACACGGCTCTAATCTAAGGGTCTTCAATGATGCATTGGTTTTAGGGGCATTCTTCTACAACGATTTTTAATCACCCGCAAGAAATTCACCGTCGACTTCATGCGCGGAATGGGTAAAAGACAATAGAGAAATTGACAGATCGCAAGCGCCGTGGCCTGCCCTCTATCTGTCTCTCTTTTGCCACAGTCAAGACTGAAACACTCGCCCTGGTTTAGGCGAGAATTGCAGTGTAGGCTACACAAATTTTTTTTTTTTTTTTTTTTTTGCGCATAGAAAAAAATAATTAGCCTATCCGACATGCATATCACAACAGTATAACAGCCAGCGCTAATTAAAATATAACAACAATGCAACCGATCATTATTGTGCTATTAGGGATTATATAAATGAACCATCCATGTGTCCTCCTTTACCCTCTATACTTCTGCTGCTTCATCATCTATACTGTAGGATATGTATCTTGTGATTTCATTGATCCAATATGAGGCGACCCCTCCCATAGCAACAAAACGCAGGTTAAGCGATGTAAGCACATAGCTTTACTAGTTGCTATACTTTTACTGTTGTACAGCAAAATAATAAATAATAATAAACCTAAAGTGCATCTACTTATGCAAAAGTAAATCCTGAATATTCAACTTTTTATGCTGGATTATAGGCTATATACGTCATATGATTTAATATACGATGCCGTTTCAAGCAGGCCCGTCAGTGCAGATCATCATATCACGTTAATTTGACTCTATATCTGCTATTTTGGGGCCAGTACTTTATATGACAGCCTTAACTGCACTGGCACCACTAGTCGAACCCTGTGCACAGGAGGCCATACGTTGATGTTTTTATTTGCCGTCATCATCCTTTCCGTCTTTTGTGTTGACTGTGTAGCCTTCACATGCGCTTCCAGTCTATATGTTGTCCTCCAGAATGCATAGTACACTGAGGGATATTTCATTATCCTTATTCATCAAAGATTTTGGTGAGCTTTTGCATTTCACCGCGCCATGATGCCCAGACAAAATAGTTTGGTCTGGTTGGCAATTCTACCTCTTCTTGAGCACTTCAAGGAAATCGAATATTCACACAAGAATATATTTCTAAAGAATTTCATTGGATTTGCACCTAAAAAACGTTCAAACAGTGGGACAGCAAGACTTCTTAAATTATCTTAAGGAAAATGTTAAGAGCATAGGGTATTGTCAATTAGGTTGAATCACGTTCAGTCTTTTTAAGAAATTAATTATGTTTTGTTTTTACATTGTTAAAAGTAACCTTTGGTGATATTATAGAGAGAGGCTACAAAGAGTTTAAGTCGTGTTTTCAGCGGTATCTTTTATCCCAGAAGCCTATGTCCTATTTTTTATTTTATTTATATAGATTCCATGTAGACGCACGACAAGGTTTCCCTAATTCGCTTAACATAGACAAAATAACGTCCATAACATAATTAGGCTGAAGTTATCCACATTGGGTTAACAGAACAATTTTCAAAATATTATTACAAAAATATTTATTTAGTTATGAAAAATGAATATGCTATTTAGTTGAGGTATTTTCATGTTTGTAAGATGCTTTTTTAATGTAAAAAAATAAATAAAAATAGCACCAACTGGCGTCCCATAGGAAAATGTTGAAGTGATGTGCCGTTTGCTCTCGAAAAGACCGATGATCTCAGTGTTGATATAGGCCAATATTAAGTCAAAAATATGATGGATGGAGTCAGCGTATAGAGTTTTATTTGAATAGATGTTTTATATAGACTACCAGTTTATTTAGGAAATGCCTAGTGTTTGTCCCCCTGTGCGTTGTCTTTGGGCTCTCTTGAGCTTTAACGCACAGTATAGCTTATGCCACTGGTTCAGTCACTACAATAGGTGCTGACGCGCTGACTCGATTTGTGAATGGAGGCGCTGGTGTGTGTGTGCGTGTGCGAGTCTTGGTGATCCTAGAGCTTGCAGCTTGATATAAAGGATAACACACGCCCCTTAACTCTCTCACTCTCTAACTGTCTTGCTCTCAAAAGACACACAAACACTCATACTAACACGGTCAGTCAGAGCACGCCTGTGATATGATTCCTGACACCATGCAGGGCAGGATCCAGCCAACCACCAGTCTAGGACCTGCAATGACACGATGACAGTTGTTTTCGATGTTACACATACATTTCTTTTCTTCCCAAAGATTTGTAAAATGTCTTTACATTTTACGATTCGAATAATGTTTTAAAAAATCTCCATACCTGAGAAATGCGACTTAATTGATTGCGCCAAAAATTCATTTGGTTGGCTAAACCTAGCCTATCCATAATTTGGTCCAATACCAAAGAGTGAAACCAATACTTCTGTGGGTATTGGCTAAATGACTGATGCTTCTTGTTTTAAATCCAGATTCCTCCATCAAAGCCGGGGAACTGTCGGGGTCCGGATCCTAGCAGAGTGGACACTTTGAAAACGCCGGGAGGATAGAGTTGATAGGTTTTAATGCTTTTAATTCTAAAGCGTCTGATCGTCCTGGCGTAAATAAGTCTCCTTTCAGTCGACACAGTCTTGCTGTCCCTGACCCACCGTGCATGTGGCGTCCTCCACAAACCGAATTAAGGCTCTTTAGATGGGATCAAGTTAATTGAATGCTGCTCCCATCTTGAGACCCTTTTTGGAGAAAATGGCTTCATTGACAGTCAAAGCTTTAGCCTTGTATCTCTCTCCACTCATCCCACCTTGAAGATTTCAGTGAATTGGAGAGACAAAACGGTTTTACGTACTTGAATAGACCCTTTTTTTCAACTAACTTTAAAAATCATTAATGATGCTTAAAAATATTTTCAGACACGTCTAACGTCGGTTGGTTTTTCATATGCAAGAGAGTGCCACAGGTGCATTTTCACTTTCACAAATACCAAGCGTTTTTCTCCGTGAAAACTCGCATTTAGAGCCCCTCTCAGACATGTGTCAGCCCACATTATATTTCATCAAACGCTTTTTTCCCTTCAAATTAGTTTGCACCCAGAAAGTTTTAAAATGGTCTACACTGTTACGAAAGCCTTGTTGATCGTTCTTATAAATATATTATATCTGCACGTTTGATCTATAATCATAAGTTGTATTTAGATTATTTGTGTGTGTATATATATATATATATATATATATATATATATATATTATGCATTGACAACACTGACATCCGTAAATAAATTATAGCCTATATCCATGCATAAACTATCGTTGTCTTTATTCCATCTTGTTAATTTCGTTCCATTTAAATGTTGTTAATTTTTTGTACTTTATGGAAGTGTTAATCAAACGTCTGTTATTTATACTACAGTAGCCTATTTTTTTTTAGCATTTTACTAAGATAAAGTTAGCATGTTTGTAAATACTGACTTTTCTAGTTTATTACACTAAGTAATCTGAGTTTCATTGAAGTTATTTAGAGGTGATACAAGATGAAATATTTTCGATTTTTATATCAATGATTTTAAAATTGTACTTCCTTAAAATTGTTATTTAAAAAGGAAATGTAATTTAAATGTAATTGCACGTCTCATGATAAACATTACTGAATGGTTGATTATAAAAACATTAATCCTTGCTTAATTCTCACTTTCTTTTAAGATAATGTGTCTATAGCCTATGCCAGCCTAACAATGTGAGACAAGAATTCGTTAAAATGTGTGCCATTTAATGTTCTCATTTCCAATTCATTTGAAAATAACAAAATTTTCTAATACAAATATTATCAGAATAGCCCTATGCCGTTTTAAGAAATTCGTCTCCCATTCATCTGTTTGCTAATGCTTTAGTGTTTGTAAAATAACGGGTAACAATTAGTAGTAGTTTTTTCTTTTTAATAATTTCTCTTAAAATACACGCCATTAAGTTAAAACATAGGCCTATAGGCTTAAAATGTCCATCAAATTGTGTAGCCAAATGACCTTGATTGCTCTGCTGATTATTCGCCCGGTCTACTGACAAATAATATCTAAAGCACAGTGCTTTGTACATAGGCTAGTTCTTTTGAAAAAAGCAAATAGCCTATGCTAAAGAAATGAAAATAATATTTTTCAAATAGCCTATAGCGAATATTGTTTTTTGTTTTTGTTTTTCGTATGCGCAGTGGATGTTTGCCCCCTTTTTAAATATGAAAAAGTGTAAAGGTGTATATGGACCCTTCACCTGCTAGGAAATCTTTATTGTGACAATTACTTAACACCAATAAACACCACGTGGTGGCTATACACTTCAGGGTTAAGGTTTTTTTAAGAAGAGGGGGGAGCGGGTATACGAACATAACCCATAAAAAAACAATAAGCAAATACTTGAGCGCTTAGTCCGCGTGCTATAAGTTACTTTTTCCGATGTCTGAACACCCTGGGTGGGTCACAGGATGCTATCATGGTTTCTTCGCAGGAGTTTAGATGTTTCGAATTCCATTGGCACCTGTTTCACGCGCTTGTGATTGTTTACGACCCTCGCGACAAGTGTGTCGAGTGACGTGCGCAATAATCACTTGTCTCTAAACACTTTGCCCACTTCCACTTCACTGTGCACTTGTTGCTTTACTCACTTTAGCGCGTCACTCATTTTTTAAAGTAATTAGTATGCTAATACATAACGAGCACGATGCACCTAGCACAGTCTGTCAACAGTAAGAGGTCATACGTTGGTCAATTAATATCTAACGAAAATAAGTAACTATCAAAGAAAAAGGGGGCATGGATAAAGAAACCCGATATGATTGTCTAATGGGTCAAAATTAAATAAATAAAAATATGCCATTTGTATCTAATTTTCATTGTGGACTTGCTTTTACTGCATATGAGGACACAAAATGGGCTGGGATATTCTTCGTGTGTGGCATCACTAATATCTTCAGATTCAGCATGTATATATAGAGAAGAGGCTGATTCCATGTGTTGCTGCCCCACCTTTAACCTAACCCCTAAGATATTTATTTTGACCACAGCTGAGAAGAGAGGGCTTCCTGAATCAAGGCCTTTTACCAGTTGCCAATCATGGTAAGGCATAGACCTGATGAGATATGAGGTCAAATGTCTCAGAAAGTGTCTTTGGATCACATTTAAAGTTTCGAATGCAGAATATAATTCGACCTCATATATTTTTAATGTAGCTTTGGTCTTTTTTTTTTTTTGGTCTTTTTTTTACCCCAGTGTCCCTTCCAGTGCCCCTCTGAGAAAGCTGGAGTCCTCTTTTGTGCGTCTGTACTCGACCGGAACCTGCTCCGTCCACAGCTGCTCTCCTGCTTTGTGATGAGGAATGTGTCATTTCACCATCTTTCACACACTAATCTATTTATCTTCACTTCCCTGTTTTTGCACTTTTTGTATTCTTCATTCAATTTTAAAATATTCGAGTACATAAGCTGCCTATCCCTCTTTGTGCTTTGAATTCACAAATTTGACAGTGCTTTTCAAAGAAAAATTCAAAGAATAAATCTGTGCACAATGTTTTGAAGAAAAATCGAATCATTTTAGTCATCATATTTGAATTCAACTTGTAATAAACTAATAATATATTCATGTATTTATTTTCTTTCTTTAATATATTTAAATAATGTGTTTATATTCTCTTCGTAATTGTGGCATTTTGGTTACATCATTTTTCATTAATCACAATAGGGGTGTGAACAGTTAATAGCTAACTAAATTCAGAGATGCATATTGAAAGGGGCCCCTGCAAAATATTCTGGTCAAATGCCTAAATATAAAAACTCTAGCATCAAATCACATAATTTATCTAAAAGTAACATGGCAGAATGTCACGAGAAGGTCACTGACCTCAGGGTAAATGTCTTACCGGAAAAATATAGCATTTTAAATAAAAGCAATATTTTGAAGAAAACCAAATAAATGTTATTATTTCAGTCCTTATGTGTAGGAAAATGGCAATACATTAACTTATTTTATATTCCTCCCTTTCTACAGGTTGAGTAACAGCACAGACAGCTGATTTCTGAAAAGATAGAATATTATTGGACATGTATAGTCTGGAATCAGTCTGTTTCCTATCAGAAATAACAGTATTTCCTATTTAAAATAACAGTAGATACAGGTGAAGCAATTATAACAATTACATTTTTTTTTTTTTATCTTTATCATTATCAGTTAGACATATTGAAAAACAAATAAACAAAAAAACACACAACCCCTGAATAACAGGGTTATTTGTGGCACAGGCCTACTATTAGAGTGTCTTCATGTGCTTGATTAGGTTGTAATAGTGGCAGGCCTAACGGCAGTCAACAGACAGTTAATCCCAGACCGTAAAGCCATGTGTATTTCATTTGCACTGTAAAGGATTTGTGCGGATCAGTCGCTTCATGTGTCACCACCTGATATTTACTTTTCTGACTGCAGCCGTCACAGAACTGTGAAATTCATTCTACTGCACTCAAGAGGGAAGTATGTTTGATTTTCATTTGTACAATGCTTGAAGAATATGAGTTTTAATCTTCATTTTTTGACATTGTTAATTTAAAATGCCTTGTAAATAAATGACTGGCCTAATCGTCATTCCGCACTCCCTTCATACACCTGGAGATCACTTGTAGTATTTCGTCCAAAGATTACTTTTTTTTTTTTATATAATTATACAGACCCCTTTGCCATTCGATGTCTGAATACTAAATGAGATAAATTGTAACAAAATGTTAGGGAAGGTGGTTATGCTGTTATAATGACAGTTGAACCCTTGTTGTTGATTATTGTTACATTCATAAATCCTGTGACCTTGACCCTCCTTACTGAAAAGCACTTTGCCACCACCTTTACTACAAGAGAACTTGTCTTGTGATCGACCATGGAATCCATAAACCAATTAGAACAGGCAGGGCTGAATTAGATTGACTGAGGCGAATGGAAGTCCTGGTCAGTTGTGAGGAGAGAGACATGTTTAAATGCCAGACTGGCATTTGAATGGCATCGCGGGCAATTTGGACTGAAATGGTGCTCTGTTTTTTTTTTTTTTTTTTTTTGCACCCTCCTGTAATACTGTCGCCGGTCTGTGTCCCATTAGGTCTAATTCTACAATTCATTATCTTGCTACCCTCGAAGATTGAGTGAGACTGCGATGAGACACTGAGCGAGAGATATTGAGTGAGAGAATGGAGAGAGATTGTCATTGTGGCTTAACATGCACAATGTCAATCCTTAGATTCAGTGACAGTGTTGACTGGAGCAGAAATTATTTCACAGCCTGGCAGTCCAATTTAAGATAATTTTGTTAGTTGAAAAATGTGGCGATTCAATTGGTCTGTTTTTGTCTAATTGTGCATGTTTCTATATGGCTGCATTATATCTTTTCAGGTGCAAGACCTTAGTCTTCTTTTTCATTAATTTATTCTATCTTCTCTCTCCCTCTCTTTCTTTTTTTATCCCTCCACTCCCCTTCATCTCTCCTCCACTTCCCTATCCTCTTGTAGTTCAGTCAGAAGCCAAAGAAATGTCAGGGGTGAGTTCAATAAGTCTGGGTAATTGCGATTCTGTCTTCTCGTCCGTTCGACTGAATCATCTTCCATTAGAGGAGTGGTGGGGGGGCCCTTACCCAGGGCCAAAGAGCAATCTAAATCCTCAACGCCTGTTAAAACGTTTGCAAGTAATCTCCATACAAACACGTGGAAAATGTACAAAACATGTATTTTGTTATTTTGTTGTTCTTTATCTTTTGCTTGTACCTTTAGGACTGTTGGTAATAAACTTTTACAAGCAGATTAAAACATTTAGTGACAGTCTTCCAGAGCAAACTGAGGTTAAGTGTCTCAAGTGGCTCAGGGCACAATAGTGACAGATATGAGAAACATCTTTTTAATGTTATCTTTTTATTGCTTAATAGTTTTAATTGCCCTGCCCATTCATAACCACAACACTTTCACCACCAGCAATACTGTATTGTTGAGTCCAATTTTTTTTAATTCTTTTATTTCTTTATTGTTGCTGGTTTTGTGTTCAATAACCACCAGAAATGATAGAAAAGTACTTTAAATATTGCTAAAAGCTATTTTCTGAAGAAGTATTCTCACATCTTCAGTGGTCCAGAATCACTTTTGAAACATCTGGCTTTTGTATTAGATGTGAAGGGACATCTCATATAACCAATGACATGCCTGTCACTGTTGAAGAAAGACTAGAGACAGGCAGTCTTCACGCAACCAGGAGGGGTCCCTCTTTAAAGAAAAATGTACAATACTGCCATCTGCTGACGTTAACTTGAACCAATTTTATGAAAGTGTTCATTTTTTCGCTTTTATAGGGCAACTTATTTTTTATTGTACCATTTGTAATGTATTCTGATTTACAGTAATTTTAGCACTCTGATTGTATTAGATAAGGTCTAACTGTGTTTGAAAAGGTAAAGAAGATGACATTTATTTTTCTCTTTAATGTGGCAATGTTTAAATTAGAACCTTGTCAGATGGTGTATAGACCTGTCTTATAACTATTTGTGAATTAGGCTGGTAATTTGTTGAAATACGTTTTTTTTTTAAAGGGGCTATATGTACGAATTGTCATGTAGGCTATTAATCGCTTTTTATTGCCAATGTGTGAACAGATTGTGAAGAAATGTAAAAAATAAACGAGACATTCCCCGACTTCCATGGTTGTAATGTTGATGTTTTATGCAAAGAAGAGGGATTAATTCAAACTATAGTCTCACAGTCAGATCTATCTATCTATCTATCTATCTATCTATCTATCTATCTATCTATCTATCTATCTATCTATCTATCTATCTATCTATCTATATATATATATATGTATATAAATATATATATATATATATAGATCTATCTATCTATATATATATATATTAGTGCTGTCAATCGCTAAAAAAATGTATCACGATTAATCGCAATTATTAAAAACACTTAAGTTTTTAACGTTTTTCATGTTTTATAATGTAATAATTTCAAAGTTAATTTCCAAATTAATGTAGACAACATAAAGACAGTATATTTTAAATACTTGTTTAATGGCATATTTGTATGAATGAAGGCCAGTATCACTGATACTAAAACAGCTACTGATGTCTCATGAAAATGATCCCCCCCATTTTAAACATTAATTATAACCATTCAACATTACAGTGTATTTGAAAGCTATAAAATATGTTTTTCATGTATTAGGCTTCAAAAAATATAAAGTGAACTTCAAACAATTCTCACATAAACCCATAATAAATGTCATACCTGTCTAACAGGCAGGACATAGTATAAGGCTACAGAAATTGAATAAAGTTATCAAACAGTCTGCACTGCATAACTTATAAATTAAATATAGACGAATCCTTATTAAAGCTACAAAAGTCATTTTTAGTCAAGAGCAGTGAGTAATTTTCTCAGTAACCTTTGTTCTTTGATTATGCTAACTTGACTGACAGACAGAATTAATGGCTGCTGTCACTTTAAGATTTGATGCTGCTGACAGAGGCAAGGATCTCACACGTGTTTCATTCTCTTTGTTAATTTATAGGGATAGTTCACCCAAAAATTAAAATTAGCCCATGATTTACTCACCCTCAGCCATCCTAGGTGTATATGACATTCTTCTTTCAGACAATACAATCGGAGTTATATAAAAAAAAATGTCATGGCTCTTCCAAGCTTTATAATGGCAGTCAATGGCCGTTTATGTTTTGAAGTCCATCAAAGTGCATCCATTCATGATAAAAGTGCCGTTGTACTGTGGCTGCCGTCGCATCATCCAAGTGGATGCTGCACACTGGTGATGGTTGAGGAGAGATCCCCTGATATGATTGTAAAGCGCTTTGGGTGTACAGTAGTACATATGAAAGCGCTATATAAATGCCTCATTCATTCATTCATTCATTCAAAAACGATTATACAATTTTTGCCATAATATTTGAAAAGACTTGTTTGGACTTGTTTTTAAAGAATGTTTGGATGATAGTGTTATAGATGAGACTCAGTCTGGATTTGTGAGGGACCGACACATGTGAATAACATTAGATTGGTTCTAGACTTATTTTATTATAGCAATTTGGTGGAACATAATAGTCTAGTAATTTTAGTCGATAAAGTTTTAAATATGGATATTTTTCTTATACAAACGCATTGCTTCACTTCAGAAGGCCTTTATTAACCATTCCAAAGCTTTAACATATATGTACCTTTGAGGGACTAATATGTACTCTTTAGGTACAAAAGTGTACCTTTTGAAAAGGTACCACCACAGTGACAGCTTTTGTACCTTTTTTTCCTGAGAGTGTAAGGGGATTATTAGGAGGCCATGATTGGTAAGGGCCAATGGGTGGAATGTGGCCAGGACATTCCACCCATTTTTAATTCCCCACCCTCTATTCAATAGTCCATTTCACTAGGAAATAGGTCACAATACTGAAGTAAAGTCGGTTGTAACTTCCGGGTCTCGCAGCCTTTAAGCATTAAACATTTCTTAAAACTTAATGAAATGAAATCCATGATTAAAATGTGTGTAATAGCCCATATAACGACAAAACAAATAAACTTTAATTATTGTTTAACTCTCCCGCCATATTTAAAATGAATCGCGAGGACTTGACACTCATGGGTCACGTGACCATAAACGATTAAATTACTTCCTGGAAGTGACCATCACATGTTCCCTGCCTTCGGAACGGACTTGTAGAAGGGCTCTTCGTGAAGGGATTGTTCACTTTCGTTTGGAAGGCCCCTACAAATTATGCCCCTTGAAGGGTGCCCCAAATCGGGGCCTTAACAGTATATTCTGGGGCAGCCCCAGAGAATTTTTAACGCAGGTGCTGAGGGGGTGCTAGATCATTGACAGGGGGAGCTGCGCAATTATATATGTAACTTGGCCACTCAATATTTTATATGCATTTATTTTAATGATCACATCTAAAGTTTGAATTGTATTAAATTGAACAAGCACAACATTCAACATTCAATCAAATATTCATTAAGATTTATTATTATTAATAATGTTATTTCAACATAATATCTCGTTATTTCGACATGCGTGCAACAAGCAAGATGTGCATTTGTAAATGTGCAATCATTTTTATTAATAAACTATGTTTATGTTTATGTGTCAGTGTCCCTGCAAAGATGAAGTTGATCGCCATCTCCATAGTGAACGCGCTTATAGAGAGAAATGCACATAATGGATTACATAATCAGAGAATAGCCTATTTATTTTCGTTTTGAATTGTTTCGTTTAAAGACATTTCAAGCTTTCTATAGATATATTTCTCATGTCTTTGAGGCTTATGCTGAGTTTTGGTTAATTTATGATGAGATGTGCTCCAGTTCAAGTGCAATGCAGCGCTGGCGCCTCCATGATTGTCTGCTATATTTGCTTCTTATTGATTAAATCCAGGCAAATGGTTGATGAAAAATGTATTAAAATGAAGAAACAAGTTATACAAAATGAAATTCCCTTTAAAGAAAGGTTTTCTACAAAACAAAATTTAATGAAGTGATCAAAATCATGTCTGACCCACTCCATGTCTCTGGATATATTGCGCATCCTACTCATGCTGTTCACTTTTCATAATCATCAACATAGATGGGAAAAAAATAACATTATAATATTTGAACAAATATGAAACTAAATGCTTTTATTTAATGGCTACACCATAGGCCTAAAGACTCTTTATTTGTTCAAATTGCTGCACATTCATTTAATTCAGAATTTTGCACACATAAGTTGAAAGTTATTTGTTTGTGCATAGTAAAACATATCTGCAACATTTATCAAGTTTATTAATCATTATGATACTAAAATCATAATAAAGTAGGCTATATATGTACAAAAAATCAGATGAGCCCAGAATATGAACGTTAAGCATTTTCCTCCATAGAAAACCATTATAAGAACGCTTAATGTGGCTTAATGCAGATTAGAATGTCCCCTATTATGTCGAAATATCGAGATATTGTGTCGAAATAACATATATTATGTAGAAATAACGAGATATTATGTTGAAACAACGAAATAACAAGATAAGTTTTCTTTTTTTTTCTTCTTCACCATGCAGTTCAGGACTTACATAGAATACAGCCTGAATGTAATTGCTTCCAGAAATTATGTTTGGGGGTGCTAACGGGGGGTGCCAAGGCTGCGTTTCCGATAAAGTTGTCTCTTAGCGTGCTACGAAGACACTTAAGATATAACTTGACTAAAGGTAGCTATTCCATAGGCGTGTTCCCCGACCCATACCCCATACCATAGGAAGCTGCTTAAAGGGATACTGAAAATTCTGTCATCATATACTCACCCTCATGTTGTTTCAAACCTGTATGAATTTCTTTCTTCTGCTGAACAGAAAGGAAGATATTTAGAAGAATATCAGTAACCAGACAGTTTCTGGTCCCATTGACTTCCATAGTATATATTTTTTTCCTACTATGGAAGTCAATGGGACCAGAAACTGTCTGGTTACTGATATTCTTCTAAATATCTTCCTTTCTGTTCAGCAGAAGAAAGAAATTCATACAGGTTTGAAACAACATGAGGGTGAGTATATGATGACATAATTTTCATTTTAAAGTGGAGTATCCCTTTAAGATATACCTTCTTACGTGCGACGTTACCAGGTGCTGTCCGTGGCAATGGTGCTGAATTTATTAATATCGATAGCTCGAAAATCAATTATTCTCCATGCAGGGGCTGTTTCACTGCATTATGTGAGAAAGCGGTGTTCTTTATAAGAAGCATTTATAAATTGCATTAATTAGGACTCATGGGATATTATATCAAAATAAATCCAAACTAGCCTAGCCTAGCCTACATATTTTAAAATTGTAATCATATATTGCTGCCATAATAACCATTTCAAATTTTCTACGTGCTTTCTTCTCTTTCCCATTTTTGTTCGCTGAGGTGGAGCTGCGATGAAATATTGTTCTTGTAAATACTTTCAAGCATTTCAGTAATAAAAGTGTAGCCTACGTCACGTACGGTGCTCGGCAGTGATCAAAAAGGATTTAAACAGTGGATTTTGAATCTCTTCTTGAAAACGCAGAGATGTGGATTGAGACGGCAGTTAAATCACCACACGACCTGTTTGTCAAAAAACAGTAGGTAGGCTACTAATTTGGCCAGGGATTTTTACGTGGGTTGGGTGAGAAAAAACACTGACATTATGGATTCGGACGGCACTAAAATAACCGACCCTGTAAATGTTTAAAATACCGGACGAGCCCATGATAAACAATAGCGTCCGAATAGGACTTAACTGACAGTAGCCTATGCTTTCACTGGCCTTTAAAAGCGCTCTTTAATTAAAATAAATGTATACAATTTTATTATATAGCCTATAATAATAATTAAAATTCTAACAACAATCAGTGTAATGACAAATTTATTCTTTGTGTGAAAACACTTGAATTAGCCTAACTGAACACTGTCTGGGTGTATTAAAACTTCAGAATTATATTCATATAGCCCTGCAACAGTGATACGGTAAAGCTAAGAGTGGTCCAGACCAACCTTTCAGGGCCCGGTTCCCCAAAACGTTCTTATCGCTAAGTAGTTCTTAACCTGTTCCTTAACCTCTCTCTTAACGTTATGGCACGATTCCCGACACGTTCGTACGCTAAGTATATCTTCTGTAAGTCACACTTTCGTAAGGTTGGTCTGGAGTCTGGACCACTCTTAGCTTTACCTTATCACTGTTGCATGTCTATATGAAAATAATTCTTAAGTTTTAATACACACAGACAGTTCATTTAGGCTAATTCAAGTGTTTTCATGCAAATAATAAAATTGTCAATCACACTGATTGTTGTTAGAATTTTAATTATATTATTATTATTATATAGCCTATTATATTATTAATTTAATAAAAGAGCGCTTTTAAAGGCCAGTGAAAGCATAGGCTACTGTCAGTTAAAGGGATAGTTCACTTTGAAATTCATTTTTGGTATGTTTTAGCTTACCTCAAGGGCATCCAAGATGTAGGTGTCTTTTTTTCCGCGGTAGTTTCAATTTTGATATTTTTAGGTCAAACCGTTCTTGTCTGTCAGTCATATAATGCAGGTCTATGGTCACGGTCTCAAAACACAAGCACAGAGTCCAAATTAAAACAATTCCCCGTCGTCCAAATTAAACAATTCCCCATCGTAAGTAGCTACACATTGATGGCCTGAGACACGAAACGAGCGGTTTGTGTGAGAAAACGAACAGTATAGTTTTTAGCTCTTATACGCAGCCACGTCCAAGTGATCTGAGGGCGCTCGCGCATCCTGGTGTGTGACGTGTACGCAGACTGGTGCATAGAAATATATACACTAGATGTCGCTTTGTCTACGGCAGTTCATTGGAACGAATGTCTTTTTCGTGTCTCAGGCCATCAATGTGTACTTACGATGGGGAATTGTTTAATTTGGACGACGGGGAATTGTTTTAATTTGGACTCTGTGCTTGTGTTTTGAGACCGTGACCATAGACCTGCATTATATGACTGACAGACAAGAACGGTTTGACCTAAAAATATCAAAATTGAAACTACCGCGGAAAAAAAGACACCTACATCTTGGATGCCCTTGAGGTAAGCTAAAACATACCAAAAATGAATTTCAAAGTGAACTATCCCTTTAAGTCCTATTCGGACGCTAATATTGTTTCTTATGGGCTCGTCCGGTATTTTAAACAGTTACGGGGTAAGTCGGTGATTTTAGTGCCGTCCGAATCCATACTATCAGTGTTTTTTCTCACCCAACCCGATTAAAAATCCCTGGCCAAATTAGTACCTACTGTTTTTTGACAATCAGGTCGTGTGCTAATTTAATTGCCGTCTGAATCCACATCTCTGAGTTTACAAGAAGAGATTGAAAATTCACTGTTTAAATGCTTTTTGATCACTGCCGAGCACCGTACATAAGATGTAAACTTTTATTACTGAAATGCTGGAAAGTATTTACAAGAACAATATTTCATCGCAGCTCCACCTCAGCGAACAAAAATGGGAAAGAGATGAAAGCACGTAAAATTTTTGAAATGGTTATTGTGGCAGCAATATATGATACAATTTTATGTAGGCTATGCTATTATAGGCTATTATAGTTTGGATTATTTTTTATAATATCCAATAGTCCTAATAAATGTAATTTCAACTATTTCTGAAGTGCTTCTTTTATAAAGAACACCACTTTCTAGCATAACAGTGAAACAGCACCTGGACAAGAGAATAATTGATTCTCGAGTCATCGATATCAGCAGATTCAGCACCATCGCCACGGACAGCACCGGGTAACGTCGCACGTAAGAAGGTATATCTTAAGCAGCTTTCTAAGGTATAGTTCGGGGAACACGCCTAGTAATGGTATCTTTAGTTAAGTTATACATTACAAGTCTTCGTAGCTCGCTAAGAGACAACGTTATCGGGAAACCGGGCCCAGAACTGAATGACTTACAGAAGGTATACTTAACTAAGAACGTTTCGGGAAACACGTATTAACGGTAAGGTACAGCTTAAAGTGTAACTTAAGAACGACGTAGCGTTAAGAAGGTTTCGGGAAACCCAGCCTTGGTCTTTCTTGGGGGTGCGTAAGCACTGCTAGCCCCTCCCTAGCGCCGCCCATGAGTATATTCTATCACTTTTCCTTCTAAGCGAAGAACGAAAAATAACTTCCCCGTGAGTATCCACCTTATTTTTTTTAGGTAAGAAAGGGCTTGGCCTTTTAAAAATCATTTTAATGTGTCTGGCTTCCATTATGCTGCTTGATATTGCAAACTGGGATTTATTACCATATTATTTTAATCTAGTGTCTTAATTAAACACGCTGGCTTGTAGCTCAAACATTTTTACTATTTACTGCACTTTGATATATTCTTCTCGTTATTTCCCTATAGTGGCTTATAAATCGAGTCTTGCACATTCACAGAAAACTGCTTACTTCCATGTTGAAAAATAAGGTGGATATCAGGTCATTGAATCATCACTTTCAGTCTCTTGTAGTCTGTGCACAAGTCGGAGCACGAGCTATAAGATCCTTTCTGCAGTTCTCTTAACGGCCACCAGTGTCGCTAATAACTAGGGTTCCGGAATTCTACATAGCCCCTTTGAAATTTGCAAAAGGATATTTTATGTTTGGGAAGAAAGGGTAGCCTATGTGTAATGTGTCTAAGAGTTAAAGGTCCCATGTCCCATGTCATGAAAATTTCAGTTTATGAGGTTTTTTAACATTAATATGAGTTCCCCTAGCCTGCCTATGGTCCCCCAGTGGCTAGACATTTTGATAGGTGTAAACCAAGCCCTGGGTATTTTTTTAGAAAATGAAAGCTCAGACGGGCGAATCTAGAATATTCCCTTTATGTCGTCATAAGGGGAAAGGTTACCTCCCCTTTCTCTTCTTTTCCCGCAAAGAGAATTTGGCCGCCCATGAGAATATGAGCTACGCCAGCGCAATATTGTTTTTTCCTCTAGAGACATCAAGGCTTGCAAATGAGCGAGGCATGGCAGTTGCTCAGTGTTTGGATGCACAAATGAACACAAAAGTATTTTTTTAGTTCCTTCATCCGAGCCTCTGAAGAACCAGTGGGTTATGTGAATTTCTGATGTGTAATTGTTCAAGTTCAGACAGATAATCTTTCTCTCAAAATCGTTCAATACTGTTTATGCATAAGTAAATCAAGCCAGTGACTAAACGATCAACTTCACATCGTTTCTCTTGGTAGGATGAAAATAATCTTATTTAAACTGTAATTAAAATATATACAGAAAGCAATCAAAGAACATTCCCTTTCCAATCGCCCAAGCTGTCAATCACACAGCGCAAGTTTATCTGGACACTTGCCAAAACTCGTTATGAAATCAATGACGCTGTTACACTGCACAATGAAGTTCTTACTGTACTTACCTCATGTTTGCATTGGTGATATCATTAGTGAGAGTGCAGAAACTGCGTTGCAATGATAAGATCTTCAATCACGCGATTTTTTAAATACTTAAACTTCTCAAGATTCGTTAATCTCGATAGCTGTAATAGTAAAAACGTATAATAGCTGTAATAGTAAAAGTATTCGAGAGAGTTCCACATGTAATGCTAACTATATCATATCAGCCAATCACAGCAGTGGGCGTTTACACTGAAGTCTCACAGCAGACACGCCCCTCAAACAGAGCGTTCAAATCAGAGGCTAAAATCAGGCTAGGAAAAATGCCTTTTATTTCTAAATTATTTAAACTTTTGATCTTAAAAACATACTTAACATTATAAGGGCACCCCAGGAAACATTATAAAATAATGAAATAATCCATGTCATGGGACCTTTTCATTCTTAATTCTTTAAGTCAGTTTTTGTAGTGTTTCTTGGAAAATGACCTTTGACTGAAAATCAGGAGTCAGGAATCAGAAGCAGGAATTAAGGCCCATTAACATCAAGGACGATAACGATAAAGATATCATTCTAAAAATTGTTCTCAGTATTAAAAAGTAGCTGAGTTCACACCACAGCCATAATGATAACAGGACAGAGAAATGATATCGTTGGAATCACTTTCAGAACAATTTTATCCAGCTGATGAACGATAAAAACATTGACAGCCAATCATAATCCATCCTGCTGTGATTCGAGTATTTAGAGTGACATGCTTAGAATAAACAGAACGATATCATCTACTGGTTTGGACGCTAATGTAGTTATCAATATAGTTATCGTTCTTGGTGTGAACGGGCCTTTAGCCTATACATATCCTTGTTATTGTTGTTTACCCTTTTTTTGTTTTGGCATAAGATTACAAATAAATTATAAAAATAGTAGCCTATTCTTGATTCTACCGATATGAATCTCTCCCAACAACATACAAAAACACCAAGGGCAGCTGAATACATCAGAACATACTACAGTTTAGACCAGTTGTCTCAAGTTATCTGTTATTTCAATGAAGCTGCATTGCATTCTATGCCTTCAGGATTCATTCTTTTAAACATTTATTTAACATGCAGCTCATGTTTTCTCTTTACTTTGAATGGAAGACAATGTGGTGGGTCAAACAGTAACGGTAAAAATATTGCTGTTTTTTAAAGATGTTTTAGTGTAAGTTGCAGTTGGAAACAATATAAATCAAAGGGTGGGTAAAGGATTATTAAATATGTGCATTCACATACATAGACATGTACAGTCAATCATAATTGCTGGTATAAATAGATGAGGGGATAGGGGAGATAAGTTCTCAGATGACTTCCTCTTGGTCCAGACAAAAGGGGAGAGAATGAAGGCAGAAAGATAGAGGAGGGAGAAGGATTTATTTGGAGAAAACATGTTAATCAGTTTGAAAGTATATATGGAAACAATACACTGGAAACATTACATTTTTATTTAAAAAGATACTTAACATTCTGGTGTAAATACCTGATTAGATTGACCAAAAGCTACAAGAATGTTTCACATATAAAAATGTGTTGAAAACTGCTTGTTTCTCAGTCAGCTTCTCTGCTCAGTGGTGCGAGGAACAAGGCAAAAAGCAACATTTAATGCACTTAAAAGTAACTTTAGCTTGACTTTTTGCAACCTAGATATTTTGAAGATGAAAAGCTGGCCTTCATAGGTTATACAATTTAACTTAAACCCGAACCACCATTTATGACTCAAAATACTATATACATTAAAAATATATATTTTAACATTTAATAATACAAACTCCTGCCTGTAGTCTGTTGTTGAATTAATGTTATTGGGCAGAAGAGCTCAATGGAACCAGGTTAACAACTCAATGAAGGAACATTATACAATTTGACATTGTATTAATGAATAAAAAGCTTTTTTTAATGATAAGCACACACGTCTCAAGAATAAATGAATAGCTCAGACTGTTGTACAACACACAATTTTATTGAATTTCATTCATCATTGAACCTAAAATAATATAATGAACCAAAGTGTTAAAGACACATGCACTCACTCCTAGAAACACATAATTGTATTTCTCTTTCCCCTTTAAATAAAGCTTTCATTCAGTTTTACATCTCTCATTCCCTGAAGCTGAGAGGTTCAGACAGAGCCTGTTACTCCTGAGAGCAACGTTTATCATGGTTTTAAAACATTTCCCTCATGTTCTACTTCTCACATTCCCAAAATACAGCACACAGCATTTTGCTTAAAATGATTTTTCTCCAACTTACTACTGCTAGTAAAGACAAAGAAAAACATGATGTTGTTGTTGTTTCTTTTCAGAACAGTGGAAATGGTCATTGGTATCATTTGCAAGATTATCTTTTGTGCGTGACTTCTTTTAAAAATGAGTTTGCGGTCATACTAAACCTTCACATATACGCAAGAACAATTTATTTATTGCTGGTTTGTTGCTATACTGCATACGAGTCGTCTGGGGTACCTTAACATTGTAAAAAGTAATAAATATGAAAGAATACCAGGCTCAAAGAAACTGATTGCACTTAATTTGCTGAGATCCCCAAACCTACACACTAGCCCGGTGATACCTCTCATATTAACTATAGAAGCCGCTACAGATGATAAGCAATACACAATAAATGAAGTAAAAAGAAAAATGACTGTACTGGAGAACAAGTGACAAAAGCACTTAATTCTATAATACAAAGGCAATCACAGATTGCAAACCTTTGAGGCCTTCCAACCTTTAGAAACCTTTAAATGGACTTCATTACACCACGAGTTTACATTAATACAAATAGGCATCCTTGACGTTTTAACTTATGTTCGACTTTTATTTCAAGATGCCACTTCAATTCTCGATAACTAATGTTTCTAGTTTTACTTTTGGTCTGCGTTAGCAACAAAGTATGACAAAAGTATGATAAATTCAGTCAATATACTACACTAACCAGCCTGCACAAATGTGATTGGCAATCAAACCTCTCTGGTACTCATAATAAACACTCAAGGCGGTCAGTCTGTATGGGAGTCTCGCAATGCTGCAGGTTTTTTTCCCAAAAATTAAACTACAACAAATCCTATTTATACAGTACACAGACCTCTTTGGATATTTTGCACAGTCTTGAATTTTTTTTCCCTTTGATTTCTCTTTCGGTTCTCCAGCACAAAGTAAAACACACAAAAAATGTGCACTTCCACACCACTTTTTCCCCCCCTAGTCTTAGACATAGGACCAGCACACACACTCATTTGTATATACAAAGTTTCACTAAGCTATGATTTTGTACAGTCCTATATTGGCAGTCCCAGCAACCTGGTAATAAGGAGACTGATGTTACCAGTAACACTACTGCAAGGAACTGTAACAATGACAACGCTGATGGTAGTAATGAATGCCAGGGGTGTTCGAAGGTGCTGTTCATGGCACACCGGGCCATCTCAGACCAACCCGCTCTTTTGTTTTCTTGTATCATTATAAATAGGAGAAAAATTAAGAGCAGAAGTTACACTTGGACAGAAACCAGGGACACCCAATATAGTCTCAGTTTGCACGCCCTCTTTTTTGGCACTCTTCAGAGCTCATTTCATGGCCTCTGACACCCGCTTAGTCATTATGAGGCTTCTCAGTCGAGCCCTGTGGAAAAACAGACAGTCCGTTAGTAAAGAAAATACAGTGTTTGCATAACCAAATAAATTCATAACCAAATCTAATTCCCATAGAATATAGGGCATAAACTGTACTAGAGTGCAACACATGAAGCAATTGAATTAATATAGTTAAGTATTGGAAGTCAGTTAAGCAATTCAAAATTGGTTGTCACAAAGCTGAACCTGGTCCAGTTAAAGCCCACTTGGCCCCTCAAAATTGTTACTATAATTAGTATGCACTATATATGACAAACACAAATTATACAAGGCTTGTGTGGATGGGGGAGTTCTGTAAAATATGATAGCCTCTCATAGGTCAACACTCTCTCACATGCCTCACCCATGGGCAGCTGGCTAGCCTCCCAAGAAGAAGACTAAAGATTGCTATATTTAATCATCCAAACTAGGGGTGTGCATGAATATTCTATCTCTATTTGAATTTTGCAACATTTTGCTTTGCGGGCCGTAAATGTAGTGAAATCCTAAGCACGCAAACTAAAACTCGCAGTTATTACTAAATGCACTGGGTGGCGCTCTGGAGCGTGTAAACAAGTTGAATGTATTTGATCACAGAATGTCATTGTCTGCCTCTAGGGGCAGCGAAGTTTGGAATTACTTTGATAAAAAATTATTCCTATGGATCAACATGTTGTGTGGAAACAGTTATCATACATATCAACACCATGAAATCCAAACACCAGTCGAATGAGGAAAGAGATATCCATCACTGCATTTTCTACAGGTAGGCCTAAGCACAGCTGTACCCCGAGTTATCCGAGAACTTATCCTTCCCTAAAGGTCTCGTCGAGGGAGACCAGCAGTTGCAACATCTGTCGACAGAACGCATTTTCTCTGCACCCGGCCTTATCAGACTGAGGAGCCAACTTTAACCTAGCATGTGGATATTCTTTTTTTCCTCAACATGACCATGTGAAACAAACACTAACAATATGTCAACTCGAGTGTATATGTACGTTCTGCACGATAACTGGCACAGTCGGCATTATTAGAGGTTTTTTCCCATTCACTCTGCTTCCATCTTAAATGCTTTTGTTTTGTATATTTTTTGTATACACACCGTTTAATGTTTTCAACTAAAAGAAAATCTCAAGATAAAATGTAAGCTGTTTGTGTATATTTGCTAATCAGAGGCTTGTTCAGAAATGGTGACAAACTTAATGATTAAAAAAATAACGTATTTCTCGTTAATCCAAACAGTGTATAGTCCAAGTTGTTTAATGGTAATCAATCAATGTTTTACTTCAAATCTTCACAAATGTTTCAGAGGTCTGTTAGTACTAATACATACAAATTTTAATTGGTAAGAGTTATATTTAGAAATAGTCAGTTGAAGACATCGCTTCCAAATAGAGAGTCACAGAGGTCCTGGTTTAGTATATTCAGGTACATCTAGTATGGGAAGTCCATTGAATCTCTCAACTGGCCATTTCATAAAGAAAGTTGAGAAAAATACTAGCAGAGCACTAATCCCAATTGGTCAAGCAAAATCAGCTGGTGCCAACTCGAAAACAAAAAACACCAAGTAACAACATGTAGAATGCACCACTTGGAGCCAGTAAAGCACTTTGACCATTAGCATGAAAAACAAGGAGCGTAATCTGCTTTCACGCCCTTATTGAGAAAGAACGAGGTTATGTCAGCAAGACAAAGAGGCACAGCTGACTGAGAAGGCTTGGATGGGATAGCACAAACATGCCTCAGACTACAATCAGCAACTAATTAAGATGTCCAGGCATGACGTTTCAGCCCAAGCACGAGATAGTGAGGGTGTCAACAGCACTGGAAACTTAAACTGATCACTCTAAAGGAATGTACTTGATCGATTTTTACACATTTAACCTTACACATACTAATTAATTTAGGAGTGTTGTAAGAGAATGAAGTACAGTCTAAATCCCTAGTTTTTCGTGAGATCAGGTACATTTTCAAATCAAACTTTTTTTGGTTCTCTAAAACAACATCTATAAAAGTTACAAGGAAAACTGCCAACCACTTTTCAGCTAACTCATGGGTACACAAAGAAATCCCATTTAGATAAAGTTCTGACCTTCATCAAATACAGTAACCAAAGCTAAAGTTTGTCATTGTGCTGCCTTTTATAAATGAAAAACTTGGATACCAACTACGTCTGAATCAGTTTGTGAAATCAGACATTGTTTGTTAATGACTATCTCAAACGTTGTTAAATTGTAAACATTGAAATTGTTGTGTGTAATAACCTGGGTCTGAGTCTGGTTTGGTTCCTAAATCATTCAAGTTTGTTATTATGAGAAGAACTAAACATTTACACTGAGTGCTGTGAATTGCTGAACCATTCCAGGATACAGTTTCACTTTTGCTTATGTGCGTGTGCCCCATTTTAAGTTTCATTTCTGAACCACTGGCCTAGTGCAAAGCACTCCAGGAAACTAAAGACAATACTTGAGTCATTTAACAGAGTTACTGTACAGGAATGATTTAATGGAATATAAAAGACAGCAAAAAAAAAAAAGGTTGAAGCAGAAAATATGAGGAAATGTTTCTCACCATAGCTAGCTGTCGGCCGATATTTCCTACGGTCACTCCACCAGAGAAGAATATACAAGGCAGCCACGAACGTACATACAAGAAGTCTGGAGACGTATACCTGAGAAACAAAGAATAAAGCTCTGAAACAACTAGCTAATAACCTTTAACAACTGTTAAATCCAAGCAATTGGGGAAAAAGTGACATTCAGACCAAAACACTTACAAAAATATCCTATCTGATGACTGAACATGTTCTACAACTGCAGATCTAAGTATGGAAGCGAGTCTGTAACTCAGCCGTTACTTGGTAATAGATGACACAATGTTTTCCACTGCATGTGTGTCAGTCATAACTTACTGGTAGATGCCATTGTAGACCAGCAGCTGAGCAATGAGAGTGGCTAGAAGAGCAGTGGTCAGCCCTAAACCAAAGCCACTCCTGGAACGGTCAAACGTCCACCACAGGCCCAGAGACAGGGCAGCCAGAGTTAATGAAAGCTGCACATTATTGGCAAAGTCCAGTTTCTGTGAGGTACTTTGACTTAAGGAAATAATTAGTTAGTACTAGTTGAGCACTTTTCTTGGATAAATGTTAACAAATGTTTTGAGACTTCATGTGATGTTAATTAAAGTACTCACTGGTATTTGAAGAAATCTGTTATCTTGATGTAAGTACAGTAATAATACATATCTTTTTAAATTAAGACTGGAATACAGTACACCACTTTTGCCTAGATTTTTTTTTTTGTGTGTGTTCAGAACGAAAGTCTGTGATCATCAGTTGTTTAGGGTATGATGCCAGGTTTTTCCTCATTAACTATTTATAATGTCGGCAGGTGTATGATGCAGAGTGTTTTAAAACCTTTTTCAAAATCAGATTTTAAAAGTGGTGTGGTATATTCCAGCCTTAAAACACAAATCTCAAAAACAGTTTAAAAGTTTTCATTTTCCACAATGTCTACAATTTCATGAGTGGCACTGGTAAGGATACAGCACTGGCGTGATTGATGCCCACAAAAACAGCAATGCAGCGCATCACACTTGCCCACTCCCGTTTAAACTTGTGTGGCTCTCCGAGATGGCGATCCAAACAGGGGTACAACAGACCAACCACAGCTGCGGAAAGAGAAAACGTAGTTCTTTAAATAACACTAATTCTCAAACAATGTGAGGAAGAGAGAGAGAAAAAAAGAAAATAACATTTGATGTCTGAATCTCATTTTAAAGTTAATTATGTTCAAATGAAATTTGTTTGACCAAATGTTTAATAAATAAATAGACAACATTAGTTTTAGACATACATTGAGTCACATTAAGTGTAAGTTCACAAAAAGTACTACTGAAAAGGATGTAGACTGTGTATGTGTCCACATCACCACTATGTGGACTGTGAGGAATGCAGGAGGCGGAGTCGTTATTAATTTATGTTGCACACGACTTCCGTGTTTCTCTTCTCGGCTAAGTGGCATGTTCGGCGTACCAGCCAATGGCGTGCCTCCCTCGCAGCTCACCCGTTTTGAGCGCAGCCAATGAAAAAGCGGCACCCCAAGAATGAACCCGAATGCCCGGCTGTTTCCAGGGCAGTACTTACCGATAGCGACAATGCCCAATGTCAACAAAACTGCTATCAACCACCAGTCTAGAGACTCTTACGTAATGTAAACACGATATCAAAAGGCCCACAGCAAGCAGACCGTGTTTGTCTAATCGACACATACAAAACAGTGTATTCGAGCCCTAAGTTACCGTTACTGACTTACCAGCAGCTGTGCCGCAGCAGAGGGGAATCCACCAGGCGGAAGAAAACAGCGTGTCCAGCACTTCTTCTGGGAACAATGTAACGTTTCTCTGGATCTGTAGCAAGTTTAACACCAAGGCAAGAACTACTCCAACGATAAACAATACAAGCCCCCGTCGAATTAAATTAGCGGACTGGAGGCTGTGCAGAGAGCCGTATGCGTGGCTCAGCACTGAGGTTATGATGGACATCATTTCACCCGTTTTACAAACAATCCAGCTGGCGCTTGACAGGTCCTTCGTCTTTACACTGGTTGAACAGGAGCAGCTCCAACAGTGTTCCTCTAGTCTTGGCATTTGGCACTGTGAGAATCAAAAACGTAATGCATGAGGGGAAAAAACGCACAAAGAAACGTTGTAATAATGTTGAAAGCCAAGCTGTTGCGCTACAAATACTTAAAGTCTTAAAGACAAACTGTTCTAAGTGAGTTAGGGGAAGTAACGTATAGGCTATGAAAACCCACCTTGATCCTTAGGCAGTATCCTCGTCTGCAACGCGACTGTGTTTTAAAACTATTTTGCAAACAAAAGATGGTTTCAGATGTGTTGTTTGGTCATCTCTTCACGAAACGCTGCTGTCTTTTTTCTTTCCACAGTACAATACTGCCGCACGCGCGCTTCCTCTGCAGAAAACAAGCGCGGTCATGTCTGGTGAGTCGGGCTGGCCAATCAGAGAACGGCGGGCCATATGACGCGAACGCACGCCACCTCCCTCTCACTGACACGCGTTGTTGATGTTCACGTCCCGTCAGCTGTTCGTTCGCTGGAATGTGTGTGTGGACTGACGTGATGATGTAAAAGAGTTGTGCAAAGTTTTAAACTTCTGGATTGCTAAATGGTTTAATGATCTTACTTGGCCAAATCCTTTTCAATGAACAATACAGCAATGAATAGAGATTTTCTTGTTTTTCAATTTTAAGTGGTGTACGGAGTCCCTAAAGGGACATGGTGAAGAAAAAAAATTAGATGGGAGGGAAAATAAGTCAATGCTTGTGCGTTCTCTCGCAAATGTTTTGCGTTGCCCAAGAAAGTTTGATTTTACTTGCAAAAAACACAAACGTTTTTGCCAGCGAACGCAAAGTTTCTTGGGGTAGCCTAACGCAAAATCTTTGCGAGGGAACGCAAAAGCATTGTTTTATCGTTTTCCCTCCCATTTAATTTTTATTTTTATTTTTCCACCACCAAGTCCATACTACATAATCACCTGTTTGAGCTAAAACAAAACTGCCTGTTGGGGAAATGAAGTTGTACAGGCTAATCTTTTTAGCGGAGCGAAAAGAAACCATTATGTGAATCTGAACACTTCTTGTGAACGAACAGGCCCTGTGAGAGCTTCAGATGATAAGGATGTGTTGGTTATACGTGACAGTGTGCAGTATGTGATGCGTGTGTTGGACAGTGGCCATGAGACTGAAAGGAGGGAATTGGGTCATGATGATCAGTGGGCTATTCCCCCATAGTAAATAAGCTTGTGTACACATAGTACATTTATTGATTCAGAACAGAGCAGAGTTCAAACTCTCACCTGAGTGGAACCACTACTCACTAGATAGATGGGTCAGATGTTTGCCCTTTGTCAATAGCGAAGCGACCGTCAACAGCTAAATTGTGGCTTATCGTTCATGCGAGGACATGTGATTGCATAACTTTGCTAACGTGGTCGCATACGCTTTCACAAAAACAACATGTAGCCGACGTTACTGACATGTGGTTAGCATTGTAGTTGTGTCTGCATTTCAGTTGTGTCTTGTTATTCAAGCTCAAACAGTAGGCCTATGTCTGTCCTTCACCCAGAAACATGTCTCAAGTGCTATGGCTGGTGCTGAAGATCATTCATTTAGCAAGTAAGCCCCCTTAACTGCCGGATCCAATTCAGTGTTCAGTTCAATTAGATTTATTTGTCTTGCGCTTTTCACAATACATAGCCTATTGTTCCAAAGCAGCTTTACAAAGAATAGTGCCAAAGGCGACAGCAGCAGTTGAAAAACTTAAGTAGACGAGGAAGAACCTTGGGAGGAACCGAGAGTGGGCTGGGAAGCCTTTCTCTAAAGGGCTGGCGCATATTTATACAACAAATTTATGACAAAGCATACAAACAATCATAGACCTATCTGTAATGCTCAGGAGTGGAAAATAAGCAATTATTTTGTAGAGCTTGGAGATTAACAGAAATCCATTGTGAGCCTACTTCACATTATCTGGGTGAAAGTACCAAAACTCACAGCTTTGGAATGTGAATGCTCTTTAGCTTCTGGCTGAAGTGAATCATCTTTCATCTTCAGATTGTTTTTCTAAGTGTTGACACTTTTGTTTAAATCCTCAGGCAAGCACAACAGAAAAGCAATGACTAGTGATCAATCGTATATATATATATATAGTAATTAAAAATTTAGTGACTGTTGTTATTCTGAGATATCAGAGATATAGTGCTCTCGTTCTCATTTACCCAACATGCGGGAAAGACGCATTCTGACAAAAAATAAGTAATTTGTCATTTCCTTTATTTTAAGTGCGCAAAGGATATATATCTGCTCAAAAACTTCTTTCATTCCATTACTTTTAAAGTTAATAATGATTAAATAATATAGATGAATTAGAACGGTATTTCAGCTTGAATGCAAATTCAATTCAGTGTACACCTTTGAATAGGAACCCTTATTGACTTGAAGGTCTTCAGGTCTTTAGTTTTTTTATTTTATTTTTATTTATTTTTTGTGCACATTATAACCTAGAAGAGCTATTTTCTAAATCTGTATAGGTCAGATTCGTACTTGGAAGTTTTCCTATACAGGGGTTTCACATTTTAATGTCAGTACACACAGTTAATACACTATTAGGATGAAATCAAAGACCTGAAATCTGTCAACACAAACAAAACTATCTTTCAATCTTTCATTGTTTTGGGCACAATAAGTTCAGTCACTGTTTCCTCAGTCAAGAATCAATCAGTTTTGAGACATGATGTGACCCAGGTTAGTGAACAGGCTACAAACAATAATCTTTAATTGTTTCTAGAATACATTTTCATCCGTTTCTGTCCCTTAGAGGCTTCAGGTTCTAATTTAGCCTCATGAACTGAAGACCGCATTCAGTGCCATAATGAACAGGAAGCTCATGCTTGATTTAATTTTTGTCCGGTTGAGAGGACAATACGCCATGTGGAAGTTCTGCCCTATAGTGACTTAAACTTGCCAGTGCTTTGTGGCAAAACATCTGTGTGGCAATGTGTGGGAGAGAGATAACGTCTGGGGAGGGGGAATTGGTGGTACAGAAGCATGAGGCAGACAGGAAACTCCCTACGGCCATCCTTCCTCATATTACTGAGGTCCCAGTGAGGCTCTTCTCATCATTCAACACCACACGCACATGATTTCATACAGTTATCACACTGCAGCACTGTATACAAACATTACATTTTTCTTCTTCTCCACAAATGTTTGCAATCAATTCAGCTGGGCCACTTTAATGAACAGACGCCATTCAAAATGTAATTTTGACTATATAAGCAAAGTGGCGGAACCAAAGGTAAAAAATGTCTTTACTTGCATTGACCTAAGAGCTGAAGGACATGGTACTGAATAAAGAGAAATCGGGGAAAAGAGAATCCTTGAAATGGCTGGTAGAAACGTGATTGTATAAAATGAAAGTGAGGGCACTCAACAATGAATTTAAGGATTTGGACACAAAAATAATAATATTTTATTATGTTAAGAAATTTATAATTATGCATAATCATTCAAAATATTACCACTTCTAGACACCATTTAAAAGATAGTTCACCCAAAAATGAAAATGATGTCATCCAAACCTGCATGACTGACTTTCTAACACGGGTAAATGGGAACCGAAACAGTTTGATTTTCAACATTCTTCAAACTATCTTATTTTGTGAACAATTGTAGGTGGATCCTATTGTATTTTGTGTTCTAGAAGAAAAGAAATGCATAGGTTTGGAACGACATGAGGGTGAGTAAATGATGACTTGCAATGAAAGTGAGCACGAAAGAGCATGCCAAAAATGTATATTTAAATTAAAATATTTACATAAAGGAACAGTTTTGCAAAACACTGTACATGTTTCGTATTTGTATACAAACACATTTGCAATATAAACGACTCACGTTTGTCTCATTATTTCTCTTTATTTCTGCAAAAAGCAAAAGATAAAAATATTTTATATTCATCCCTGCCTTCCCCATGCAGTCTCTCTAGACGCTTCAGCAGCAGGATGTTATGACAGATCAAATGAATCCCAGATGAAGCGTGGCAGAGATTAAGCAGCAAGTCTGGGTGGAATATAGCATTTTCAAAATAATGAAAATGTTAAAGTGGCTGCTTTAAATTGACTCATCAGGCGAGACATCCTTATGCCCTCCCCTGACACAACATGAAGTTATGTGGTTGAAATGTTCTAATCCATCCTTTGAGACACAGGATTAAGCTCAAGGGCCAATTTTATCCTCTTTCACAGAATTTCTGGCAATACATTGCTGGGTGAATGCTTGTTGATGTGTTGCATTTTGCTTCCATATATTTTCCCCCCTCCTTTTAGATGTAAATACAGAGCTCATCTTCATTTGCTGTTGGACGTAGTTTTTGACTTCACCTTACCATTTTTAGAATGAATCTCCTCAACCACCTTTTGTTGGGTCCTCTAGAATCAACACTCTTCTATGCCTCCCAAAAAATTTAAATTGCTAATGAGAACAGTTCATTATTTGAATAACCATTGTTGCTGTTGGAGAATGCTCAGCAGTTATCATTTGCAAGTTAATTGGAGACAAAATATTCTAGCAACAATAACACATAAGAGCACATTTAGAAATACGGCAAATGTACTATAATTATAGTATAATTAGCCTGTGCTATATGATCTGATTTTCCTGCTAAAGTACAAAGGTTTTGAAAAACAACATGAAGTATGGGCTCAGTATTGTTAGCCAACCCGCTGACTGCCAGAGGACCTTGTGGTTGAACCAACCAATCATGAAACAGCAACATGTGGGTGTGTGACAGACACTGGCAATGTTCATTCATAAAAAAGTCAGGTGCGGTTATAGTGCCTTAAGAAGTACATAGAGTACACTGTTTATACCTTTGCTGATTTAATAAGACTGTTTGATTTTTAGTTTTCAAGGTTATTTGTCTTGTGCACAAGAGGTCAGTGGCAACTGTACACAGAAATGCTTGTAGTGTAGTGGGGTGGGAGGAGACGTGGGGAGAAACAATTAATGTCTTCTTATCATGGAGCTTAAAAAAAGCCTGGTTTATCAAATGTACATATCATTCATAAACAGCTTTATGACCTGAGGCAGTAAACATAGACTATTGAGTCTTGCTTTGAGTATGTGTGTGTGTGTGTGTGTGTGTGTGTGTGTGTGTGTGTGTGTGTGTGTGTGTGTGTGTGTGTGTGTGTGTGTGTGTGTGTGTGTGCTGGGAGCATGAGAATCTTGCCACCTCCCACAAACTCTGGTTAATATTTAATATTTGTTCTAAAATGTTCTAGTGGAATGTTATTTCTGTCATCATTCTGTCAACAACAATATAAAAAAAGAAGCAAAAAGCAAACTTTTCTTCCAACAAATGAGCACAACAACAGAACATGTCACTTTTAACCTGATATTAAATTATTTTCTGACTTCAGTTTTGTTATACAGCAACCAGAAATATAATGTTTGCTGCTGTTAGAAGATGTTTATGGCAAGATTTAAGACTCTTTGTTATCTCGCATTCATCTATGAATTGTATCCTTGTCTTTTCTTTTTTTTTTCTTCTTGTTATTAGGAGAGCCAAGTTTATCTTGGTCATTTAGTGTGACCCTCTGTGTGGTTATCTAAAAGATTAGTTAAAGCTCAATACTCCCTCATCTGGCCAGGACTGGAACTAGGGTTTTAAATGCCATGCTAGTAGCAGTGAATAGAACAGTAGTGTACAGTTTAATGCATTTTGTGCAGTATGCACTGTATATTCGCAATATATTTTTAAAATAGCGAAAAAACTAAAGCTGCGTGTGAATTATAGAACTACTACCTGCAGAGTGGTCATAAAAACATCAGGATGTCCTTTGAAAATAGTAGGGGTTTAACCCCAGCATCCTGTCCAAATTTGCCCATTGGCTTCTGTCCATCACCATGGCCCCCTAATCATCCCCATATGGTATAATGATTGGCTTTAGCTCTCTGTGAGCGTTCTGGCGCACTATGGCTGCTGTCACATAATGCAGGTGAATGCTACACATTGGAGGAGGTTAAGAAGATTCCTCCTGCCATTATGTAAAGCACTTTGAGTGTTGAGAAAAGTGCTATGAAAATGTAATTAATTATTATTATTATTATTAGCATCATCATCAAATGTATCAGACAGTATATGTTGTTGTCAAATTCAGCATGTGATGCATATTGCATATTTTTTCATATGTAATAAGATCTAATTTGGCTTTAAACAACTTCTGGGAGGACGTACAGTTTTAAAAAAAAGTTAACAATATAAGCTATTCCAGGTTGTTACAGCCCGTGCTAAGGATTTGCCAAAGTTCGCAAGGTTAGTGACATCAAATGCTGTCGCCATTCAAAATAATTCTGTTCTTCTGCAATTCATTAAAGCTGTGGAAATACGGACTGTACGATGAGGGCTCAGCATGTATTCCAATATTTTCCTACACGAGGATTTAAATTATGTAGAAATGTTAGTTGACTGTCAACAATTATTATAGGCTATTTCTGATAGACTCACATGCTTGATTTCATTAAAGGTACAATATGCAAGAATTTTTTGCCGCTAGAGGGCGCTACATTCCAAACAACAACAACGGCGTAGCTTGATGACGATGTGAAGGAGCGTGGAATGATGGGAACTGTCGTTTTAAACTCCACCGTGGATGTAAATCAGTCAGACGGGAATCGAAAAATCATGTTCATGGATGAGGCAAGTTCTATTTTTATAAATGTTGCGTTTAATGACATGCTTTTTGTGGCGAGGGGGGCGTGGTTCAGCGCGGTCTGTGATGGGAGAGAAAAGAGACGAGCAAGTAGGTCAAGTGCAAATGCACCTGTGTCTTATTGCAGTGATCGGCGTGGAGAGACCGCTTATAAGCCGCGCTGGAACGAGAGAGAGACTGGAGAGAAAATTGGACGCAGAGGAAGAAAACCGGTGGATCCAAGCTCTCATTTTTGAACTGTTTTGTGCCGTCGCGGTTGCCACAGTGAATGCGCGTTGTGCGCGGCTTTTGTTTGTTTTGCTTTATTTTAATAAAGTACGAGTCCCAGTCACGACGACGCGTCTTCTTCCTTCCTGACTCTTAAACCTCATCACACTTTTATTTCATTAAAATGAATTAACCGCAAGAAAAGTAAGGTTTAATACTTCATAGATGTTACTGTATTTGTTGAATTCATTGTTGTGATAACGCTGCGCAGTTTTACATGTTCTAAACAATTGTTGTAAAAGTACATTCGAACATGCCCACATCATTTGCCAAAATACTGATTAATCTTTATGTATAACACATGCTATGTTTATTTACATGGCCATAAACACCAGACGTGATAAACAATGTCAATAAACTAAACACAAATCTAAAGCAATAATACTTTCCTTACATAAACATAACTATTACCGAATGCTACATTTGGAAAATATAAAATTAAGCATGCTTTGTCGACAGAACCAGCTGCAATCGGTAAAGAATAATTGTGTCCCATAACGACTGCAAGAAACAAGCTAAAGTTTGTAGCTTGATAGACGCTACAACTACAACTTTCGCATTTGTCCAGGACTCCACGCAGTACGAGCGGAAACCGAGGGTGACGCGGATATGACGCAATTGACTGGCGACTCCCAGCTCACCCCTGCCAGAGAATGTCTAATATGGCCATAGACAGTATAAGAAATGGACAGAGTCATCTCATTGGAACTCAATTGAGGCAAGTGAAGCCCATTTTCAGCGATTTTTTCGGACTTCCGTTCCTGACGCGCAGACTCAAACTGAGCTTGACGACGTATATGTGACGTGAGCAACCCGTCTGTCTTCTAGTGGCTGTGGCATGAGAAATCTGAATCATTCCCTTCCGAATCTTGCAGAGACGGAGATCGTGAGTAGGAGGTGTCCATGAGCTAGGAGCAGGAGAAACTTTTGCTAGGTATTCTGATTAATTATTTTGTCATTTTGCCTCCACATCTCCCCGATTGCCCGTGAGCTTCTCCTCCCGTCAATACGGTAATCTCTCTACTGTGCGACAGAGAGTCGTGTGGTTATGACGCAATCGTTAGCCTACTTTTACAAAAACTGTTTTTACGGGGCCATAACATAAGCTACAAGGTAATGGGGCATTTTATACATTGTCGTGTTTCTTTAGAAATAAATAATGGACAAATGGAGTCTTTAAACGCCTCAGATGTAAAGTTATTCGCTGTCAAAGTGACGCCAAAATGAATGGGATTCAATGGGATGCTAACAGCAGGTGAAGTTCTGCTACAAGATTGTGGCACGCGGCCGGCTTCAACTTCCGGTCGACTTCCTTCCCGCTTGAATATGGCGAGAAGTTTCACTCTCACTACACTTCCGGCTTCTGAACTGGTTGCAGTTCCACTCTGATTCCATATGAGGGCGCTCACAGGACGAGTGCAGAATGAATGGAGGTCAATGGCGGTATACCCCTCAAAATCCACTTTTCTCAGGATATAATTTTTTGTCTAGTAATTTGAATGTTGTATTCGAAAGGAGATGCAAAGAAATTACACATTGCTGGGTGTTAGATTTTTTAGAGTCACTTATTTGATTTAAAAAAGTCTTTCAAAATGTCAATGACGTCAGAATGCTGACGTCATTAGCAGAATGCTAGCGTGTTATGGGCAACAACAACTCAACCTGTAAGAAATCAAAACGACATAAGTACTCGTTCATTCAACTTTCGACCTAAAACCCATGTTGAACTTGCAAAATCTACAATCACATCTGAGATTTCTCAACGGCAATCGGGTGAAAGAGACAAATTTAGCCGTCTAGCCCCATTGACTCCCATTCATTTTGCACTCATGGCGAGCGCCCCCAGTGGAACTCTGGTGGTACTACAACCAAAATTCGGTACAATAGGGCTTAATAGGGAGTGGACAGGCTCTCCGTAGACGGGCTCTGCCCCTGCTCTAACGCCCCGTTTCCTTGGTTAAAATCGCAATTTTCTCACGATTTAAAAATAGTTGGAAACATTTGGGATATTGTAAGTAATAAACTTAACAAAATATATAACACTGGCCTTGAGATTTTGGGATATTTTAATGCAAAATTCTTACATATTGTACCTTTAAACATGAGAATATATATTAATATTTGCAACGTTGCTGAACAAATCTCAGCATGTTTATTTTAAAGATATTATTTAATGTACTTCATGATTAGTTCAGCTTTTTTGCACTTAAAACACTTAAATGATCTGTATAAATAAATACCACTGCTAAATGATGTATTCTGACCAGAGTCCCATGTTAATGTTGTTTATTTTTTTAATGTCCTGCTGAGCAAACATTCAGCATGAGACGGGCATTAGGAAAAAAGGAAACAGTAGGAATCTATTAGCCTGTGCATGAATAATTTGACTCTCAAAAAGATGAGTAAAGCCTAAACTCACAAATGAGCCACTCGTGACTTTATGACTGCTGGACACTGTATTTAAAGTACAAATTATTACATCTTACTGTTATAGAACAGCATGTGGGAAAAAAGCAGCTGTATGCATCTTGTGAACTCATTGTGGCTTGTCTCTGTGACCATACAGTACTGGGTGTTTATTAGTGTTTATTTGCAGTGCTAATTAATTGTAATCTAGTGGGAGAGGAAAGGAAAGACTGTTTTGAAGTAATGTTGAAAAATGTAAATGTGTCAAGTTTTGACTACATGATGAATATCCCTGGATTTGACCAAACAATAGCCTCGAGGCAGAACTACAAACATTCCTGGTTATTACGCAATAAGAACTGCCCTTAATGCTCTTTAATCTTTTGATGACTGTTAATAGATGCAAATTATAGAAATGAAAAAGTGGTAATAGAAACATTAAATTATACCTAGTTACCAACAGAGAAGATATTATTTAGAAAGTGACCATTAAAAGGATGGCTGCAGTTCATTTATCAGCCAGGAGGGGGCAGAAGCAGAAAACCTTTTACCTTGTTCAAACTGAGGAGTAAGTGAAAAAGGGAAATTATGTACTATTATTATTATTATTATTATTATTATTATTATTATTTAAATTTCAGTCCATCTGTTTTATTGTCAGTTGAATTTCTTTAGGGGTTATTAAGTAATAAATGATTAGAACTTTTTAGGCTTCCTCAAATCGAATCTTTCTTTCTCGCTGGCTCAAACACAAATACACAGACCCACAAAGCAGCCACATCTGTCCTTTTATGGCACAACACTTCTTCAACAAAGAACAACAGAGATGCTAATTGATAACATTTGAAGATAATTACAGCAATTATTTCTAAAGTTCTCTTGGGCAATAATTGAGGCTTGTTGTAGAATCACGACCTTTATTAGACAATAGAACGGGGCTGGATAGCTATTTACAATGGATTCATATCAATTACTTAAATGCACTAAAAGAAAATGACAGTCTTGATATAACTTGAAATCATTAGTCTGTTGGATTTACATAAATTAACTAAGAAAGATGTTTTAATCAACTTCCAGTTACTGAATTAATTTCAGAGCTGAATATTTTGGATTCTATTGTGATTCCATTGTGACTGAGATACTGAACACCTGTGTGACCGTGGGATTTTCTTCTTTGATGGAGAGTCATAAATATTGAAGAAAAATAGGTTTCCTCGCTCTGTCATCTCAGGTTTATTTAGTGACTAGAATGCTTATAGGGCCCATGAAGTTGAAAACTGTTGATCAGCAATGTTAGCTACTCTTCAGACTGCTTTTCATATAGCCTAACTGAGCATGTCTCTCAAAATGAAGATAGGACTGGTAGAAAAATGCATCCAAAATAAATTGATTGCAGCCACAACAGCTAAGCAATATGAGATATTATCTGGACAACCTGGATAATATGGATGAATGAGCACTTAAATTAAAACTGACAAACAAAGTTATTAATCTTACTTAGCAATGGATGTTTGTTGGTGCCTTTACTGATTTGTTATTGGTTGGTTATTTTCTCATTAAATGATTGCATTCTTAAATTTCACAAAGAAAAATCTAGGGATCTAGTCTTGTTGGACTGCATACTGGATTCTGTCAGAGAGGTAATTCGTCATATGTGTTTGTGCGTGTTGTCTCATCAGACACCTTAAATATTTTAAGTTTTATAGCGTATTAGCCCTGCTCGATATCGAAATATCGCAAATGTAGCCTAGGGAAGACCGGGGACAGTTGCAACGCTTTTTGCATTTCTCTCAGTTAGACTATTTGGACTAGACCAACCAAATTTGTATATATTAAACTTGCATTTGTCTGCTAATTACCCATACCATTTAAAGATGATTACATATGACATATCGTTCACAGTAGTTATTTGAATGGAAGAAGCCAGATGTTGCAACTGACCCCGACCCATGGGGACAGTTGCAGCAGAACCCAGGGACGGTTGCAGCAGAACCCAGGGGACAGTTGCAGCAGAACCCAGGGGACAGTTGCAGCAGAACCCAGGGGACAGTTGCAGCAGAACCCAGGGGACAGTTGCAGCAGAACCCAGGGGACAGTTGCAGCACAACCCAGGGGACGGTTGCAGCACAACCCAGGGGACGGTTGCAGCACAACCCAGGGACGGTTGCAGCACAACCCAGGGGACAGTTGCAGCACAACCCAGGGGACAGTTGCAGCACAACCCAGGGGACGGTTGCAGCACAACCCAGGGGACAGTTGCAGCACAACCCAGGGGACGGTTGCAGCACAACCCAGGGGACAGTTGCAGCACAACCCAGGGGACAGTTGCAGCAGAACCCAGGGGACAGTTGCAGCACAACCCAGGGGACAGTTGCAGCACAACCCAGGGGCGGTTGCAGCACAACCCAGGGGACAGTTGCAGCACAACCCAGGGGACAGTTGCAGCAGAACCCAGGGGACAGTTGCAGCACAACCCAGGGGACAGTTGCAGCACAACCCAGGGGCGGTTGCAGCACAACCCAGGGGACAGTTGCAGCACAACCCAGGGGACAGTTGCAGCAGAACCCAGGGGACAGTTGCAGCACAACCCAGGGGACAGTTGCAGCAGAACCCAGGGGACAGTTGCAGCACAACCCAGGGGACAGTTGCAGCACAACCCAGGGGCGGTTGCAGCACAACCCAGGGGACAGTTGCAGCACAACCCAGGGGACAGTTGCAGCAGAACCCAGGGGACAGTTGCAGCACAACCCAGGGGACAGTTGCAGCACAACCCAGGGGCGGTTGCAGCACAACCCAGGGGACAGTTGCAGCACAACCCAGGGGACAGTTGCAGCAGAACCCAGGGGACAGTTGCAGCACAACCCAGGGGACAGTTGCAGCACAACCCAGGGGCGGTTGCAGCACAACCCAGGGGACAGTTGCAGCACAACCCAGGGACGGTTGCAGCACAACCCAGGGGACGGTTGCAACATGTTAAAAATACCTTAAATTTCACTGATTAACTATAGCTTTTTGTCTCAATGAACATAGAATTCTGAAAATATTAACTGTTTTAGGCCTACTATAATATTTTAGTATTATTAATTTATACAATAATACTATTGTAGCCTATTTATTTAGTCATATTTATCAAATAACAGTTATTGAGTTTTGTTTGTTCATGTGTAGAACATAGGCCTAGATTCAGTGTGCAGGTGTTACAGATGCTATTCAATCTCTCCATATTTCAGTGTCAGACAGGAAGAATTGAACAATTTGCAATGCAATAAACTTTTACTAAACATGCAATATATAACTTGTTGCAACCGTCCCCGACCCTATCAGCCATGACAGAACATCATAAGCCTGCTGGACACACTGACTTTGACACATGCTAACCATGTCACTTAGAAGTCAACAAAACAATAATTCAAACTAAGTAAGTTTTGATTAATTCATACAAAATGTCAGGACAGTATGACAAAAATACATCTCATGAAAAAATTAACTTTCATACCTCCAAAACAAGTTTTGTTCAATAAATGCAGCAGCAACCTTTAATAGGCTACTTCAAAAAGTTTTAGGTCGACGCATATAGCAGAGAATAGACTGGGCACACGACTGTTACTTACATGTGACTTGCTTGATGTTAAAAAGAGTCATTAAGTACAATAAGCTGCGGAAAATAACTCATTGCTTTACTCGCTCTGTCTGACACACACCCAAAGTGCGCGCACAGAAAGCCTCTCAGACAGCGTGCAATGCCGAATTAAATTCTCTTTCACTGCACTCGAACAGTCAAACACAGTTATGTCAAAATGCATGTCTTGGTGAGTATTCATGTAAACACAGTCGGTAATGTCTTAAGTTAATGTATCGGATGTGTCAATAAGATTTGTGCATTAGGTCTTACAGTGACAGCCGCCAAATACTGTAAACCTGCTGCTGTCTATCAAACAAGAAAATAACTCACTGCTCTTGACTGAATAACTTTTGTTGCTTTATTATAAATCAATGTATATTTAATTCATGTAAAGACAGTATTTTATTTTTACATTTGCTTATTCAGTTTCTGTATTGTTTCTTACTTTAATGTTATTAAAATAGATCTAATGTAGGCAAACCTACCTGAAAAACTTGGCATTGTTTATTAGGGGTTCAAGCGCTTAGCACTGAAACACTTTTGTAATTTAATTTGTATCTTTGTCAGCAGCCATGTCACCCTGTAGCCCAAGACCGGTTGCCCACTGAAGCTAAGCAGGGCTGAGCCTGGTTAGTACCTGGATGGGAGACCTCCTGAGAAAAAACAGGTTGCTGCTGGAAGAGGTGTTAGTGAGGCCAGCAGGGGGTGCTCACCCTGTGGTCTGTGTGGGTTCTAATGCCCCAGTATAGTGACGGGGACACTATACTGTCAAAGAGCACCGTCCTTCGGATGAGACGTAAAACCGAGGTCCTGACTCTCTGTGGTCATTAAAAATCCCAGGATGTCTTTCGAAAGAGTAGGGGTGTAACCCCGGCATCCTGGCCAAATTTGCCCAGTGGCCTCTGTCCATCATGGCCTCCTAATCATCCCCATATACCGATTGGCTTCATCACTGTCTCCTCTCCACCAGTAAGCTGGTGTGTGGTGAGCGTTCTGGCGCAAATTGGCTGCCGTCGCATCATCCAAGTGGATGCTGCACATTGGTGGTGGTTGAGGAGATTCCCCCCTTCTATGTAAAGCGCTTTGAGTGCCGAGAAAAGCGCTATATAAATGTAATGAATTATCTTTGTTTTATTGTATTTATATTGTTTATAATGTGCCTTTTCTTTTTTCTTTTTAACAACAAAGATAAATTAAAACAACAAAAATATCTAATCGTTCACCCCTAGTTTCAGGTGTTTTTGTTTTCCTGGATGTTCTTGATGTTGTGTTTTCAGTTTTCCAAGTTGAGCAAAGAGTTGTTGGTATTTAAATCGTTTTTTATTTTTTTACACTGATGTTAAAATGACATTGTCAGATTTGTGACATTACTTTTTTAAGTCAGTTTAAATATAATTTAAATAGATTTTACACTTAAAGCATTATCGTATCTGTCATGATTCCTGTCTTGTGTTCCCCTTGTCTTGTGTGGACTTTTGTTATTTACTGCATGTTTTGTAGTCCTTTGTAGTTTTACTTGTTTATTAGTCTTCCCAGGTGTTTCTAATTAGCCACGCCCCCTTGTTATCTAGCTTAGCTTGTTTGTCCTTGTGTATTTATAGCCCTTGTTTCACTTGTTACTTTGTCAGTTGTTGTACATGTATGGTTGCTTCTAGTTCGGTCATTCTCGTGGTTTTGTTTCTTTATCCCTGGAGTTCTTTATTATTTGTTCTATATGTTATTTAATTAAAACCCTGCAGATAGATCCTCGCCTTCGCCTGCTTTCTCCAGCACGTTACAGTATCGCATATCGAATATTACATTATTTCACAAATTACATATTGCATTTTTCTTCAATATCGTGCAGCCCTGTTAAATAGGCTATATATGTCATAATGACTATCCACTGCTAGAAAATATAGCGTACTGTGATGAATATCAAAATGTGAAAGTAAAATCAATTTAAAATCAATTAGGTCCATGTAATTGATTAAAATGGAATGAAGATAATTTTTTCTTTTTAATCAACCGAAGTTATTAAAATACTCCATTTAATGTATGTTAGAGGGGTAATTGAAAAATTGATCAAAATTAATCAGAGGGGAGTTTCCATTTCAGGATAGGTTTTGTGAACAATACCTTTAATAAGCTGCTGTGATTTTTAACATTATTTAATACCTATAACTTTTAATGAGGTGTCTAGTGTAATACCACTAAAATGAGTGATATTAGGTTTCTAATTTCCTAAATAAACCTGTTTAAATTGTTACTGAAAAATACCTTAAGAAAAAGGCTAGGGTTGACAGAAATGATATGTTAATATAAATGCTTCAGTAACATCAGATACATGTAGATAAAAGCAACCAGAGTTATGTTTTTTGTTTTGTTTTTTTTTAACAGGCCCCAGTGCATATGGAAGAAGAGAGGCTGATTTTGACAGGAAGACACAGGGACAAAGAAGCAGTGGAAAGGTATTCAGAAACCAAAAGGTGTGTTATATGAGTGTGACATAAAGAAAAAAAGAGCAAGAGATGGAGACAGAACAGCTCTAGTATGAACAGGTGCAGTTGTTAGGTCCTTTTGATCTTGCACCGAGCCACGTCCCATAACACCATCATTACTCACCATACAGACCCACAGACAAATACACATAAAGGGTTCTGTTCTTTGCCAGCATCATCCTTTTTAGCACTCAATCCATCTCTTCCTCATTCTTTCTTTTTCCACAACATGCAGGTCCGTTCAAAATGGCATGCACTAAAATGACTCGACATCCTTTGTCTGACCTGATGTAGCCAATATAATTGTCATAAAAACTCCATATGGCAAATCTGTGGACTCTTGCAGTTCTCGAACGGATAGTAGGCCTAATGTTGACCACTGTGAGTATGAATTTGGATTGCACCTTGCTATGTACCACTGTGAAACAATAAACCAACAAAGAGCTATGACCACATAACTTTCAGATACAAGAATATCAGTATTTGTGCAAGTTTTATGCATTTTCTTGACTTGTAAGAATAATAAATGTAACATGCATATAGGTCTATAGTTCTCAAATCGCAGAATTTCAGAGACTTAAAACTATTCAGTACAAAGAAAGTTTAATTGACAGCATGTGTGGCATAATGTTTATCAATGCAAAAAAAATGGCTAAACAAGCAACAACAACAACATAAAAGTAAATGGGGCAATCTACAACATTAAAATACCTACCGTTTCAACAGTGCATACGCATAAACGTAGTGTTAACATGATTTTAGTGTGAACAAAATCGCTACCTTTTAAGTATAAAATTATATCCAATTTTACAACTTAATTGCCATGACGATGTGACCATAAAATGAAAAAAATATGATTTAAACAGCCGCAGCTCAAATAATGCATATGTTTTAAAAGATGCATTAATGTAAGTGCATAAAATTATAAACTACTTAAATATTTACATTTTTTCTCAAGATAACAAGGTAAACATTGGAATTAATTTTTATGGTAATCAGCATAATGCCCACGTCCACGTCAACCTTCAAGTATCAGTCAATTCTCTCTTGGGATTAATGTACATCTACTTCTCTCCATCAACTGGGTGCTTGTGTAGTTTTTTGTGTATTGGTGACTGTATTTGTACAGGTGCCTGATATGACCTCAGAATTAGTACGTAGATCTTTCGGTAACACTTTATAATAACTGCACACTATTAATCATTAATTAAGCATTAGTAAATAGTTAATTAATAATTTATAAAGCATTAATAGACATTAATAAGCAGTTTATAAATACAGCTATAAATGCTTTATTCTTGATTTAAAAGCATATCTAATATGTTTACTAATTGTATTGCAATTCATCATTTCTAAATGAAGTATAGCATTATTTACAAACCAGTTATTTAGGAGTTGCCAGTGATTCATAAGATCACTTAGAAAGTGCACTGTAAAAATTAAAGGAGCCTCAAATATCCTGTCGGATACTCAAGGAACTTCAAAATGTAATTTAAGTGCCTCAAAGCTCTTTCTCCTAGTAGGGTTACTGGAGGAGCATTGACATTCTTTGAGGTTCTTGCTGGAACTTATGGGATCCTTTAAGCACTTTGTATTTAGTTCAGAGGTTCTGGAGTCACCTTTTCATTACCATGAGACCTCGAAGTGCTTTGGGGGAAAATAGAGGAACTTGAATGCGATAAAAGGGTTATTGGAAGATCTTTTAACATTTAAGTGGTTCCTGGAAGATCTCTTATGTTAAAGCCAGCATCTGGAGGAACCCAATGGTTCTGTGAGGCCAAAATGAGAATATTATTATCCTATTATTATTATTATTATTATTATAGGCTATAAGTTTGATTCAGTATAGCCTACATACCCAGGTGAAAAAAGACGTACTATTAAAAACGTACTTGAGTGTGTTTTTAGTAGGCCTACAATACAAATATACTTTAATGCATTTTTAATACATTTAACAGTAGCCTACGTCTTTTTCACCTGGGTAGCTTACATTTATTTAGTATCTATAGGCCTATTTTGTTGATTAATTTAAACCTTAAACAACAACACTAAATTATAATAATATTAATAAGAAGAATTCATTAATTATTATTGAATAAATAATAGTAATAAAATAATAATTTTTACCTACTTCTTCATAAATTATTATTTGAAGAAGAAGAACTAGGAGGAGAAAAGTTTTATTCTGTCACGAAACTGCTGCTATTCCCAGAGCTATTCCTCTGCTGTCGTCGCTTCAGTGATCCTTCAGTGGATCCAGTGATCCAAAGCTTCCGCCGTTTGATCGGCTCTCCGTTACAAGGTTTGTAAACTCGCCAAATAAATATAAATACAGAGTCTACTCACTATATATTCAAACACACATATATATAAACTAAATTGATTATACATTACTACTTTTTTACAGTGTTTACCACTCGTTTATTGCACAGTATCTGGTATGAAGGTTTTAGCCGCGATGCTAACTACGTTGATCTAACGTAAGTTAAAGGTATAGCGGAGGATGTTTTACTTCCTGGTGGGTAGTCTAAACTATTGGTCCTCCTAATTGTCAATCATTCTGGTGAATCAATCAAACTTTTCAAAAAGTGGAGAGGGCGGGTCTTATCTAAAATTTGGAAAGATCCTCCGCTATTCCTTTAATGAACAAATGGAAATTATTGACTTATTGTCTTAGATTGATTTAGTCATTCAATTCAACATATTCTGTAAAACTGTGTCTTCAAATTGCTGAGATAGCCTAACTAATGTAGCTGATTCCTGCTGTCGTCATTGGCGTTTGTTATGAATAACAAAAGCAGGTTAATATAGTTTGGTCTGTTTTTGTTTAGCCTAACTTTACTTACTACAGGTGCCCTCATTCTCTCAAATACCATTTTAAAGCCATTTACTGGTCAATAAATATTATGTTGTGAATAATCAGCTTTGTTCTTTTGTTTCCCCAGAACAACCAGTAAGTTACATTTCTAAAATAATCTGAACATTTACTTTATTACTATGAACTTTCTCTGTGTGAAATTGTATTGTTTGACTGTGTACTTTTTTAATAAGTTATTCTCTGAAAATCTTCCCTCATGCTCTCAAATCTCATTCATGTTACTCAGAAAAATAATATAACAGGTTTGGAGCCAATAATGCTATGCATTTTTTATAGGCTATACCTTAATCATATGCATTTGAATATAAGACATTTGAACCCTGAATTATAACTTAAAGTTTAGTCTTTTTCGACAAAAAAAAAGGAAAAAGCTATTATATGACTTCAGAAGACTTACAACACAACCCATAACACATGAGTTGTGAACTCATTGACTATTTTTAGGATCTTTTCTGGGACATTTTTGGAGCTTAACCATTTTTACATAAATTGTTGCATTGAATTGAACTAGACAAGTGTACATAAGAATAATTTGAATGAATTACAAAAAAAATGTATGCTTGTGTTTCATGCAGTGATATTGAATGGTGACGGGTTGCATTATGCCTGAGATCTGCTTTCGGGTTCACAGACAGAAAGTCAAACAGGTTTGGAACGTCACAAGGCTGAGGAAATTATTTAATAACTTTAATAACTCTAACAGTAAATTTTGTACTTTGCAGGGATCTCGGTAAGCTGAAATACAAGTTTGATCAAGAATAAAAATCCTCCTGTAGACCTGAAAATCACTGAAGTGCCTGGACCATCCACCAGAAAAGAGGAAAAGCAAACAGAAAATGAAGCTGATGCTCCTTTTCACTTTTCTAACTCGTTAAGTACCTCACGTGTCACTCGTGAAGATTTTATAATTGATTGCATTTTATGTTGCAGCGAGTAAAGGTGCATCACATTTGTGAATTTCGTGAAATTACACAGGCAAAAAGACAAAATTGCTGATCGTGTGGATTCTTATTGAAATGACTGAATTCACCAGTGAACATTCACAGAACAACAGATCATTTTACTGCACCTTAACTCTGTTAAAATGGAAAATGTTTTCTGCTTGTTGTGACATAAGGAATACTGTTTCCGGGTCGAAGCCTCTACTTCTACTTTCTCTATCTTGTTTCTAGATATTGAGAATACTCAACAACCATTTATGGGAACTGTTGATTCAAGTCACACATGTAAGCTTTTCAAAAGGCATAGTGTACATTTCAGTCTCCAGTCTCACGGCATCCCAGACTTCAACATTTTATGATTCAAAATAGCTGAATAACTAACCATCTGAGATTTCGGAATAGAGATAAAGGTTAGGATCCTAATTTTCAGGAATATTACAGCACAATGAGTGTATATTAGCACTGTTTGTTGTTTGTTTTTGGCATCTGATAGAGCTTTTGGACTTGGAAACAGTGACGTTAGACTTAACAAGCGGACTGAAACACATGTTTTAAAATTAAGTGAAGATGGACATTTTTAATTAGTCAAAATTGTAATTTTTTACATTGATTTATTACATGGAACATGTGTTTTCCATGCATTTTGATGAGATGTCTTTTCTTGTGTAGCCTATTGTATACACATGGTTGATTATTCATGTTACTTATGTATTATACTATTTTTTGTGTGTGTGTGTATTCATTGATATTAATCTATTACTAGCTTTTTTTTTTTCAAGTGCATGGAAGTGTATGTATTAAAATGGATCTAAAATATGTAATAAACAATTCTTATTTTGTATTTGGTTCAGTTTGTTTATTATAATAGAAGTTAATGGTGGTAACCATAGTAACAACATGAAATTAATTTAATACAAATAAAATAAAATTGAAATTTGGTTCCTGGAGGCACCCACAGTGGTTCCACACAGTGCCTAATATAAGAGTTCCTCAGGAAACCTGTGTGGTTCCTCAGAGAACCGCCCCTTTTTAAAGGGTGCCTAGAGGATCTACAGACGGTTCCGCCGGTGTGGCAAAGTGAAGAACCCCAAAAGGTTCCTCCAGGCACCTTTTATTTTTACAGTGTGTAAGTAAATGTAGTAAATTCAGGTAGTTATAAAGCATTTAGTAGTGGTCAGTTAACTATTTGTGTGAGCTCATCTAAAGTGAGGACTAGTTATGCCTTGTAAAGCATTTATAAAGGAGATTTAAAGACTCAGTTATCTTCTAAACAGAAAAAAGAAACAAACACAACACAGTGATACAGAACATAAAAATATCAACAGCCTTTAAATCTCCATTGTAAATGCTTTACAAGGCATAACTTGTCCTCACTTTAGATGAGCTCACACAAATAGTTAACTGACCACTACTAAATGCTTTATAACTACCTGAATTAACCATGAATTACAGTAGAAATACATGTTAATAAACCATTTATTAACACACTAAGTAACTATATATGTCTGAATAATAAGATGTATGAATGTATTTATATATTTTATTAATGATTTACTTAAACTTTCTAAGTGATCTTATGAATCACTGACAACTCCTAAATAACTGGTGTGTAAATAATGCTATACTTCATTTAGAAATGATAAATGAATCATTTATAAAGTATGAAAATACAATATTAAACACATTATAGATATGCTGTTAAATCAAGTATAAATCATTTATAGCTGTATTTATAAACTGCTTATTAATGTCTAATAATGCTTTATAAATGATGAATTAACTGTTTTCTAATGCTTAACTGCTGATTAATAGCGTGCAGTTATTATAAAGTGTTACCGATCTTTCTCATCCCCCTCTCTCTAACTAACATGTACACACACACTAAGTCTCAAGACCTGTAATTGCTCCACAATCAATGACATCAAACACTTTCCTCGGATGCATGAATTTAAATCAGCCTCTTTTACCGTCCAGCACTCTCCCAAAGACACACACACACACACACACACACACACACACACACACACACACACACACACACACACACACACACACACACACACACACACACACACACACACACACACACACACACACACACACACACACACACACACACACACACACACACACACACACACACACTTTATGTTCTCTGAGCATTCATAACAAGAGGTTGTCATAGATACCAGCACAAAAAAAATCCTCACCATTTTTCCATTCATGTAGGCTATCTGAATGTGTGAACTGCCGCCTTTTTCAGTTATTTTTTTTTGTGGACATGCTCAGAGTTTGGCTATTAAATTTCAGTTTGTGTGTGTGTGTGTGTGTGCACTTACAGGTTTATATTACATTGTGAGGACCAAATGTCCCCACAAGGATAGTAAAACCAGAGATTACCTATATTATGGGGAGCAGCCAGCGGTCCCCAAGAGGGAAATGGATTAATAAACATACTAAATTATATATATTTTAAATATAAAGATGGGAGGGTTTAGGGGTAGGGTTAGTGTCAGGGGATATAGTTTGTACAGTTTAAAATCATTAAGCCTATGGAGAGTCAAAGAGATTAAAAAAAGAGACAAAAAAAGAAATAGACTCTTGCTTTTGAGCTTTTTGTTTTCTCAGATGGTGAGCTGCCCCTTCACAATAAAGGTTCTTTCTTTAGTTTCACAAACTTTTTCCCTCACATATTTTAGTCATGTGCTTGTAGATTGAGTAGCCTAGTCTGCTGCTGCGCAAATGCCACAAATACCGTGACGTCCACATTTCGTCAGTAGGGCAAGGTTTGCAACACTGATAATATTTTATCTACAATAGACTAATCGTTAAACTTTGTCAAAGGTAAAAAATATAAATTTTGTTGGTTCGTTTTTTTTCTTTTCTTTTTGGACATTTTATTAAAATAAGCTAAAAAATATGTCAGTCTTAGTTTGAATGAGCAGGATAATTCTGGTTTCAATAAAACTAAATCAAAACCCGGGTGACACTGGTTTAACTGGCCAAATTTCAATAAGGAATATATGTGATATGTGATCATGCTTCATCATCCTACAAGATGGATCTGTGCACCTTTTCTGTATTCTTCCACTCAAGCTAATTATACTGTTTAGAAAACAGCTCAAAGATTTAGTTGAAATAACTGAACTGAAAAAACAGAGGAATGCTGAAACCATCCATTGTTCCTTTCAGTATAAATAACAGCAATCATCCAAAATGTATAAACCACCTGATGATTTTCCATCCTGTAGTTCTCACTCAGGAGGGGATCCAAGGTGCTTTGTTTCCACCTGCATATATTTTGTTGTTTACCAGCAATGCCTGCAAGAGGAGGTTATACGAGTAGAATTTAATCTTGATTGTGAAACTGGGATGTTTTGATACACTACATGCATGTGCCATATAAAATACATTGACTTGTTTTCCATATTTCTATCATGACAACTCTCTGGATATTTTTAGCATGGTAATGAATATGACAATGTTCATGTATTTAGTCTTGTCTAATACAGAGCTGCTCATGTCCCGGGAGTCAAAAATTTGGGTGCGGACATGCTATCGAGAAACAACACTCCCCCAAGCGAGTGGTCTCTCGACCCACAGACCAGACAGTCTGATATGGAGTGTATTCGGCAAGGCAGAGGTCGACCTCTTCGCCTCGGAAAACAACACTCACTGTGCAAAGTTCTTTTCGAAGAGCAGGGACGCGCTGGCCCATCCCTGGCCCAAACGCCCTCTATATGCGTTTCGCGCCAGTCTCTATGATCCCTCAGGTCATCAGACGGATCAAGGAGAGCGGATGCCCAGTCCTTCTAGTAGCCCCCCTCTGGAAAACCCAGGCGTGGTTTCCAGAGCTGGTGCAGATGGTGGACATTGTTCCCTGGCCAGCGCCAATGAGGAAGGATCTCGTCCTTGAACAGGACGATTTGGCACCCTCAGCCCGAATTATGGGCCCTCCAAGTGTGGCCCCTCAACGGGTATCCTGGGACCTCCCAGAAAAGGTCTTGAATACCATCACTGAGGCTAGAGCACGGTCTACCAGGTGCCTCTATGCTCTTAAGTGGTCAGTATTCACTGGTTGGTGCTCAGCCAGGGACCTCAAGCTCCTTCCTGCAAGAGCTTTTGGATAAGGGTCGCTCCACATCCATGATCAAAGTGTATGGGGCAGCCATAGCAGTTTGCCATGATCCTGTGGCTGGCCAGTCACTGGGGAGAAACGACCTCATCGTTCGTTTACTTAAAGGAGCTAGGAGGATGAACCCCCCCAGGCCCCCTACTATACCGGCATGGGACTTCTCCACGGTCCTTGGGGCCCTGAAGGGTCCTCCATTCGAACTGCTACAGTCGGTTGATCTCAAACCACTTTCGCTGAAAACTGCTCTGCTGCTGGCTCTGGCATCAGGCAAGTGGGAGATTTGCAGGCGCTCTCTGTGAGCCCTTCCTGCCTGGAATTTGGGATAGGTGACACCAGGGTCACTCTCAAGCCAAGGCATGGTTTTGTACCTAAGGTGCTCTCAACTCCGTTCAGAGCTCAGGTTATTACATTATCAGGACTTCCACCCTCGGAGAACGATGGGGAGGCTAATTTGCTCTGTCCTGTCAGGGCTCTAAAAATCTACTTGGAGCGTTCTACGCCGTTTAGGTCAGATCAGCTCTTTGTTTGCTTCGGTGGCCGCACCAAAGGGGCCCCGGTCACGAAGCAGAAACAATCTAGATGGATAGTGGATGCCATCTCTCTAGCTAGCATATGAGGCCGTGGGCCAGGTTTGCACCATAGGCGCTAGAGCCCATTCTACGAGAGGCATGGCCTCTTCGTGGGCTTGGTCTAGTGGTGTACCAATTCAAGACATATGTGCGGCGGCCGGCTGGTCCTCGCCGTCCACATTTGCGGGATTTTATAACATGGAGGTTCCTTGCCTGCAGGCTCGAGTCCTCTCAGTATGATAATTAGATCGGACGATGTCTGGTCTTATCAGTCTATCTATTACTGTCCATAAGCACAATTGTCCTGGGACTTATGTTTGGAATGAGCCTGGTTCTTATGCTCCAGCCCCTTATTCATGAAACCCGACTCAGGTCCGGTTACTGTCACTTATGTTGGGGTTTTATTATGGGTTGTTTCTGTGATCCTTGGGGTGCTTCCCTAGGCTCCAGTTGTATGCAGCCAGTTGCTAATAGTGCGGCGTTTTACATTGCGTCCCCACTGCGTATTAGCTATGCAATATGAAGTGACTGTTCTCGAAAGTGAACGTACTTGGTTACTAACGTAACCTCGGTTCCCTGAGAGTAAGGGAACGAGTATTGCGTAGCCTGCCGCACTATTGCAATCTGTCAGGATTTGTCGCTTCAGTCGATTTAACCTGCTATATGGCCAGAATGGGCTCCCTTTATAGGCTTATGCCACGCCCATTTAGGCGCGCTCTGACGTGCTTGGCGCCAAGTCACTTGATTCAGGCACTTAACCATAGGATATGCAGTTGCCGCAGCACAGCCAATGGGCAAGCTAGATGCTCTGCTGTGTTCGCTGTGCAGCTGCACTGCGTTTTAAACTATTAGCTTCAATATTTCTCGAGGAAAGGAGTTTCTCCACTGCGTATTAGCTATGCAATACTCTCAGGGAACCGTGGTTACGTTAGTAACCGAGAACGTTTTTAGTCAGAGATTTTCCAATCTAAAAAAGTAAGCAAAATTTTGTTCTCCTTCTTAGAGCCAGCGTCTTCTAGACCTTACAAAAGCAGTATTGCCTTTCTGGACTGTTTTCTGCTGTGAACTACAGCCTGTTTCTGATTGTGAGTTGGGATGTCCCGGTTGGTTCTGTTTGTTCCTCGCCCGACAACCTTGCTGGTCTGATACTGATTCTCGCCTCACGATTTGGATTTGATTGAATATGTTAATCAGTGGTTGTATATCAATCAATTTGTTTTGTGATTTCACTAGAACAAATAGAGTCTCCGCAACGGCAATAGATTGAAGCGTGTGTCCAAGTGAAGACGAGTTACGAGAATGCTGTATCCATGCAACTGATAGCAGCGGCAACGAGCTCAGCAGCTTGATTCCAAAAACAACACATTTCAGCGCTAGAACGCCTTTTATTTTACCAACGAACAAAATGCATTCCCTACTAGTTAATTTGAGATGTTTTATTTGTTTGTATTATGTACATCCGTGCCGCGAGATGTTTCAAAAAGTGGTCGGGACAATATAGAGCCTGGCAAAAACCCATATTGCTCCGCGACGTGTCAACGATGGTCGCTTTGGCTAGGTGGTATTTATAGCAGAAGGGGCAGGATGCTTTAGATTCTAGAGAGCACTTGATTGGACCGAAGATGTGATGAGAAGCTGAAGTCCGCGGTGACATCACAAAAATCCGTTATCCATTTTAGCGGAAGTGAGAGACTGTGTGGTTTGAATGCTTATATCTCCTAAATGCGAATTTTGTCATTGGTTTGGAACAGACAAGCTTATTCATAACCTTTAGCTTAACATATTCATAGCTAAAAAACCTAAACTTTGATTTCAGGTGGCCTTTAAGAAAAGCGTGCACACACAATTAAAATGAGAATTTTCTGTAAATTACACCGTATTTAACTGTAAAATGAACTGTATTTTACTGTAGGACAGTTAATACAGCATGTTACTGTATTTTAAAGTTGCATTGTGGGAAATATCTAGCCTGGTAATCCAGAGTTCTCGCGAGAGCACAAGTTGAATTTGCTCAGCGAGTTACTCTGATGTCGAGTAATGATGCTCATTAAATATGCCCCTCGATCTGAGCTGCACCAATCACATCAGGTTATCTGATATAGGCGGGCCAGAGGCGAGATAAACAGATGACGACAGCACTGTGACGTCGAAGTCATTAGTAAACATTGCAAGATGGCTATGGATGAACACCAGTTGTTTAAAATGGGTTTGGCCGCTACAATGAACGAGTTAGACTTGGCTTTTTATCTAAAACAGGAACAGAAGACGCCGCTCGAATCGTTCCTTTGAAAGAAGGAAGTTTTTGCTGTTTTGCCGACAGGATACGGTAAGAGTATAATCTACCAGTTAGCTCCGCTGGTAGCTAAGCGTATGGGGTTTATTGTTGTGATTGGTCGTAGTGTTATCCTATTGCGTGCAGTGAGATTTTCAAATGCATGCTTGGTGCCGCCCCTCGAGCTGGGCGATTTTCATTAGTCGACGCCAGACCATTAATCTTTTAGATTTAGGTAGATTTAGCGCAAAACCTGACCAATCACAGAAAAGCTTTTATTTCCCGCTTGGAGAAAGAAGAAAACGAAGACGATGCGAGAACCAGTCAGATGCAAAGGTGTGTACAAATATTCCTCCTTTTACTTTACATATATTATATTTTTGGTTTAACAAAAAAAAAAAAAAAACGCTTCCACTTAACGGCGCGCAGTCACCTCACACTTTGTGCTGTGGGGAGAGCTTGAGAGAGTTGTGGCGACACTCTGTGCAAACATTCATATTTCTTTCTTTTCTTTCCCTTTCCTGAACGTTTCACTGTCAAAATATGGACATTAACAGGTCTCTGCCTTGGGTTTGACCACACCAGGAGCTGGTGTTTCAGTAAGAGTAGACATTTCTGCCGTTACTGTCTTATAAACAGAGACATGTTTGAAAGCAAAGGCACAGACTTAGGTCCAACAAGAACAAAACAGAGTTACCAAAACAGTGTGGCAATGTCTGAAGGGCAAGAAATTTGTGATCAAGTATGGTGTCAAGTTCGATTCTGTGTTCAACTGCCTAAAACACTTTCATGTGTGTGATCTTGGGCTTCCTCCGTGTTTGGCACATGATCTTTTTGAGGGAGTTGTTTCAACAGATCTGGCTTTGTACATAAAACAGCTTGTCACTAGGGAAACACTCCAGCTATGTTCAGCTGAACAGAAACATATCTAGCTTTAAGTTCTGTGGAAGTGACATGAATAATAAGCCATGTGAAATAAAACCTGATGGTGGAAAGTTGACAGGACATGCAGCTCAGAACTGGTGTCTGCTTCGATTGCTCCCATTACTAATTGGGGATCGAAAATCCACTTGATGATGAAATTTGGCAGTTGTGCTTGAAGTTAAGGGAGCTTGTTGAAATTATATGTGCACCAAAAAGTAGCCTACATGAAATGTCTGATTGAAGAATATGTGCACTTAAGAGCTACTGTACCTTGTTTCCAGATGCACCACTGAAACCAAAACATAATTTTTTACTTCACTACCCTGAACTCACAATTAAATTTGGACCACTGATTAGACTATGGACTTTACGATTTGAAAGCAAGCACACATATTTTAAACAACGAAAAAAGCTGCTTTACTCTGGCTTAATGCACTTTTTTAAATCAACACTTTATTGCAAGCCTATTTGAGTGCTGGCTCCATCTTTTCTCCAAATGTGCAAGTAGGTGAAGCAGATGAGTTTCACAGTCACTTATACAACACCCACATTCAGGAAGCTCTAAGGATGCAAGGCTTTCATGACGCTACCTTTGTAACATTAACTGCTACATACAAATGAACCAAGTACCAGACATCAATGGCTATTGTGGTAGATCAAACTGATGATGTATACACACTCGGAAAAATTTAAATGATTCTGATACACTTCTCAAAATTATTCTTTGTTGTTGAAAAGTGTAAATCAGTGGCAGTTGTTGATCTGGGCTACACTTTCTACAACATGAGTCAAGTCCCCATTATTTATGTGTAAACGTAGAGAATCTAGCTGACTATAACCCTCTGCCAGTATACAAACGATTTGTTGCTAATTTTGTTGCACTTCACCACTCTGTTTGTCTTAGGTGAGAAGCTAAAAGATGGAATCAATTAGAGGTGTTCTCCCAATGCTGGATGATGATCAACTTAACCACCTGATATCAGAATTGACTAGAATTGGTGTGAAAACAGACGATGACCTCCAATATTTAACATCAGATGACCTGAAAGACTTCCTTTCACCAATAGACTGCAGGAAACTGATTCATTTTTTCAAAATCAGAGGTTAGTCATTTGTATATAATATGTATATAATATACAGTAGTAAAAAAAATGGGTTTTAAGCCATATTCATTATCAGTGAAGTAGAAATATGTATATTTGTTAAATGATTAATTTACTGTTATTAAATACTTTGTCACGTTTCTACACTACATCTGTTAAATTAGATTTTTATGTTCAATATTCCATTTAGTTTTGTAATAGTAAAAACGGCTTATGTGGGTTTTAAGCATGATCAATGAAGTAGAAATATCTACATTTGTCAAATAATTAATTTACTGTTAGTGAATACTCATAATTTCACGTTCTACACTACATCTGTTAAATTTGTTATGTTCAATTTTTTATGTTCAATATTTCATTTAGGTAATGAAAATATTCTAGCTACTCAGCCAAGCAACCATCCCAACTCTTCAACATTCCCTGTGCAGTGTCATGGATCCAGTCAAGTTACAAATGAGAGTCCAACATCCACTCCAGTCCCAGTTCAAAGTGCAGCATGGGTGTCAGATTTTCAAATACCCTGGGGTAAGATGACACCAAATTTAAGAACATGTCTTGCACAAGGAAAGCGACCTAAAGCCTCAGATAGGAGACACATGGTTAGGGTGATTGTGGATTCGATCAGAGAAGTGTGTTTAAATCCAACCAAGTGGCAATGTTCAGAAGTTGCACAGTCAGTCATCCATAAGTATCCAAACAGTGACAAAACAGAGGAAGGAGAGTTAATTGGTTGTGGTTACTACTCTTTGTTGTGTCAGTTGAGGACAAGGGTGGAACATCTTAACCGGAACAATACAATGGCTCGACGAACAGGAGACGAAGTGGATGATAGCCAACCTTCAACATCTAAATCCGCTAAACTGGATAGCTATGGTTGTGTGAACTGGAACCCTACTGAACTTCCTGAAGGGGAAACCTTTGATTCTTTAGAGATAAAGAGACAGGAGATTCTTAGTCTATTTTCTCAAGAAGGACCTTGTGCAGCCGAGCGCAGCAAAGTCCAGGAATTAATGAAAATGACATTCATTGCACAACGTCACAGCATTAATGCCAGCCCTCCACCCAGTATCTCAGATCTTCAGGCAAGGTGGCCTTTTCTCTTTACGAAGAGATTCTTATGCGCTCATTTTAAGGAACTGACTGGGATTGATCCTGACATCAGATTAAAGGACTTCTATGTAATTTCATTCTGCCGGCCCAGAAAAGTTAGTAAAGACATCGTTAAAATAGTCCAAGTGACTACAGTGGCCCAACCTTAAGTTTATCAAGCGACGAGAATACTTTTTGTGCGCAAAAAAAACTTTATTCAACTATTAATTTTCTTCTGTGTGGGCCTCTGACGCGAGTTCACGAGAGCGCCACAACGCATGCGCAAGAACTGAGAAGATGACGCTCACGATCATTTGATGGGAAAGTGTGAAAGGTAAGCCATTCATTTCGCGGCATTGGTAAGGCACTTTTACGTTTTCTCGTTGGTTTCTCACGATTCGGACATCCAGGAAATGCACACTTTAGAACAATTTTAAACACTACATCGAGACCCATCTGCGTCATCTTCTCAGTTCTCGCGCATTCGTCGTGGCGCTCTCGTGAACTCACATCAGAGGCCCACACGGAAGAAAATGAATTGAATAAAGTCATTATTTTTGTTTTTTTTGCACACAAAAAGTATTCTTGTCGTTTGATAAACATATGGTTGAGCCACTGTAGTCACTTGGACTATTTTAACAATGTCTTTACTAACTTTATATGGCAGATATCGATTACCTAGCAGCCTATGAAGGAGTGAGACAGCTCTCAGATTTCATCAAAAATATCTTAATTTGTGTTCCGAAGATGAACGAAAGTCTTACGGGGTTGGAACAACATGAGGGTGAGTAATTACTAACAGAATTGTCATTTTAGGGTGAACTATCCCTTTAAGAAAACACATGCAAATAGAAAAAACAACTGCAAATTAAGAAAACATCTTCATCAGTTTTACAACACATGTGTGCTCAAAATACTCACAACACAACCAAAGACAGAAATGCGCTGCAAATGGCACAGAACACAACGGAAATGTTTTCAGGGGACCCCAATAAGTGACGAACCCAGCTGTGTACAACCGATGTACGATCAACGGATGTCCGAATTCACTCACTTGTTTTCATTCACTCCTTCAAGTGAACTGTGTTAGTGGACTAACGTAGCGATTAGTGAATGAGGGTTTAGGAGGCGATTTCGGATTTAGCCAACGTAATTTCCTCATTATTTTCACCTGGGATGTTCCCATGACAACGCAGCATGGTGTCCATCAGCTGAATAGCTGTTCTTACGACAGAAATGTCTTATTATTGCTGTTAACATAACTGTTGCAAATAAATACATTTTATACAAAAAAAGTTTTTATAATATGCTTTATTTATTTGTGTGTGAGTGTCTCAACTTTAAAAATTGCTGTCTCATCTTTGGACCCTACATTACCTAACATTTCTTACCTATGAAACATATTTAAACATAACATTACAAACAAATTTTACAATGTTACTGATGTATAGATTAATATCGTACCCTCATGTTCTTTTTACATTTTGTATACAAAGTTGTATGTCATAAACATGTAATCTCTGTATGTTTTGCAAGAAAACAAAAGTAAAAAAAAACAAAAAACAAATTAGACATTGAGAAATAAGCATGTCCCATCCGGGTTCGTCACTTATTGGGGTCCCCTGGAAACATTTCCGTTGTGTTCTGTGTCATTTGCAGCACGTTTCTGTATTTGGTTGTGTTATGAACTTTTGCAGTGCGTTTCTGTATTTGGTTGTGTTGTGAGTATTTGGAGCTCACCTGTGTTAAATCTTTGTCTTAACCTATGTTTAAAAAATGTTTACACATCAAATGATCTAACAATGTTTTTCTGTTATGTAAAGGTTCATTGTGAGGATTAACCCTGACAACAGCAAGTGCTCCTCAAAGTTCCAGGTCAACAAAAGAAGTGGGAAGATGGTGCAAAGGAAGAACTCTGGCCTGAACCCTCATGTATCCTCCTTCATTAAGGAGTTTCTGGATTTTAGCTGGCAAAACTATTAAGCTACTAAGAGCAAATACACTCTACACAGGAGTTTTCTGACTGTAAATTTTTAAGATTGTTCTTATGACTGAATCTGTTCATGAATTGTTTTAAAATGCTCTTAATATGAACATCTGGGGCCCTATTTTAACGATCTGAAACGCAAGTGTCAAGCGCAAAGCGCAAGTAACTTTGTGGGCGGGTCTTGGGCGCTGTTGCTATTTTCCCGGCGGGATAAATGACTCTTGCGCCAGGCGCAAATCTAAAATGGGTTGGTCTGAAGTAGCTTCATCATTCATAGGTGTGGTTTGGGCGTAATGTGAAATAAACCAATCAGAGCGTCATCTCACATTCCCTTTAAGAGCAGACGCGCTTTTTCCATAGCGGATTGCTATTGTAACGGCAGATTTGCCAGACGCGCGCCAGGAGCGGTTCACAGCCAAGGAGAGCAACGCTCTCGTCACGGCCGTAAAAGAGAGAAGTTACATTGAAATGGAGAAACCCACCCAAATTAACTTCGGTTAAACAGGCGTATGATAATTTGGGTAAATGTGTAAGCTAGATGTATGCTTTTATAATAAATTGTCTATCTATCTATCTATCTATCTATCTATCTATCTATCTATCTATCTATCGTAATAATGTATGATTTGCAAAAATGAAAACTGCTGCTTCTGTGTAGATGAGAGAATCAAAGTGCACGTTGTGCACACGCTACATTGATTATGGCCAAGCATGCGCCCTTAAAATAGCATATGAATAACATGCGCAAGGCACCGCTGACTTTAAACTATTTTTCCTGGTTAGTGGCGCAATTGTTTTCTAAACCATCAAAATAGCATGAAGGAACGTTTGCGCCGGAACACGCCTCCTTTTTTGCGCTGAACCGTCCCCGGGAGCGCAAGTTCATTCCCTAGTTTAGCGACGTGCTTCTGTGGAGGGAAAAGCGCGCTTTGCGCGGGTGCAAAATAGGAATGATACATGCGTTGGTGTACAAAGTCAATTGCGCTGGGTGCAAGATAGGGCCCTTTATGTATTAATGAAATGTTTTCAGGTTTTTGGAAAACTAAAAGTACAATCTGCAAGAATATTAAAATGTTATTTCAAGTATTACAATTGAACAATTAAATAAATAAAAAGTTAAACAGTTGTCTTTGTTTCTTTTTATAGCTATTTACTAGTTTTTACAACTGAGACCTGTTGAAATACAATAATTTGTACAGTTTTACAATAAATAGTCAAAGTGGACAACAAATTACAGTAAATTTCACAGTGTAAAGTAATATATTTGTATTTTATTAAAATATATTACTGGAGAAAAGACCATAACATTATTGTGTTTTACAGTAAAAAATATACTGTATAATATAATATACTATATAATACAGCAAGTTAAATGGAACTGTAAATATGAATACAGTATTCATACTGAAAGTTTAATTTACAGTAAATTACTGGCAAACTGCTGCCAGTAAGTTACTGTAATTTCTACAGGAATTTTTTTTACAGAGTAGACTAGATAAACCTGGATCAAATTTGTGGGATTGCGTGAACTTCAATGACCTTTTATGAAACCGCTTTAGCCCCAACTTATTTGTTAGGTTCATTCAAGTCAGGTTTTGGAATTTAATCCCGGTTTTTCTTAGCGTCTTTTATGAAACAGCCCTCCGATCTCAAAGTTGAGATAATTCAGCCTGACCAAAAGATCTCTTTATTTCTCCACTAAGGCACGACCAGCTACAAAGTAGGAAACCTTTCCTGCTTTCCGTGCCTTGACCATTGACTTATCAGACATCATGTTGATGAGCTCAAAGTTTTTTTCTTTGCTGACGCCTCCGACAGCCATTTCTCAGAATTCTTCCATTTCTTATCAGTTGAAAATTTTCTCAAACGTGAACAAGTAGCACTTAACATCCAAATAAGGTGCAGACTGAAATAAAAAATTATATTTTATTGTTTAAAATCTAATTTGTTGATGGGCGCCTCTAGGTCTCAACCAACCGATCTCACAGCAATTCATAGGCCTATTTTACGAGGTGGCTAATTTGTATGAATTCATAGGCTACGACCTCTTTTTTTTTTTTTTTTTTTTTTTTTTTTTTAAATCGTAGCCTACATGTATTTTACGAGTTGCCCAATTCGTATGAACTGTACGAATGACCCCGCCCCAAAACCCACTGGGGTTTAGACAAATCGTACAAGGTCGTACAAATTAGCCACCTCGTACTCACGCCTACGAATTGGTGTGTTCACGACGCCATCTTGCGCACTCAATCGAGACAATTGTCTATTTCTGCAGATATATTCATCTATATTCGTCATTCATAAAGGGAAAAGCTGATGCTGCAGATTCCAAGCGTGCTGTTTTTTTTTTTTTATATCAATCCTGCTGATCACTTTCTTTATTCCACTCCGCTCATGTTATTAATCCCATGGAACATTCAGGTAAGATGACGTAAAATTAGAAACTTCTATCTGTACGGTTTTGACTTTGCTCACTGTTTTGCTATTTTCGTGCACTGATTCATTCACTAAACTGAACAGCCAATCAGAGTTCTCTCTCATACTGACGGCCCGACGCCTATTCTACATGGTGAATCAGCCCCCAAAAAAATCCAGACAGCATCCGACTAGAGACAACGTGCGAACACACCGAATAAAAACAATGGCCGATGCTCAATTTTAGTGTGTCCCGGGCTTTAGGTAGGGCTCTGTATATGTCTACTCATGTTAATTACGTGCACTTCTATGTTTGTTTGTTTTTTCTTCACATTATTACATTTTATTTTTTATTTTTACATTTTTTGCACAAGGCTAACATGGACTTTTCATCTTTTGCATATTTGTAGGTGGAATCCTCCTATCAATGCCCTTAGGTGGGCGTGTAAAAGCAGTAATGAAGCATATTCCATTGGCCTCTGAACTCTTTACCAGCAAATGTGAAGTTTGGTGGAAAGAGTCTGCATTAGTGAGAGAAAAGATTTGATGTACAGGTCAGTTAGAGGGCAAAGGTGCCAAGACATGTTCAACATACATATTCAACACACTTCAATGAATTATTAAAAGAAGTTGGAAGGCATTGCCTTGTTTACTTAAATATGCTTGTTGATAGGCTTATGTTCAAACCTGTTTATTCCTCAGAGATCTTACAGTGTAATTTGAAGCACAGTAATTGCGGAGTATTTAAAAGCAACAATAGTTTTTCTGAATTATCAAAGACATACAGGTCTTTCAGGCTAGAGAAAATTGCTATATACTAAGTATATAGTATATGTATATAGTTTTAATAACATATTGAAAATGTAAAAAAAAGAAAAAAAAAGAGAAAAAAAAGTGTTTGTAATGTTTATTTAACCTGGAAAATATCAACATGTAATTGTAAGTGCAACTGGAACATTAATTGAAGTGAATGAAGGCATCTGTGCAGGAGAACTTTATTTAAATAACAACCAAAATAAACCTGAGAAAACCAGAGAGCAGATGGCTGTTTCATAAAAGATGCTAAGAAAAGTGGGGATTAAACTCCAACACCTGACTTCTTCTTCCTCCTTTAATTTTTATTGGCGGTTGGCAAACCAACTTAAAGGTGCATTACCGCCACCTACTAGACTGGAGTATGGACAGCAGCTTGACAGGAAGGAAGGATGAGTAAAAAAAACAACAACTTTATATTCATATTAAATTCTTTCACTTATCCCAATATTTTTTTAATAATTCATTAGGAGACTGTACATTTTCCAAGACATTGTTTTTCCCAGCAGATTTTCTAGTGTCATATTTTGTTTTCCACCTTGTATATATATATCTTTTACAATCTAATAAAATGTGTTTTACTGTCTCTTGTGTGTTACAGTGGGTACAAAGTCCAGTGGGGTGTTTTCCTATTCTATGTAATGTGAAATTTAAACCAGCATGACCTATTCTAAGTCGAGTAATTATCTTTTCTTCTTTTTGATTTCTGCCCTGCCTAAAGCTTATGCCTACTTGTTTTTGTACATTATACAAATGTCAGTATCAGCTATATCCCTGTATTCTTGCCATATTTAGTTTGTATGTCCCTTTATAATGTTTACTTAACGGCATAACGGTACTTGTATATCAACTTTTTCATGTTTTATTGATCCTTTAGCCAATTATATAGTAACATTTTATGTATGTTTTGTAAATTACGTTACAAGTCATTTACAAGTGATTAGTAAATGATGAACTAATTATTTACTAAACATGACTATGCGTTCATAAATGATTAATAAGTCATATGTTAATTATTATATGTATGTTTTGTAGATTCAGTTATAAGTCATTTACAATTGATTAGTTAATGATTAACTAATCATTTACAAAACACGAATATGCGTTTCATAAATGTTTAATAAATTATGTTATTTCTTTTGTATGCATGTAGCAACTAGAGGATGCAGAAAGTGTTGTAAATTCCTTGTATACACGTACAGATCATTTGTAACAGGTAAGTAACAGTGTTCAACACAATGATGAGTAAAAGCATGAATAAATCATTTACAACACTTTCTGCATCCCCTCATCTAAAGTGTAAACTATTCATCACTTGTAAATGCGTTACACATCATTTGTAGACAACATTCGTTGATCTTATGCCTTACTGATTCTTGAAGTGGTAATCTATGAATGATGTGTAACACATTTACAAGTGATGAATAGTTTACACTTTAGATTAGGGGATGCAGAAAGTGTTGTAAATGATTTACACATCATCTATAACAGGTGTTGAACACTGTAGTGTGTACTGCAGTGTAAGTGCTGACTGGTGAGGGTATAGACCGCTGTCTTCTCTGAAACACATGGAGTCTTTAACCACTGTGCACCTGATGTGAGCAAAACATACAAAAAAATTGAACAATTTATTAAACATTTATGAAACGCATAGTCATGTTTTGTAAATGATTAGTTAATCGTTAACTAATCAAATGTAAATTTCTTATAACGGAATCTACAAAACATACATAAAATAATTAACATATCACTTATTAATCATTTTTGAATGCATAGTCATGTTTCATAAATGATTAGTTAATCATTTACTAATCACTGGTCAATGACTTGTAACGGAATTTACAAAACATACATAAAATGTTAGCATATCCCTAGCTAATTATTTTTGAATGTTTTGTTAATGATTAGTTCATCATTAACTAACCACTTATAAATGACTTACAACTGAACGTTATTATAAAGTGTTACCGAATTATTTTACAGAGCAGAATGAGTGCTATCCTCTGCTATTGTGTGGTGGTTTTGTGTTTTAGATATAGATATTTAACCCCTTTATAGGCAAAGATCGCAGATGGCCCCAGATTATTGTTGTTAAACATTCACTGCATCTGGACAAACTTGAGTATCATTAGAAAGATTAAAGACTCCAGCTTTGATATTTGACCTCTGTTTATGATAAAACTAGGTTGCAGTGACATTCATTTCATATTTTATGTCAGGATTGCAAAATAATCAATCTGTAATGTATGATATTTAAAATAGAATATCAACACTCATATGAATTTACTCATGTCTACTGCAGTTTATTTGTGTTCACATACATACAGACAGCATCCGTTAGGGCACTTAGTTCAAAAGTGTGCATATTTGGAGAAATATTGATTTATTACCATATTTGCAAAATGTTTTGTCATATAGAATACACTTTTTATTTATTTCCCACTGAATTATGCGATCTGAAGAGCTGAAAGAGCGTTCAGAGCGAGTTCTGTCTCTCCTCTTCTTAATTTGCATCAGTTTATGACTCGTCGCACATTCATTTGATCTCTACAGCTGTCAATCATTGTACGCGAGTCAACATTACCATAATCCTGCCCTTTGCATGACACTGTCCTGTACATTTCCTTGCCCTGTGCTCTGTGAAGAACGGACCAAATAAACATTTCTACACTTGAAATAAGCAGCTAATAAACACACGAATAAGATGGTTGATGGTTTGTGTGTGATTTTCATATTTTCATATTTTCATATGAATAAAGAATGTTTACATTATACATTTTAAACAGGTGTAGCGATTAGCCGCACACTGTAAAACCCAACAAGTTCAGCTAACTCAAAACATTTGAGGACACCAATTACCTCAATTCAATTAATCTGATAAAAAACTAGAGTTCTCTGAACTTATTTTAATTGAGTCCACTAATACAAGGATATTTCTTAATACACAATTAAACTTCACTGCATTCAAATACTTTATATTGGCTTGAGCCAAAGATTCCAACGATATAAGACACTTGAGCCTACGCCTAACGGTTTAGGAGTGAGCAATTTCGTACTTTTGACCGCTGTAGCGCCCCCGTCAGGCCGATCGATGGAGAATGCTGCATCATGGGAAAATTAACAATAACAATAGGGTTTCAGCACTACATGCTTGAACCCCTAAAAATTTAACAGAAGTAGCCTAATTCAGGGAAGAATTTAAGAAACCTAAAGCATTAAAAAAAACTCCTCACATACACATTAAAACCGAACAGAAACATTCTGAATTGAATATCATTTTCACTTCAAACTAACACAGCATTAAAAGAAAGATGTTTGGGTATAATAATTTAAAATTAAAATATGACACAATTGATATTAGAATTTAATCTCATCTCATGATGGCATTCTGTCAGAGGAGTGCATGCAAGTGTGTTCCAGAATTATGAGCAAAGTGTATATTGTGACAGATGGAGAGCTATAACACAATAAGCAGCAACAGCTGGAGGATGGAACAAGCAGGTTAGGGTGACAGAGCTGGAGAATGTGTGTATAATTGTGTTTCGTCAAAAAACATCAGGTTCAGACATGCATGATATGGACAGCAGCATGTGAATGTGTTTAAGTCAATCTCACATCTTTGAGTCACTAAGATCTGGGGAATACATCTCGCTCTCTTTCTCTAAAATCATCTGAATGAGGGAACAAAAGGGCAGACAGCTGCATTCCCTCCTTTGAGACTTCTGAGAAAAGAGAAAGTGAGAGAGCCGGGCAGCTGAGAATATAATAAGTCTCTACAGCACGACTTCACTATCCAGCTAGATTCAGCATCAATCACCCCATCAAGGTCGGTCAGAAATCTTGGAGTAATATTGGATGACCAGCTGACCTTCACAGACCACATTTCAAAGACAGCTCGATCATGCAGGTTTGCACTGCACAACATCAGGAAGATCAGGCCTTTCTTGACTGAGCATGCAACACAACTTCTCGTCCAGGCCCTGGTCAGTTCTAGGCTTGATTACTGCAATGCTCTTCTGGCTGGACTTCCATCATGTGCAACTAAACCTCTACAAATGATTCAGAATGCTGCAGCTCGTTGTCATGAAAACTAAAGAAAACTAAGGGAAGGACTCAATTGCAGAAAAAGAATTTATTAACAAACTGAAACAGAAATCGAAACCAAAAACCCACAAGGGGGAAAACAAGAACTCAGGAAAACAAGAACTCAACAAAACAACAACTTTAGAAACAACACATACCAGGGTTACACATGAAGCGGGAGACGTAAACCAGACAACGATCCGACAAAGACTGAAGGAACAGGTGGGACAAATGAAACCAATAATGAGATAACAAGATGGGAGGGGCTAGACAATAGACAGGAGCACATGGCCCAAAATAACAAAACACCCATGTGCAGCACAAGACAGGACAGGCATGTGACATTACCCCCTCCCTACGGAGCGGCTACCAGACGCTCCATAAGACCAGGGCGGGACGGGAGGGACAGACCAGGGCGGGACGGGAGGGACAGACCAGGGCGAGACAGGGGGAACAGGAAGGACAGACCAGGGTGGGGCAGGGGAAATGGACAGTTCGGGAGGCCGGGGCGGAAATGTCAGTCCATCGGGCGGCCAGGGCGGAGACTTTCCCTCGGGCGGCCAGGGTGGAGACTTTCCCTCGGGCGGCCAGGGCGGAGACTTTCCCTCGGGCGGCCAGGGCGGAGACGACCCCTCGGGCGGCCAGGGCGGAGACGACCCCTCGGGCGGCCAGGGCACAGGAACAGACACCGGCTCAGGAACTGGAACAGACACCACTGGCTCAGGAACTGGAACAGACACCACCGGCTCAGGAACTGGAACAGACACCACCGGCTCAGGAACTGGAACAGACACCACCGGCTCAGGAACTGGAACAGACACCGGCTCAGGCTCAGGAACAGACACCACCGGCTCAGGAACTGGAACAGACACCACCGGCTCAGGCTCAGGAACAGACACCACCGGCTCAGGCTCAGGAACAGACACCACCGGCTCTGGAACAGACACCACCGGCTCAGGAACTGGAACAGACACCGGCTCAGGAACAGACACCACCGGCTCAGGAACAGACACCGGCTCGGCGGCGGCCGTCTGGTCCGAAGACACAGGCTCGGCAGACGTGACGTGAACAGTCTCTGTGGCGGCCATCTTGTCCGAAGACACAGGCTCGGCAAACTTGAAGTGAACAGGCTCGGCGTCGGCCATCTTGTCTGAAGACACAGGCTCGGCAGACGTGACGTGAACAGTCTCTGTGGCGGCCATCTTGTCCGAAGAAACAGGCCCGGCAGACGTGACGTGAACAGTCTCTTTGGCGGCCATCTAGTCCGAAGACACAGGCCCGGCAGACGTGACGTGAACAGTCTCTGGCTGGGTAGACGTGACGGATCGCTGGGGTGGTGCAGGCAGTGCGCGCAGGTCGGGCGGGGCCAGTAGAGCATGACGCCTGGGCGGCGCGGGCAGAGCAAGACGCCTGGGCGGCGCGGGCAGAGCAAGACGCCTGGGCGGCGCGGGCAGAGCAAGACGCCTGGGCGGCGCGGGCAGAGCAAGACGCCTGGGCGGTGCGTCAGGGACGGCAGTCACCTCCGGGATGGTCTCCGTGTTAGGAGCCACCGGACTCGGGACCACCGGAACAGTTACGGAGGGAGCCTTTCTCCTCCTCCTGTGTTTCGGGACCACCGGAACTGGGACCACCGGAACTGGGACCACCGGAACTGGGACCATCGGAACTGGGACCACCGGAACTGGGATCACCGGGCTCGGGACCACCGGACTCGGGACCACCGGAACAGTTACGGAGGGAGCCTTTCTCCTCCTCCTGTGTTTCGGGACCACCGGAACTGGGACCACCGGAACTGGGACCACCGGAACTGGGACCACCGGAACTGGGACCATCGGAACTGGGACCACCGGAACTGGGATCACCGGGCTCGGGACCACCGGACTCGGGACCACCGGAACAGTTACGGAGGGAGCCTTTCTCCTCCTCCTGTGTTTCGGGACCACCGGAACTGGGACCACCGGAACTGGGACCACCGGACTCGGGACCACCGGACTCGGGACCACCTTCCTGGCCTCCCGCTCCTGAAAGCGAGCGAGACCCTCCACCATAGCCTCAAAGGTACACCCATCATACGCCCTCCTGAGAACCCAATCCATTGGCTCATTAAGAGCGTAAAAAAAAAGGTCCTTAAGAGGCCCGTCATTAAGTCTTAAACCCTCCGCCGCTCTAAGGAATTCCCTAGCGAACTTCCTCAGGTCAGTTCCTTGTTGGCGGAGGGCACTTAATGACTGGAAACGTACAATGCGTTGGTAGTGGGGGCACGAGACAGGAGGGCCATGTGGGTGACGTGACTCTTTCTGCTGAATCCTAGACATGGTCGGATCGTTCTGTCATGAAAACTAAAGAAAACTAAGGGAAGGACTCAATTGCAGAAAAAGAATTTATTAACAAACTGAAACAGAAATCGAAACCAAAAACCCACAAGGGGGAAAACAAGAACTCAGGAAAACAAGAACTCAGGAAAACAAGAACTCAGGAAAACAAGAACTGAGATAACAAGATGGGAGGGGCTAGACAATAGACAGGAGCACATGGCCCAAAATAACAAAACACCCATGTGCAGCACAAGACAGGACAGGCATGTGACACTCGTCTTGTTTTCAACGAGCCAAAAAGGGCTGTAACAAAATTAGCTCAAAGGGGAAATATACACACGCACAGTGACGCACTGACGAGCACGACCTCGATGGGAGGGTGCTCGCTGGTAGTGGGGAGGGGTATGAGAGTTGTAAACATTCAAAATTTTGGCTAATCGACCCAATCTGCCAGACTTGCCGACTGCAGCTTTAATACTAACTCATAATTATCAATTATGATTAATTATTAATATTTGGGTCAGTTAATTGGAGTAACTTGAGGTAGCTAAATTAATATTACAATCAATTAATCAGTTCCAACGAACTCTTTTGATTATTCATTTATTCTAAGAAAAGCGTATCTTTCATGACCACCGAAAGATAATTATGTCTTAGCATGTACAGCGCTTAGAGCATGTAACAAGATCAAGATCGTAAAAGGGACTTTGTTGCAAGCAGAGAATCAGAACCAAATACATGTTGTGCACAAGTTTTATTAACTAAATCACAAACATAACTAAACTAAACATACATACATACATTCATACATACATACATGCATAGGTAAAATGGTGAGTGATATGGAACCGGAAGCAGGAAATGGAACTATGGAAAAGATCTATTTAACTATGAAAAGAACCATCAGCTTATCATTTTCAGAGCACCTCATTAAATTGATACTTGCATGGTCTGTGCAGTGGACAATTCTTGAAGTGGTTGAAAATTGAGTTCGTTGATGGGTCAGCTCGTGTCAAATTACGAAACTAAGAAAGATTCTTGTAATACTAATATGTTGCACAGCTATCGGCATATCATGTACACAATCATTTCGATCTTCAAAGTAGCAATTTATAGAGACCAAACATGGTATGCGTGAGGTTGTTGGTTCTATAATAAAGTATCAACAGATGGTATCAACAGATAATAGTATTAAAAGACACAACACAAGACAGTAAATCATTCACAAAATGTTCTGGAATGCATGTTAATTTCATGTTAATCAGTTCATCGATAAATGAATGCAGGAAAGTCTGTTCTGATGTCTGTAGGTTTTGTAGCAGGGGCCCTGTTCACATTGCTAAGAGTCATAAAACCAACTTATCTGATCGTGGTCATGGTAACCAAGACCTTCTCGCCCTATTTGGGGGGATGGGGCCACAGATCCCAGAGTGAGTTCTTTTGTTCATTTAATTTGTTCATTATCATTTGTTAAACTATAACAAATACTTGTGTCTGACTTGTCTCAGTCGTTACAGGGCCCACATCACTCCTCTGTTCATCTCTCTGAACTGGCTGCCACTCGCTGCACGCATTAAGTTCAAGGCATTGACGCTTGCTTACAGATCTATCACAGGGTCAGCTCCCTCCTACTTTCACTCACTCCTACGAGTCTACATCCCTACCAGAAGCCTACGATCAGTCAATGAGCGAAGTCTCGTGGTACCATCACAGAGAGCAACAAAATCACTTTCCAGAACATTCTCATTCACGGTTCCATGCTGGTGGAATGCTCTCCCCACCCTCGTCCGGAATGCAGAATCCCTGACAACATTCAAAAGACAACTGAAAACTCATCTCTTCCGTGAGCACTTAACCTCATACATTTAAAAAAAAAAAAAACCATTTATTTCCTTTTTCCTTTAATCCTCCCTTATCGGGCTTATGCTACTCTGAACCAGTGGCGATTTCTTTAAGACTGCAAGGGAAGCTCGGCTTCCCCTATAATGTCAAAAAATGAATGGTCAAATATGTACTATTGTATTAACATTTTATTGACTAAAAATGCGTTAGAAAACGTTCATCTCAAAGACGAGTTCGTTCAGAATCAGTTACATATAGCAGGTCGGCTGACTCGATTTCCTTCTCATACATTCCCGTAGCGTCACAGTGCATTTCCCTGTTGAAGCCCAGCTTCCATTGACTTCAATGGAGCTGCTTCGAACGTTTTTTTTCAGCGCTTCGAAACTAGACGGTCATTGGATAAATGCTGCGATTATGTCCCGCCCATGGAAGCTCAGCTTCTCTGGGGGTGAACGGGGAGTGGGCTGGCCTGGACTCCGGGCTTCTGCGTGATGATTGGAGGGTCTGTTGAAAGGCTGCGTCTCCTTTTGATTGACAGCGATTTCATACAATAAAAAGTCGCTGATGTTGAAGCTGTTCGGCTCAGTCCCATCGCGGATTTTTCAAAGACAAACTGCTGCAACCTATTTCTTGGTATTTGCTTGTCGAAATTGCTAGCCAATTTTCATAATACATTTCACACAATTATACATTTATACCTTTATTATATTATTACTTATTATATTTTTTATATTATTATTATTATTAATAATTCAAAAATAATTATATATAAAAAAAAAAAAATCGTATTATTAGTAGCAGTATTATTATACTTATTATATTATATTATATTATATATATTATTATTTATACCTTTATTATATTATTACATTCATTTTTCACAGAGCATTTTCTTGAAAAGGAACGTAGAATTTACGTATAAATAAATGAATATTTTTTATGATGTAGGCCGAAAATGAGCTTCCCCTCTTTGAAAGACCAGCATCCGCCACTGCTCTGAACAATGCCTGAACTTCGTATTTTGAGCACTTCTTGTGTTGTTTTTGCCTCTTCACGATGACTCGCTTATTTTAGTCCTAAATTGTAAGTCGCTTTGGACAAAAGCGTCTGCTAAATTACTAAATGTAAATGTACGTAAAATGGTGAAATGGTCAATTTTTCCCATTTATGTGAAGATTGGACCCAAATAAGTATCCGATTGATGGGATGCTTCTTTGTCTGTTTCAAGGTCCTTTAAACTCTTAGTTTCTTTGCAGCTGAAGGAACCAGTGACTCAAAGTGCTGCAGTTTAATCAGAACACTGATTTGGGCCCCAAAGAGCCCCCCTGCGGAACAAGAGAGAGGATCTGAATCATGTTAAACTGACCACCTGGTTTTGCTTCAAAGGGGTCATCGGATGCCCATTTTCCACAAGTTGGTATGATTCTTTAGGGTCTTCATGTAAAGTTTGTAAAATACTTTGGTTAAAATTCCTCAATGGTTGTGTAAAACAACACCCTTTTTACCTCCTCAAAAACAGCTGTGTTCACAGTGACCCGTTTCGGTGCATGTCTCTTTAAATGATAATGAGCAACTGCTCACCCCACCCCTCTCTTCCGTGGGGCGTGTCAGCACAAGACACAGCTGTGTCCCAATTCAGGGGGTGCTTCTCATTTCTTATTTGTGCATCCTCATTACCTTTCCTTGTGTCTCAGCTCCACTCCCTGTAGGGTGCGAGCCGAGGGAAGACTGCAAAGAAAGAAAAGGAGGATGGAGGAATCGAAGGAAAGCTTTTTTATACATTGGAATACTTGATCACTCGAGTGTCACTTCATAGAGTCATCAGCAGCACTCAAAGGATCTGCCCTTATGTTGTTGAATTTTGTTTTTGACCGATGTGTAGGGGGAGGAGAATTTATATGTGCGTCACGTTTAGTCGATAAAACACTTCCGCATATCACTTCGATCATGACTACTCTGGAAGCCTCCTCACTCCTCGCGGTCAAGGGGGTAATCCAGCACCCGGAAAGCGTACCTTCCCCGGGGGCCAACATTGGTTAGCAAGCCATCACCAGCTGTTAGCATTCCATTGACTCCCATTCATTTTGGCGTTACTTCGACAGTGAATAACTTTACATCTGAGGCGTTTAAAGACTCTATTTGTCCATTGTTTATTTCTAAAGAAACACGACAATGTATAAAAGGCTCCGTTACCTTGTATCTTACGTTATGGCCCCGTAGAAGCCGTTTTTGTAAAAATAGGCTAACGATTGCATCATAACCACGCGACTCTCTGTCGCACAGTAGATAAATTACCGTATAGACAGGAGAAGCTCGCAGGCAATCGGGGGACGTGGAGGCAAAATGACAAAATAATTAATCAGAATACTTAGCAAAAGTTGTTCCTGCTCCTAGCTCATGGACACCTGCTACTCACACTCTCAGTCTCTGCAAGTTTCGGAAGGGAATGATTCAGATTTCTCTTGGCACAGCTACTAGAAGACAGACAGGTTGCTCACGTCACATTTACGTTGTCAAGCTCAGTTGGAGTCTGCGCAGTACGCTCAGCCATCAGGAAGTGAATGCTACTAATTGACTTCACTTTTCTCCGTTGAAGTCTATGGGGTCGCTGTGTCCATTTCTTTTACTGTCTATGCTCGCGGTGCATTTAGAGAATTGAGATGTCCTTCAAGATGGCTGAGCTCGATTAGTTTCCGGTGTGGTGAACAAATGAGTCCTATTGAAGAGATGAGTCCGAGCTTAGGACCCCATTAGTATGCCAGTGGTATGCCTGATCTAAATCTGTTCTCGTGATAACTTGTAGCTAACGTGAGCTGTTTTAGTGTTATTATGTGGTAGCTTTATGTAGAATGCTAAATCCCGCTGCTATATGCAAGGTAAGATTAATTTAAATTGTATATTGTATATGTAAAATGTATATATTCTATAGCTAATATTTAAAATCTCAAATTGCATCAGTAGCAGAGGAGAAAGACCGCGAAATTTAAAAATACTACTGTTATTGTGTCACGAAATGTAGTTTTAAGAGTTCTTTTTTTCGGAGAATCGGATTGCTTGGGTCCTAAGCTCGGACTCATCTCTTCAATAGGACTCATTTGTTCACCACGCCGGCGGCGAGGAGAGTTGAAGTCAGGTAAACTTTATGGTAATGAGCTATGACGCGGTTCGGCGGCAACCGGCGGCAATCATTAGGAACCCTCTTTTCCCCTTGCCGTTGTTGTGCAGAATTTTGACCCACGCCAAATTATTAAGCTGAGCAGGAGATCCTGGTGGTGCTGCTGGACCGGGATGGGCTGCACAATATGGACGCTGGTAAGGCCTCTGCCAGTGGGACATCATCTGGGATGAGTGCATATTTCCACTGTCCACCAACAGGTTTGCAGGGCTGACTCAGGGAAGACTCTCTTTTTGTAAATCCACTGGGATGTTCTCAGAAAGAGGGAAGAATTAACTCACATACTCAAAAATCCAACCATAAAATATTTTAACATGAAAAACCGTTCTATGAGCTAAACTCAGGACAGCGGCCCTCCAGGACCGACATTGCCTATCCCTGATCTATAAGACATATTTTTAGTGTTTCTATTATATTCTGTTCATATTTTTTTAAACAATATCTAATATCTATGGAAGCTTATGGGTAGCAAATTTCAATTTGAAATGTAATATGCAAAATGACAATGCATTTCTGTATTTTAATTTTAATTTTCCCATACATTTGTGCAACGTTTGGTGCAAAATGAAAATGAAAATTCAATTATATAATTTACATTTGCCATTTCATACACTAGTTTCAATATGTAAATTGAATACATATTTTAACGCTTTATAAGTTGCAAAATTAAAATGTATTACAGAAATGATTAGATATGTTTAACATGTTCAAGCAAAAACTGTAGCAAAATTGTAATTTAAATGTTATTTTTTCTTAATTGCATTTACACTCACAGTTAAAGCAGCACTCAGTAGCTTCGGGATTTCTTCGCTGTATTCTCACTTTTTGCTCGCAGGTTTCTCTCTAGAGCTCCCCCCACAGCTTCGGAATAGATATTTGACAACACTGTTGTAAAAACTCGTTGGTGATTCTCAGACACCAGAGGCTATAGATCAACGACATCAAAGCAGATGGGACATTCTTTAAAACGTCTTCTTCATTCGGGTTCGGACAGCGTGAGGGAGCGCAATAATGACAGCATTTTAGCAGATTTCTTTTAGCCGTAAAGCAATTGTTTACATCGCGAGACCTGATATCACGCGAGACTTCCTGACGCAGCGGCCGGCGGCCCACCGGCTCAAAGTTGCAAGTGCGTATTTTCCGCTCACGGGCATCAGGGGGGTGCGAAACGACCACCATTCAACCCGAAATAAGTAATATAACCATTCCAATGACTCCGAAGCTGTTCAGTTAAGGTAAAAAAGTTACTTAGTTCACCTTTAAGACACTTGCGATTGCATTTCCATTAAGTGTCCCGCAATGAATGTAGCAAAATTCATTGTGCAATTTGAAAATGCATTCTGAGCCGATCACGTGCCCGCCCCGCCCTGTCAGTCTGTCTTCTAGTAGCTGTGCCAAGAGAAATCTGAATCATTCCCTTCCGAAACTTGCAGAGACGGAGAGTGTGAGTAGGAGGTGTCCATGAGCTAGGAGCAGGAGAAACTTTTGCTAAGTATTCTGAATAATTATTTTGTCACTTTGCCTCCACGTCCCCCCAATTGCCCGCGAGCTTCTCCTCCTGTCCATACGGTAATCTCTCTACTGTGCGACAGAGAGTCGCATGGTTATGACGCAGTCGTTAGCCTATTTTTACAAAAACTGCATCTACGGGGCCATAACGTAAGATACAAGGTAATGGAGCCTTTTATACATTTTCGTGTTTCTTTAGAAATAAATAATGGACAAATGGAGTCTTTAAACGCCTCAGATGTAAAGTTATTCGCTGTCAAAGTGACGCCAAAATGAATGGGAGTCAATGGGATGCTAACAGCAGGTGGGGGTCCGCTAGCCAATGGCGGCGCCCGGGGAAACTTCAAAATAATATGAAACCCTGCCCCCCTGATTGGGACAGCCTTCGTCGCGGCGCGGTGACGCAATCGGCTATACGTTCCCCTTTAAACAGTGCGCAACTTTAATCTTATATAACTGACTGTTTATAAGAGGTTACAAGTTTTTATTTTTTTATTTTTTATATTTTTTTGTTTCAGAGTTAGTTGTTTATGTCATTTTCTGTTATATCTTTGAATACCAGGGGTTTAAGAGAAAACGTTAAGTGTAAGGCTTTGTTTTTGTTTACTAAGCGGTTTAATAATGACTTTGTATTTTTTCAAGAATCTCACTCTATTGCTTCTGATGTTAATTTTTGGAGATCACAATGGGGTAGTGATATTTGGTGATATTATTCTCATGGAACAGAACACTCAGCAGGGGTTTCTTGCCTGAAAAATAAGGTGAGGTTTTGCATTTGCACTGTGATAAAAATGGCCACTTTATATGCTTAATTTTAAAATGTTTTAGTGTAATTTTTATAGTAGTTAATATCTATGCATATAATTGCAAATCCGATAATGACCAGTTATTATGTTTGTTTGAGGAAAGGCTTACACATTGGTTATCCAAATTTCCTGATTCTTATTTAATAATAGGGGGTGATTTCAATGTTGTTTTAAATGAATCAATAGATAGGTGGCCACCACCAACAATTAAAATACTAATTTAAAATTGTTTATGGACAGATTTGATCTGATTGATATATGGAGAGATAATTTTGACACAATTTCTAGCTTTTGCTATAATTATTACTCTAATTTATACGCTTCTTAATTCAGTGAGCATAATATGACATCTTTTTGTAAACATTTTAAGAATGTAAAAACAATTACTGAAGAGGACCAAAAGTTATGTGATTTCCCAATAACTATTACGGAAATTAAACAAGCTATTGAACGTTTAAAATGTAATAAATCACCCGGTAATGATGGAATTACTGAGTTCTATAAGCAGTTTTCTGAGATTCTTGCCCCATTTCTTTTTGAAGTATATTCTGAAAGCTTAAAGTGCTCACAACTTCTTACAACTATGACGCAAGGTATCATTTGTTTGATTCCTAAGCCCAAGAAAATTTGTTGCTTATTGATAATTGGAGACCCATTAGTCTGTTGAATAATGACTATAAAATATTTGCTCATGTCTTTGCCAAAGGTTCAAATTAGTATTAGATTCCATTATTGATGAAAATCAATCTGGTTTATGAGAAACAGACATATATTTAATAATATCAGACTTATTTTTGATCTTATTGATTATTCTGACCTTATAAAAGATGTTAGCTTTATCCTTTTTTTAAAAATATTTTTTCAAAGCCTTTGATTCTTTTGAGCATCCTTTTATTTTCTACTGTTTAGAACACTTTGGGTTTGGGGCTTATTTCTGTAATGCCATGAAATCTCTTTATGCAGGGGGAAATAGTTCTGTGAAATTAAATAATGGCACTAAGATTTGATCTAGAAAGAGGAGTTAGGCAAGGTTGCCCAGTTTCTGTTTACCTCTTTCTCATTGTTGCTCAGGTGTTTTGTCACTTCATTAAATCATCCGATATAAAAGGAATTGAAGTTGAAGAGAGAAGTGTCCTGATAAGTCAGTTGGCTGATGACACAGCTCTTTTCCTGAAAAATGTTGATCAAATTCAGTCAGCTGTCAAGTTCATTGAATTTTTTTCCATTGCCTCAGGTCTCTGCCTTAATTTACAAAAATGTGAATTGTTTGCTTTAAAAAGTTGCCATGCCAGAACAATTTGTAATATTCCTGTAAAGGGTGCTCCAACTTATTTGGGTATGGTTATTACTAAAAATGAGCAGGAGAGAATCTCACAAAATTTTGACCTGGTGTTTAAAAAAGTAAAGAACAGATTTAATATTTGGTTGCAAAAGTGGAAGGTATTTCTAGGCTTACTTATCTACCTCGATACATTCAGATAATAAAATAAATGAGATAACTGATCAAATTATGCTGAACTTTTTGTGGAAAAACCGTATACATTATATTAGAAAATCTGTAATTGTTCAAATTAACTGGTTGAAATATTTTCTAAAAAACTCTAATTCTGTATGGAATATGATTTTTTAAATCGTTTTTTTACCAACTTGGTGGCCTTCCATTTTTGCTTATGTGTGATTACAGAATCGAAAAACTTCCAGTTAAACTGTCAGCTTTTCACAGGCAAGCACTTTTGGCTTGGAAGTTAATTTACAAGCATACTTTTTCACCACATCATTATTACATCTGGAATAATTGTAATATTTTGTACAAGCATAAGAGTTTTTGAAAACTTGGTTTGACGAGGGTATCCTTTTGGTTGGACAGTTGTTGAATTATCAAGGGTATTTAATGACTTATGATGAATTTATTTCATACTTTAACTTCCCTGTTTCCCCTAAAGAATTTGCCTCTGTAATTGGTGCTATTTCTTCGGGTGTTGTCTCTTTATGTAGAGGTATTTCATACTCTAAACGTGTGTCTTTATTGCATCTAGCTGATACGTTCTGTAAAGTTTGTTTTTCGTCAAGCAAAAATAATAAGGCATACGTTCCCTTTTTCAAAAAGAACTAGTCAGTAAACCACATGTCATTTCCTATTGGTCAAGGTTTATTGTAACTATTAATTGGAGTAAGGTCTGGCTGTTACCTAATAAATATATTATTGCAAATAAGGTCAAGGAAATTTCATTTAAGATATTGCATAAATTTTACCCCGCTAAACCTTTTCTATCCAAATTTAACAAAGACATAGATGTAAATTGTTCATTTTGTTTTTTGCAACCAGAAACTGTTCCTCATATTTTTTGCCACTGTCAATATACAAAGAGGTTATGGTGGGAAGTTTCTACATTTATTGATAACAAATTGGAATGCAACTTTCTTTTGTTATACGAACATGTAATATTAGATTTTTTCAAATATGAAAAGAGTCTGGAAAATTAAGCTTATATTATTAATCTTGTGATTATATTAGTTAAGTTTCATATTCATCTGTGTAAATTTAGTAATCAGAAACCTCTTTTTTCTGTGGTATTGAAAGAATTAGAAAATGATATGGTTTCCATTAAGGACAGTACAGACAAAAAAGCGGTTAAAACCATTCATTTGTTGAATACATTTAAGATTTTGTGAAATGTCAAAGCCTTTTATTGTTTGTTTTGGTCTATCAGTTTTGTTTTTACTCACTTTTTTTGTATTTTTGTATCCTTAACCCTGGCATTTTTTATTCTTTTATTTGTTCATGTTCTGTAATTGGCCTGGATTAGTAACTGACTCAGCCTTCAAAGGATGCAGCCCCTGAATTGGGACACAGCTGTATGGTGCTGCCATGGCAACCTGCTTGGCAGAAAGTATACAAATGGCTGAGGGCGGAAATATGCTAATACGGGACAGTCCGTCAGTGGTCGGGGGCAGAGCATGAGCAATATGTCAGAAAATCCAAACGGCTTGATTATTGAGAGTGTTTAGGCTTTTTGAGGATTAAAAAAAAAGCAGTAAATGGATTTTTTTCATTGTATGGTGGTTGTGTCCACACACTGCAAAGCCACATTTAGATGCAAACACCATATAAAAGTGAATTTTGCATCCGATGACCCCTTTAAAAGAGGTCTGGACAGACTGTGGCATTAGAGGTGGTTTAATGAGGATAGGGGTACAGTCAGAGCCTAATCATCAGGAGCTTAAATAAAATAAGTGTTCTCTCAGAGCAGTTCAATGTGTGTTGGGTCATATAACTGAATGAACTGCTGTGGTATTTGCATTGCTTTGATATAGTACAAACGCAGTTGAGCAACCATTTATTCTAAGCTTTCGATTTTTAACAAATTTAGGGTCCAATTTACCATAATTTATTCTCAGTAATAGTTTTTAGTCACATGCTCTCCATGAATTATCATCACTGAAAACAATAATCACGTACACTTTTTCAGCTCAGAGATGAGCTTGATCATTGAGGCACAGCCTATTAGTTGTGTAATTATCTCTAATCCTATTGTGTTGCAGACGTGTCCCAATTCCAATTGACTTTTCAATTTCTAGCATATTAACCACATCTCCTTTGCTGCAGACTGGATCTTTAGTTTTTGTCACTTAGACTAAATGTTGCTGAAGCAAAGAATGGGCATCTGCCTTTTTTAGCTTTATTCAGATCTGTATCTATTTAATTGTGTCATGTCTTGTTTTCGGTCATGTTTCATGTCTTGTCACGTGATTCCCTGTCTTAGTCATGTGATCCTGCCATGTGTTCCCCATGTGATTGTGTCATGTTGTCATTGGTTCATTGTTTTATTGTGAACAGGTGTTCCTTGTCTTGTCATTAGTCTTGTGTGTATTTAAGCCCTCATGCTTCCACATGTTCTGGTCAAGTATTATGTTTCTCTGTAACCACTGTTGTAATGTCCATGGATCAGAAACAAAACAAGTGACGGTAACACTTTATTTTACACTGTCCTTGTTACATGTACTTACCATAGTAATAACAGTTAATTATGTATAATTACATGCAATTAACCCTCAACAAAATCCTATTCCTACCCTAACCCTATAGTACAGGGATGGGCAACTTCGGTCCTGGAGGGCCACTGTCCTACAGAGTTTAGCTTCAACCCTAATCAAACACACCTGAACAAGCTAATCAAGGTCCTCAGGATTACTAGAAAATTACAGGCAGGTGATTTTTTCAGGGTTGGAGATAAACTCTGTAGGACCGAAGTTGCCCATCCCTGCTATAGTAAGTACATGTAGTTAATTATTATTACTCAGTACTTAAATATATAATTACACTGTAACAATGACACCTTAAAATAAAGTGTAACCCAAGTGACTGAGTTAAGCCATTCACTCAACTGATTTGTTAAAAACCAATTCGCTAGGAACAAAATACCACGCCTATCTTTCTCTGAGACTCGCAGAGGTGAAATTCGCTGTGGCTTAATTTGGAACTATTTTATTGCTGGTGCAAAGTTTAAATATGTTGAAAATGTAAGTTAGCCTACTCGGTATGAATTTCTTTTATTAGTGAACTGTAGCATTTCACTTAAGTCACTGACTGAACCTTGTGTGAAATTTCAGCTTTATTATTCTGTTGTTTTTTTCTGGGCATGATGTCTTGTTTTTGTTTGCTGTGCAGTTATGGACCCAAGTTTGGACCACAGTGCATATGATTGTGTTAACAAACATACTTTTCATATAGGGTAAGGTTGAACCTGTGAGATCTAAGAGTTTTACATTCAGGAGGAGCAGGAGACTGAGGATCAGGAGACTGCGGATCAGGAGGGAGATCAGCAGGTGGGATGATGCACTTCACCCCATCTGGTGAGCAGTTCTCTATACCAATTCATCTGGGGGTGGTGCGGAGCCAACTAAGGATAGGCAAGAATCAGCTAGAACCCAGAGCCTGGCTGAGATGAAACGGACCCTGTGCCAATTAACACACAGACAGAGTGGAACAGTGTCTGCCAAAACGCTTCTGTCCATGTGACGTAAAATGGAAAGTTGGTTTTGAGTAAATTCAGTATCAATGATATTGTAGGCACAATAGAGTCTACATGTTTTTTGATTAACCTGATTCTATATGTTCATCTGAGGATGAGTAATTGCTGAAAGAATTTTCATTTTTGTGTGGAGTACCCCTTAAAATTAAATATAATGTGTGTTCATTAATTGGTAAAGAGAGTCTGTCTAATTTTAATTAAAGGTGTTGTTGCATGAGGATATTTTCTGGGTTGATGAACACATTTTGTTTGACCCTCTTACATCTATGAACTTTCCAGTTTGAGAAGCATGACAATAATCATGAGGGCATCACTAAATGGTTTATGGCTAATGGATTTACAATGCATGGCCCGTGAATCACCAGAGATACAATACATTCTGGAAAAGGAAATTAAAAGGAAGTGAACATTTTTGATAAGTAGAGTATTATATCTCCACACATGCTAGAGGACATTCACTATACCCTGCAATCAGCCAGCGGAGCCATTCTTATTCTAATAGAGCTTGGCCACCTCTTCAGGGAAATTCACACAACTCTCAATGTTCATCATCAGTCAGGCTCAATCAGATCACCTCTTTGAGAGCTTAGTGCTCTTGAAAGACTCGAGACCATTGGCAAACAAGAACTTCAGTGAATTAAAGCTACATCAGTTTAGAGAGGAGAAGCAGATCATTGAGGCTTAATCAAAGAAGCATATCGAGAATCATGTTGAACTATGTAACAATTACACTGTAAAATGACCAAAAATAACAGAAAGAGACATTTTTATTATAAAACAAAACCAAACATGAGCTGTTCACTGATAAAATAAAAAATTAAACATGCAGGATGCACAAGGTTGATCTGTTTTTGCTGAAATCTCATCTTCATATCAGTTGCTCTGTCCCTCACTGATTAAGAATGAGAGAAGGGGGAAAGATGAAATGACTGCCTGTGACATTTCGAGTCACGTACTGCAATCCCCCATTTGGCAGCAAATCAATGTGGATCTGAAATTAGAATGGAAGCACCAGGCATAAGTAAACAATTGTAATAGACAGAATTAAGATGCAATTCCTGTAGTATATTTGCCCTGTGAATGAGTGTGAGGTGTGTTTGTTCCTTCAGGGCTTGCTGTAGAAATATGCTTTTGCCTGCCTCAAGGGAGCAAAAAAGATTTACATTCAATAAGCAATCTTTTGTCTCCTCTTTGTTTGTAAGTCATTTACATTTAGGCAAATCCTAGAAAAATGCTTGGTTACACATCAGTATAGCAATCCTTACTGTGCCTTTACGCATTCAGAACAAAAATTTTGACAACACAAGGCATGGAGATCAATAGCTCATCAGCATGAAAAATGAGCTCAATTGTCACTGCTAATGCCAATAAAATGAAACCTGTTTCTTGGAAGCCATTAACTCAGTTGAGTTTTGTTCAAACCAGTTTATTTTAACTGATTCAGAACTCTGATGTGAATTACTACTCCTTTGAGTTTTTCAAAGCTTTGAAAAGCTGGTATATTTATAATGTGGCATGAATGTGAAAATGATCTCTAACCACATCCAGAGTATTTCACACCCCCTTGATGATCAGCCATGAGATGAAATTGTACAAGAACTCTATGCTGACTTTCATCTTTGTCTCTACCAACTCTTTCATGACCATTATGCTTCTGAGACAGAAGCTGGTCAGTCTGCTGCAGTGATGACTCTGACTCTAGCTTCTGACTCTTCTGTTCCAGAGCCTAATATTTGTCTTTAGCCTATGTAATGCAAGCAAGTTAACTCATTTGAATGCCTCACTTTTCCTGATTCCTTGGCACAGAACTAGTTCCAGGACCATATTTACACTTGTATTTTGTGCCCGGACAGGACATCTTGTCCATCTTTGAATATTATCACATGTTTACATAACACAAAACATGGAAGAAACTAAAGCAAAATGTGTAGATAAAACCACATCAGCATCAGGCACTTAAAGGGGGCACTTTTCTCCAATGTGCAGATATTTTTAGTTGCAGTACTTTATGAATTACATAAGTTAGTGTGACTAAATCAGCACATTAGAATATAGTGCACTCAATTAACAGGCAAGCAGGCAGTAAGCACTGTTACATACATTATATCACTTCACAACAGTTTTATATGAGAGAGGAGTACAGTCACATTAATGGAAAAAAACCCATAAAAGTAGCTCATACAACTCATGCTGTATTCCAAACCTTCTGAAAACCATACAATGGCTTGGTGTGAGGAATAATAATCGCAGTATAGCTCTCAAATCTTATTTCACATTTCAATATGTATACGTAAAATTGGCTTCACAAAACTTGCCATCATACATTAGTGCGGCACATGGATAAAAGTAAAGTGACTTTCCTTATGAGAGTGTGTTGGGTTGGATCACTCAAGTCGGATGTTGATACTTTTCGACTGTCTCCTTTTATGGCACACTGTGGGACAATGGCACTATTTTGTGTCCTCCAATGAACTTAAGTTGCTGTCAAGTGTTATTTGTCTTCCCCACTCCACCTGCAAGCCGCATGCTTTTGTGTATCTGGTCGATACATTTTTGTCCAGTTTAACGTGTTAAAATGTTTAACGCAATTAACGCAGCATCCGTTAATTTTTGTCATCCTTTGGCTAGCTTTACATTATATGATCCCACTCTTATTCATGCAAATGCTTTTAAACCATTCAAGTGCGACAAATCAAAAGAGGACAGGCTTGTTTAAGTTGTAGGCAAGAGTAGGCGGCTGCAGTGAGGGAAGGAGTGAGAAAGGTACAGGCAAGCCGGACAGTTCCCTTTCAAAAGCTACAGTCGATGCTGCGCTGCTTGTGAATATAATGTGTATCACGTTGTAATGTAGTTCAGATGTTATGGGAAGAAGGAGGCGGGAACCGGCGAACATTCAACAGACTTTAATGATAAAAATAAAACAAATACAAAACGAAAGTATATTGGGATTTGGTAGTTGCTATGGTGTTACTAGGTGGTTGGTAGTTGTCAAATATGGTTACTATGGAGTTTTTATAGAGTTCTTAAAATCTTTAATAACGAGTTCCTTCAGTACGGCAGAAGACTAGGAAAGACTAGGAAGGCTAGGAAAGCTTCAGGCCCAGACGGCATCTCATCTGCTTGTCTAAAAGCCTGCGCTGACCAACTGGCCCCAGTCTTCACGCAGATCTTCAACAGATCATTGGAGCAGTGTGAAGTTCCCTGCTGCTTCAAACGCTCCACTATCATTCCGGTTCCCAAAAAACCTAAAATCACTGGACTTAATGACTACAGACCTGTCGCTCTCACGTCTGTGGTCATGAAGTCGTTTGAAAGACTGGTGTTGGCCTATCTGAAGGACATCACTGGACCCCTTCTGGATCCCTTTCAGTTTGCTTACAGAGCAAACAGGTCTGTGGATGATGCAGTCAACATGGGACTGCACTATATCCTGCAACATCTTGACAGACCTGGGACTTATGCACGGATCTTATTTGTGGACTTCAGTTCGGCCTTCAATACCATCATCCCTGATCTTCTCACAGCCAAACTGACTCAGCTCTCCATGCCATCCTCAATCTGTCAGTGGATCTCCAGCTTCCTGACAGACCGGCAGCAGCGAGTGAGACTGGGGAAGCTCACATCCAGGACCCTCACCATCAGCACTGGCGCCCCCCAAGGGTGCGTTCTCTCCCCACTGCTCTTCTCCCTGTACACTAATGACTGCACTTCTAAAGACCCCTCTGTCAAGCTCCTGAAATTTGCAGACGACACCACCGTCATCGGTCTCATCCAAAATGGTGACGAGTCTGCTTACAGACTGGGGGTTGAACAGCTGGCTGTCTGGTGCAGCTATAACAACCTTGAGCTGAACACGCTCAAAACAGTGGAGATGATTGTGGATTTCAGGAGAAAATCCCCAGCACTCCCCCCTCTCACCATCATGAACAGCACTGTGGAAGCAGTGGAGTCATTCAGGTTCCTGGGCTCTACCATCTCTCAGGACCTGAAGTGGGCAAATCACATTGACTCCATTGTGAAAAAGGCCCAGCAGAGACTGTACTTCCTTCGCCAGCTGAAGAAGTTCAATCTGCCACAGGAGCTGCTGATCCAGTTCTACTCAGCCGTCATTGAGTCTGTTTTAAGCACTTCCATCACTGTCTGGTTTGGTTCAGCTACCAAATCGGACATCAGGAGACTACAACGGACAGTCCGGACAGCAGAGAGGATTATTGGTGCCCCCCTGCCAACCCTCCAGGACCTGTACTCTTCCAGAGTGAGGAAGAGAGCAGGTAAAATCATCACAGACTCCACTCACCCTGGACACCCCCTGTTTGAACTGTTACCGTCAGGACGGCGACACAGATCACTGGCCACAAGAACATCCAGGCACAGGAACAGTTTCTTTCCACAGGCCATTTCCCTTCTGAACACTTAACATGCCCCCCAAGGCATATGCCTGCAAGTGCAATACTCCCACTGTCTAGTGCAATATTCTCTTAACTCAGGTGATATTTATATTTATATTTATATTATTCATACTACTCAAAATACTGTAAATATGTTCATAATCTGTAACATGCACTAGACTCCCACTGTCTAGTGTAATATTCTCTAACTCAGGTGATATTTATATTATTCATACTTCTCAAAATACTGTAAATATGTTCATAATCTGTAAATGTTTATTCAGACTAAACCCAACTGTGACCCCTTTTTTTTACTTTTTATACTATTTTATTTTATTTTATTTTTTTATATATTTTATTCTTAGAATTTGTATTACTATGTTTCTTGTTGTATTTGTATTTGTATATGTGCACTGGAAGCTTCAGTACCAAGAAAAATTCCTTGTGGGTGCAAGCACACTTGGCAATAAAGCTCTTTCTGATTCTGATTCTGATTCGATCACGATGCGGGCACAACTGTCTCCCGCTCGAATCGAGACCATTCGGCACACCATAAGCAAAGTCAGGCTAGGCCAAGATCGCACTGTTCGTCAGTACCACAAAATGTTAGGTTTCATGGCTTCAGCATCCACGGTGATTCCTCTGGGGCTGTTGCACATGAGACCGTTTCAGTTGTGGCTAAAAGCCAGGGGATTTCATCCAAGGGTCAATCCTCAAAGGCAAATAAAGGTGACGCGCCGCAGGCTTCGTACCCTATCTCTGTGGCTCAGACCCCGGTTCCTCGCCTTGGGTCCCATTTTAGGGGCGCCTTGTCGTCGCAGACTGTTAACGACAGACGCCTCCCTGATGGGCTGGGGAGCGGTCTTAAGTGGTCGTCCAGCTCAAGGGGAATGGGAGGGTCATCAGCTCGATTGGCACATCAATTGCCTCAAGCTGATGGCTGTATTTCTGGCCCTGAAATACTTTCTCCTTCAGTTGAAAGGCTGTCATGTCCTAGTGCGGGTGGACAACACAGTGGGCAGTCTCTCACATAAATCACCAGGGAGGTCTGCGCTCACGCAATCTGAACAGAATAGCGAGCCAGATTTTTCTCTGGGCCCAGGAGAAGTTCCTGTCACTCAGGGCAGTCTACATTCCGGGGCATCTGAATGTAGGAACGGATTTACTGTCCAGACAGAAATTACAGACGGGGGAATGGAAACTCCACCCAGAGATAGTCAAACAGATCTGGACCAGATTTTACGAAGCGGAGGTGGACCTCTTCGCCTCTCCCATCTGACAGCGCAATTTCCCCTCTACTTCTCTCTGAGTCACTCAGCCCCCCTGGGTCTGGACGCGATGGCGTACATATGGCCCAAAATGCGCCTGTATGTGTTTCCTCCAGTTTCCCTGCTCCCGGGAGTTCTAGCCGGAGTTCGCCAACAAGGGTCGCCTCTTAATGATAGTGAACAGAATAGGGTTCTCGGAGATAATATCTCTCCTCGACGGCTCGCCATGGGCGATTCCAGAGAGGAGGGACCTTCTGTCTCAGGCGGAGGGCACGATATTCCATCCCAGGCCCGACCTGTGGAACCTTCATGTTTGGCCCCTGATGAGTAGCAACTGAGGGACACTGGGCTTTCACCTAATGTTATTGAGACCATTCTAAGTGCTAGGGCTTCCTCCACTAGAAAGAATTATGCCAGTAAATGGGGTGTCTTTGAATGGTGGTGCACAGCACATAATGCAGATCTAGTCAACTGCCAGATTGCTTCAGTTCTGGACTTCCTGCAGGAAAAGTTGTTGACAGGCACATGCCCCTCCATTCTCAGGGTTTATGTGGCCGCTCTTTCGGCTTGCCATGCCTTGGTGGACGGGGCGCCACTCGGGAGACATCCTCTACTCACTCACTTCATTCGTGGGGCCAGACGACTGAGGCCACATGTTAGAACCAAGATCCCTTCATGGGACTTAGCTATAGTCCTCGAGGGTCTGTTTGAGACCCCCTTTGAACCTCTAGAGTCAGCATCTGACAAACTTCTGACCCTAAAGATGGTTTTTCTAATGGCTATAACTTCTTTAAAAAGATTCAGGGATATGCAGGCTCTTTCGATCTTATCATTCTGCTTAGACTTTGCCCCAGGTATGGTGAAAGTGATTTTGCATCCTCATCCTGACTACCTGCCTAAGGTTCCTTTCTCGACTGTACATCCGGTCACCCTTGAGGCCTTCTGCCCTCCACCGTTCATAACGCTGGAGCAGGAGAGATCTCACAGACTGTGTCCAGTCCTTGCTCTCCAGGCCTACGTCCACCGCACTAGCCAGTGGCTAAGTCAGAGCAATTGTTCGTCTGTTATGGGGGCAGTAATAGGGGGGAGGCTGCCACCAAGCAGACCATGTCACATTGGGTCAGGGATCATGGCTGCGTTTCCTGATAACGTTGTCTCTTTGCACGCTACTAAGACTCTTAAGGTATAACTTAACTAAAGGTATACCATTTCTAGGCATGTTCCCCGAACCATACCTTAGGAAGCTACTTAAGATATACCTTCTTACGTGCAACGTTACCAGGTGCTGTCCGTGGCAATGGTGCTGAATTGGTTGATATCGATGGCTCGAGAATCAATTATTCTCTCGTGCAGGGGCTGCTTCACTGCGTTATGCGAGAAAGCGGTGTTCTTTATAGAAGCACTTCAGAAATAGTTGAAATTGCATTTATTAGGACTCATGGGATATTATAAAAAATAATCCAAACTATACTAGCCTATAATAGCCTAGCCTACACATTTTAAAATTGTATCATATATTGCTGCCATAATAACCATTTAAATTTTTTACGTGCTTTCTTCTCTTTCCCATTTTTGTTCGCTGAGGTGGAGCTGTGATGAAATAGTGTTCTTGTAAATACTTTCCAGCATTTCAGTAATACAAGTGTACATCTTACGTACGGTGCTCGGCAGTGATCAAAAAGGATTTAAACAGTAAACTCAGGGATGTGGATTCAGACGGCAATTAAATTACCACACGACCTGTTTGTCAAAAAACAGTAGGCCTAGGTATTAATTTGGCCAGGGATTTTTACGCGGACTGGGTGAGAAAAAACACTGACATTATGGATTCAGATGGCAATAAAATCACCAACTTACCCCTGTAAATGTTTAAAATACCGTATGTGCCCATGAGAAAAAATTAGCGTCCGAATAGGACTTAACTGACAGTACGGTGTCACTGGCCTTTGAAAGCGCTCCGCGGACGGCGCCGTCTTTTAGAACAACTATTCGCTGTATCGCTGCCATAGTTTGAGCAAACTCCCCACCACAATCATTCCCTTTAAATAGACAATTAAGCCTTTAATGGGTTGCCAGCTGATGTACCTTTGGAAAATATAATTAAAAATCTAACAACAATCAGTATAATGACAATTTTATTCTTTGCATGAAAACACTTGAATTAGCCTAATAGAACACTGTCTGGGTGTATTAAAACTTCAGAATTATATTCATATAGACCTGCAACAGTGATAAGGTAAAGCTAAGAGTGGTCCAGACCAACCTTTCCGAACGTATGACTTACGGAAGGTATACTTAACTAAGAATGTTTCGGGAAACACATATTAACGATAAGGTACAGCTTAAGGTGTAACTTACGAACGACGTAGCGTTAAGAAGGTTTCGGGAAACGCAGCCCAGATTGCTTTTGCCTATGAAGCGTGCGGTCAAGATTTTATAATTTGGATGTTCGTGCCACTCCGGGCTCTCACGTCCTTGAGTCGACATCCCAAGATAATGTCTGAGGCCTTCTTGCGTTCTTGTGAACACACCTACACAACCGTAAAGGGTCCAGACACCTCCAAACACAGCGGCGTGGGTATTCTAGTTCCCAATGCGTTGAAAGGTAATGGTCCGGGTTACTTGACTGAAAAAGCGGAACGAGATGCTGCGCTGCATTGCCGTGCTGAAGATGTCCCAGGACTGCTCTTCAGAAAAATATCCTGACGATGCACCTGTGGCTCATCTATTTATAGCCTCGTGTAGCAGGTGCACACCGATGACGTCACCGACCGAGGCTATATTACCTCCGGGTCAATTCTATTGACGTGATACACACTATATTCACAGCTGGTCACGATTAAAGACGTTCCTAGTGCGCTAAGCAGTGCAGCATCTCGTTCCGCTTTTTCAGGGAACAGGGTTACAGTCAAGTAACCCGGATCGTTCTCTCTTCTCGTAGTGGATCAGACCTGCGAGATCAAAGACAGATATTGCGGGATTTACACTCATGCGCCGTGTTGATGATAAACTGGATGTAATTTAAGTTCTGTTGCTTTTATATGAAAATAAATATAATGAACAAGACACCCAAAGTACTGTTATTTCCATTCAAAAGACACGTTTATCAATAATTTTTACTTTAATTCCAGACATGTTTTTATATATATTTTTTAATTTTATAAATATGACAACAATCAAATAACCCAGATCGCACTGTCAGAGAGTTTGGGAATATTCACACTTATACACATAAGAACATGATATCAGAGTTTTAAAATTAAACATTTTAAAAGAGAACAGTCGGTGGAGAGCAACTGCGCTCGAATGTTGAATGTCTTGCAGTCGCGAGAGTTTTTTTTTTTTACATACGTCAGCATGACATCAGAGCCAGGCGGACCGCACTCGGAGTCATGTCTAACCGGCATGCATCTCGCGGTGATCACCGGTGATCTGTGCTGTGTTCCAGTCCAAAATTAGGCTTGTTTGAGATGCACCTTGCCTCGCCTGGAATGTATGCGAGAGTAGGCGGCTGCAGTGAGAGGAGGAGTGAAAAAAGTGCAGGCAAGCCGGACAGTTCTCTCTTCTCTTAGTGGATCTGACACCTGCGAGATCAAAGATGGATATCGCGGGATTCACGATTTGCGCTCGCGAGAGTTTTTTGACATACGTCAGCATGACATCAGAGCAAGGCGGACCGCACTCGGACACATTTCTAACCGGCATGCATCTCGAGCTGATCACCGGTGATCGGTTCTGCGCAGATTTTGCTCATCTCAAACAAGCCTAAAGTCATGCCCTTCACTCGCTAACTTCCCTCCGTCTCGTTCACTCGGATGTACATCATTGCTTACGTTGCACGAGAGCCCTTGATCACTTGGAGTTGATTTATTATTTTTTTATTTTTTTATTTTTTGTGTGTAATGCAGCATACAAATGTTTATATGTTTGTTTGGGTTGTTTTAAATAAATAAAAATATATAATTAATATATCATAGAGTTGTCTGTTGTGGTGGTGATTAGACGAGATCTGTGGTGACGTCACAATCGTACTGCATTGTGGGACATATAGGTGCCTGAAGTGTACATTTGAAGTAGACTCGCTCCCTCAGTCAAAATCAAGGGAACGAGGGTCTGTCCATAGACCAGGGATGGGCAACTTCGGTCCTGGAGGGCCACTGTCCTACAGAGTTTAGCTTCAACCCTAATCAAACACACCTGAACAAGCTAATCAAGGTCCTCAGGATTACTAGAAAATTACAGGCAGGTGATTTTTTCAGGGTTGGAGATAAACTCTGTAGGACAGTGGCCCTCCAGGACCGAAGTTGCCCATCCCTGCCATAGACAGTAAAACTCATAGACAGTAAAAGAAATGGACACAGCGACCCCATTGGATTCAACAGAGAAAAGTGAAGTCAATTAGAAGCATTCACTTCCTGATGGCTGAGCGTACTGCGCAGACTCAAACTGAGCTTGACGACGTAGATGTGACGTGAGCAACCTGTCTGTCTTCTAGTAGCTGTGCCAAGAGAAATCTGAATCATTCCCTTCCGAAACTTGCAGAGATGGAGAGTGTGAGTAGGAGGTGTCCATGAGCTAGGAGCAGGAGAAACTTTTGCTAGGTATTCTGATTAATTATTTTATCATTTTGCCTCCACGTCCCCCCAATTGCCTGTGAGCTTCTCCACCTGTCCATACGGTAATTTCTCTACTGTGCGACAGGGAGTCGCGTGGTAATGACGCAATCGTTAGCCTACTTTTACAAAAACTGCTTCTACGGGGCCATAACGTAAGATACAAGGTAATGGAGCCTTTTATACATTTTTGTGTTTCTTTAGAAATAAATAAATAATGGAAAGTCTTTAAACACCTCAGATGTAAAGTTATTCGCTGTCAAAGTGACGCCAAAATGAATGGGAGTCAATGGAATGCTAACAGCAGGTGATGGTCTGCTAATCAATGGCGGCGCCCGGGGAACCTTCAGTATTTTCTGAAACATTGGCCCCCTGTATAAACTTCCCCCGTCCACTTCACGAAGTGGAAGGCACTTCAAAATGGCGGCAGGGATTCCCCAGAGGGGAAGTGCTTAGGGAAGTTCGCAAACTGATTCTTGAGAGTCGGGACAAAACACGTTTTAAAAAACTTTTTTTTAAAACACACACAATATCAATTAGAGTTATATGCTTCTGCAGAGAAAGGTCTTAGCTATTTAACCATGTAAAGGAACAGGTTCTAAATAAAAACACATTTTTAACAAATAAACATGTTTCCCTTCAGAACTGGATTTGTGTCAACTCCGTCAGACACACTAAAAAGTATACAATTTTAATTCTTCAAATCCAACAAGAATCTAAAGTTCTGAAGTATATTGTAATAGTGTTTAGTTACTCTGATATGTAAAAAAAATCCAATATATAAACTTAAGTTGTGATTTCACACTATTCTGAAAACTCAGATTTCTAAATATTTGCATTTTCAAACTTTGATTTTAATTTCAATATTGTAAAAACAAATTCCTTAAATAAATAAAACATAAGAGGATGTAGATCAGATTGTCCTTTATTACAAAAACAACATAAACTGAAGGAAGAATATTTTTTTCCCCAAAAAAAATTAACAAAAACATACATACATCCAATGCTGTTGACGAAAATCTGACGGTGTTGACGAAAAACTGACGGTGTTGACAAAAAATGTTTGAATGTTTTACCTCAGATTTGTGAAATGTTCACCTGTTTGTCATGATATGTTCTGACAATAAAGAGTAGTTTAAAACCACAATTAACACTGTTTTCTACAACTTTCACTTAGGAGCAAAAATCTGCCTTTAAACTTGAAAGAAAGAAAGATTTGACATTTATCGTGATAATTATCAATATCGACTGATATAAAAAAAATTATCGCGATAATTTTTTTGGGCCATATCGCCCAGCCCTACACTGGCTTCTCATTTCTCTGTCTCTGTCTCTACATATATAAATATATATATTAAAGTGCTGGCAAAGTTACACGTTACACAATAATAAGCAGACCACTGCCTGCCCATTATCTACAAGTCAGATGCGTATGGTTAAATAATGTAATGCATGCTATGTATGAGCATTTATGTGTAAATAAAACCCTGAAATAACAGTTTAACCCTTCACTATATTCACAAATAATATTATATTTGCACATTAAGAGGTTATTGGTGGATTTGTCAACTCCGTCAGCTTACAGGTCAACTCCGTCAGACATAGAACCTGACGGAGTTGACGTCTGACGGAGTTGACGTAAGGGCATGTATTTTCCCGCCAAAACATGTATTGTACACTGCAGCTAGGTAGTTTTTCCTCAGTTGCTAGCTGTCCCAATAACCTCACTAAAATGCTTAAATTCAATCCACTACGGTTTAAAAAAAAGTATCTTAACAGAAAGATGGTATTGACATGGTGCAGCTGTGACCATAGGAATATTGACATTGTTTGTCTAAAATATAAAAAAATTTAAAATGTACCAGAGCATGTGTGGTAGTGCTGCATTCACCACAGGCAGGGAGATGCAAAGGGGTCCTCCGGGATATAGGCTAGCTAACCATGCTATTTCCTGATTTAAAGAGCTTTATGAATTTATGAGTTGACAGAAACTGAGGACACAACTTTAATAGGCAGATTTATATGGAAAATATTGTTTGATGTTCACTTCATGCATTGTTTTTAATATTTATACCCCTTATTTTTTATTTGAGATATATGTTTTCACAATTGTAGAGCTTTTTTAAAGTTTTTTGGGATGGTTAATATTGTGACCTCTTGCTGAGGACAAGTGCAATAACATGGACCTTCTAACCACAGACCATACATTTAAACAAATTTTCCCCAAAAAGATAAAAAAGTTTATTCTAAAAATCAGATAGGTATATACAATTCCTTTAGATTTAACTTTGTAAGTATGTCAATCATGATGAATTTCTTAATTTTTGCTATAAATTAGACTTTTCTATGTGGGACATGTTTTGTCCCGACTCTCAAGAATCAGTGAAGTGCATGTCTAAAAAATGGACTGGAACGCAGCACGGTTCTGCGCAGATTTTGCTCATCTCAGACAAGCCTAATGTACAGTGGCCGAGAAGTGCAAAACAAACCACAATTCCGAAAACAAAACAACAAATTTATAAACGCAATGGAAAGACTAAAAATAAATTAACAAGTTAGAAAACACAATAACATTTCCGAAAACAAAATAACAAATCAGAAAACATAACGACAAATCTGAAAACAAATTAACAAGTCAGAAAACACAACGAAAAGTCATACAAAACGGAAAAGTTAGGTATATGTGGCGGATGGAATACTGACTGCTGATTGGACGAGACATCTGTCAATCAAGACATGCAGAAAGTACAGCAGACTGCGGCAGGAGAAAGTCCATTCGCGTGTGTATGTGTAAATATTAGAGCTGTCTATTTAACCGGCTAATTTAGTGCAATTATTATAAAAAATAAAATAAAATAAAATAAATCATATTAAAATCTTCCTACCACTATCTGGTTTGGTCAGACAAAATTATAAAAGAACTCGATCTGGTAAAGTGGGAGAGTGGCGTGTAGCAAGAACAGCAGATTTAGCTTTTGACGCAAACGAAAACTAATTAAAAAATTATTATTATCGTAGACAATACAGCTAATATTTACACATGCGAATTACCGACCTGCGAATTGACTTTCTCCTGCCGCAATCTGCATGTCTTGATTGACAGATGTCTCGTCCAATCAGCAGTCTGTATTCCATCCGCCACATATAGAGAGCCTAAGTCCCTCCCCTTCCGGTGGACCACTATGGGACCTTATTTCGGAAAAATATTGTATGGTAGTCAATGGCGAGAGACAACAAATATTTTGATCTCGTTTGAATTGTGCCCTGAATTACACATATGATGTTTTTCAATTTAAAATATACATTTTAAAGTCAAGAAAGTCGCAGTTTGATGAAAAACTTTTGAGGTATAAGACTGTGAAAATACGTAATTACAAAGACTACAAACCCAAAAACTAACTTTACAGAAGCTAACGTCTGTCATTTTTTCTATAGTCTTACGTTATAACGTTACGCCGTCATGCCTGAGTGTTTTGTACCAGACTGCACACATACGAGCAACGGATCTTGTGACGTACATAGTGCGAGACGAGAGATGTAGTTCATGAGCGATTTTCACACAAAACTAAATGTTACTCTTGTTTTATGACAAACTGTGACTTTCTTGACTTTCATAATTATCTTTTAAATTGACAAACATGTGTGTAATTCAGGGCACAGTTCAGACGGAATAAAAAGATAAGTTGTCTCTCGCCATTGACTACCATACATATTTTTTCCGAAATAAGGTCCCATGAGCCGGAAGCGGAGGGGAGGGACTTAGGCTCTCTATAACTTTTGTCTGACTTTTTGTTGGGTTTTCTGACTTGTTCATTTGTTTGCAGATTTGTCGTTGTGTTTTCTGATTTGTTATTTTGTTTTTGGAAATGTTATTGTGTTTTCTAACTTGTTAATTTATTTTTAGTCTTTCCATTGCGTTTATAAATTTGTTGTTTTGTTTTCAGAATTGTGGTTTGTTTTGCAGTTCTCGGCCACCTGCTGATGGTCATGTCCGGAATAAAGAGTAGGCCTTGTATGGTAAACCTATATACAGTTATACATCTTGCGTATTGTTTGGTCACACCACAAGGTGTCACTGTGGCCTCAAAGCTTCGGCACTGCCACTCTGAGCTCGATTGCTATGTCTGAGGTAAAACACCTCATGCTGTATGCTTCATTAGCATACAGAGCAATAAATGTATAAATAAATAAATGTGGAAATAAATAAATGTAGACATAAATACATATATACATAAATAAATGTGAAAATAAATAAAAGTGGAAATAAATAAATGCATAAATAATTGTGGAAAAATATATAATTATACATAAATAAGGAAATAAAAGTATAAATAGTCTTTTTTTTTTTTTTTTTTTCATTTCTTTGCATATTTATTTAAGTATTTATTTATTTATTATTAAGTCAGGTTTGGCATTCCATACTTATTATCACATTAATTTATCTATTTATTTATTCATTTATCTATTTATTGATTGATTCATTTATTCATTTTTAATTTCTGCAGGTTTGGTCCTCCATAAAAGTAAACATGTTTCCCTTTCTTGGCGAATGTCTCTAAAGAGCATAGCGCAGATGATTGAACAATTTTATCATGAAAGCGCCTTTTCCTGCAATGCATTCCACGGTGAACAGCATGCCTATTTACGACACATTTCTTCATTGCACCAGGGTACAGACAATAACATTATGTGATGTGCCTGCAAACCACATGACACAAGGCACAATTTTGTTTCTCTTTCATCTTCTCAAATACAACTCATAGGTACCAATTTAAAAGCAAATATATGTTATGTTCCATATACTTTTTCCTTTTCCTGTTGAAGAAAATAATATATTTGGCTGGTTGGAAAAAGACAAGGAATTTAACGTTTCCATATTCACTCTAAGAAAAGTCTGTAAAAATAGACACCATGTACTGTCTTAATAGGATTTTTCACAGGTGTTTTACATGTATTTTGAATTATGCATTGGATTGTGTTGTGTTTTAGATTTGAAGGAAATTACAACTACTGTCCTGGCAGAAAATTGCCAGTACCTTTTCAATTTTTCTACTTTTTTTAAATTTTTTACAGTGTATGCATTCCTTTTGAAGGCATCTAGCCTTGACATTGTAGTTTTAAATGAATACATACACAACAACAACACAATGATAGTATAAACTACACTGTGCACCACATGCTTATATTTCGTTGAAGTGCAGCTGACATCACAGCAGATATACTGAAACAACATTCCAGCTTGTGTTAAGATGGAATTCAATTAAAACCTTTACAAGGTCAGGTAAGAATTTTGATCAGAGAAGCATTGGTTTACTTATTATCACAGTAGGTTAAATGTAATGAACCATGTAGTGCTGTTACACTTTTGAATGTGGTGCATTCTGAAATGCAAAATTTTCTTCAGTTGGGATTTTCACACAGCATTTAATTGGGTTATCGTTTTTTTTTTTTTTTTTCATGGCATAGGTCCGTTGTACTTGTTTTTAAAGGGATATTGCAGTGGGTTTTTTTTATGGTTTATCTGTGCACATCTTTTTTCTTTTTTATTCATGTGCTCTCGTAATCTCGTTAGAATGGCGTGTTCTACGCAAGACGTAAGCGTAGCAGTTACAGAAACTTTAACATGCTATATTGCCTTTGAGCATTTGAGGGGAAAATCTAAATTTAAAACACTGATAGAAAATGAGTTCATTATAAGTGAAGTGAAGTATGGTAACCCATACTCGGAATTTGTGAATTTTTTTGCTGCAGTGCCCGGGGAGCAATTGGGGGTTAGGTGCCTTGCTCAGTTGTGGGTAATGAGAGTGGAAGAGAGCGCTGTTCATTCACTTCCCCCACCCACACTTCCTGCCAGTACTGAGACTTGAACCTGTGACCTTCAGGTTAAAAGTTAGACTCTCTAACATTAGGCCACAACTGCCCACAACTCTAAGAAGAGACTGTTTTATTCTTACTGTGATTTCATTTGTTTAGGACAAAATGGTTGTACAGTCAGAAATACATCCATTGATATGAAAGAGCAAGACAAACCGTCATCTACACAGGTTGCGTGCTGTAGTCGTCCAGTCAATAATATTGACACTGCAAAATTTACGAAGGTACAGTGTGATTGGGTCAGAATTTTAAGTGTGTCCTCTCTCAAGTTGAAATTAAGCATATCAAGAGAGAGCATATTTATGTTCTCACTCTTTGCCTTTCCATTTCCTTTTTTATGTCTCACAGTCTCAGTTATTTTATTCTCATAGACACACATGCAAAGTAAAATTGTGTACTGCCCTGAAGCTGATTGTTAAATGGATAATGGATGAGCTGACAAATTGATGAACAGATGTGATACATGGACAGTATTTCAAAGAGATGGGGTGAGATCAGTGCTCTCATACTTATTGTGATTCTCTGGATATGCATTGGAAGCATTGTGATAACTGCTCGGGGCAAAACAAAGCTGTCACAGACCATCTTGTTTAGTTTAGTATTAACAAGGTATTTTTGCAAATAAAAGCAGCCATTTCAGTGAGGACAGCTTTCACAAAACTTGGGACATGTGGACAGGCTTCTATGGCAATACAAAATCAGATGGTTTCTTTTCAGCATAATTTATAAAGACGAAGAACTGCAAAGAGACATTCAGCTTTTAACATTGTATGTCTTATTTACTGATCCTCCAATTATTGATAACCAACAGAGTGATCCTTTTCTGAATCTTTAATAACCTTGCATGATCAATCCATATCTTTTATTTAACAATTGTAGCATAGCTCCCATCACACAGGAATTACAGGCAAGTTTACATTTCGTTACATGTAATGTCCCAGTTTACTTTGCTACAATGGTAGCTTACAAAGAGGAAAGCTGAATCCATTCATGAAAATGTACATAAATGCTGAGATGTGCTGCCAGGAAACCAAGGCATATACCACTGTTAACATAACCACTGTTTTGTTCAAAATTTCCATGGAGTCTTTCTTTGCATCAACGCAAGTCTGTTCTATTTAATTACATTTTTTCATGTCTCTATGTTTTGCACATTGACTTTCTTTTCTTGACTTTAATGAAAGGAAATGTGATTGAAATATAAATTGCTCCTTAGCCATGTAATTTTGGAAGAAGTGAAAGGATGTGAATTAGGCCAGATTTTCATAGTGTACATAAGTGTACATATGCCTACTTGTGTCTTCTTTGACTATTAGATGAAAAGTGGCTTTGATGTTTCACCACCCTTCAGAACAGTGAGAACAGTCATGGTTTCTCTCTCAAGAGTTTACAATGATGGTGAGGGATATGGACAGTTAGTTTCAGTGGTTCAGTTTTGCTAAAGAGAACACTTGCATTATCTCAGCACTGCTGATTTAACAGACGGTGGCCAACTTGTCTAACCATGAAGACATCAGCAGCCGCCATATATTGACAGATATATGACCAGCAGGTGAAGATGTGAACCCTAGAGACATCACTTGGCCTGCAGTTTCTTGATGTGGGTTGGCAAAATTCCCTTCCTCTGGTTAGAGCCAGTGCATTCATGGCCTTGCTTCTGTATCGCTTATGTCTTCTGTGAGAGAAGATGGCTTCTTTTGATATTCTTCTCACTTTCTACTCCTAAAATCCAAAGGTTATCATTACCTTTGTTCTTCTTTCCGTTCCTTATCGCTGTCTGGAAAAAAGATTTCTAAACGCATTGTTGTAGTTCTTGTTAAAGGCTGTGTAAATGAGTGGGTTGAAGAATGAGTTTGAGTAACCCAGCCAGAGAAAGACACTTTTCCAGAGAGGGGGGATGTCGCATGAACAGAGCGGAATGATGAGCTCAGCAAGGAAAAAGGGAATCCAGCAGAGCACAAATACACCAATCAGGATGCCCACCATCAGAGCCGCTCTCCTCTCTTTCTGCTCTCGCCACGTCTCACCATCCGTCTGGAACGATACAGTTGCGTGACGAATTGTAAAGGCCATCTGTGGCTGCCGTTCGGCCTCCTTTACCTGGCAGTAAACAAGTTAAAAGATGATATGTACTAGTAGTGTTAATCAAGTACACAACTATAAGGTACTTCAATAACACTATTGGTGAGCAGAATGCAGCAACTACACATTTTGTCAAAACTGACAGAGCAACTGCAAATTTCTTTTGCTACATATTTGTGGCTAGACATCCCATTTTCCTACTCTGATCTTTAAGCATTAATTACTTATGTACAGGTCTCCATTCACTCTACCTGTTACAGAATATTTAAAATCTTTAATTCAAATTATATATTTTACATAAAGCTGTTACTGGACTAAACAATCTGAGACTATTCCACATACAGTACGGTACATGCATTAAAGGCACAATATGTAAGTTCCGCCGCTAGAGGTCGCTTATTCAAAACTATAACAAAGGCATAGCTTGATGACGGCATGAATGAGCATGGAATCGTGGGAGTTGTCGTCGTCACCTCCACATCTGATGGATGTATTAAAGTTTTATTAACGTTACTGTGGTATGAACAGGGTGCGGACGAGAGCCTTTCAGTGGAGCTAATGATGGTTGATGCTAGAATGTTAATGCTAAAAAGCTGGTTGACTCAATTAATTTTTAAATATATTGTATGGCAGAATTATGTACTACAAATAAAGCTCTTTCTGATTTTGCTATGTTAAGCCACTTGTCAAAATAGTGTCTCTGAGTCAAGAAAACAAGAGATTCAAACAATAAGACCAACCATGTTGAACTATATAACAATTATTTTCTGTTGGGTTTCCAAATTGTTGGAAACATTTGGGAGAGTATAAGTACACAAGTCAACCAAATATACAACATTGTTCTAGTGGTTTTTGGATATTTTTATCTAAACATTTTACATGTTGTGCCTTTAATGTTGGAAAATGTGAAGCGTCTTTCCCCAGCTTTACCCACTTTGCTTCTGCAACACATGACATAGTGAGACAAATCTCACATAATTTCCCTTGAAAGCAGAGGTGTGAATTTTCTAAATCAAGATAATATATTTATATTTCCTGTATGTGCTCACAAAGTTCCCTATGATAATGTAATCAACTAAGAAGTCTGCATCTAGCTCAATTTGCCCCAAACCAGCCACCCTTTTGGAAAATTGTTTTTAGTAATATTCTAGATTAATCTCTATGTTGGCAAATCACCAAAATGTAATTAAGCAATATCACATATAAAAAAGTTCTTAAAAAAGCCAAACCATCCTGCTTTATGTGTTGCCAAGCAACACACAGAGGGACAGCATGTTCAAAATCACACCATTTCACTCCGCTTCCATACCGCTCACATACTATAGTCTGGAATGCTGATATAAACTGTGAAACTTCCCAGTGCTGTTATATGAACTATTGGCACTTCTGAACTGTAGCTTATCCAATCAAATTAGAGGACCGGAACTAACTAACTAACTGTGAAAATTAGCTCACATAAAATCTTACATGACAGTATAAACATTGTTTGGCTTGTCTATGGCATCTTGAATCTTTAAAATGGGTATTTAAATTAGCTTTTGTTTGAAATGCTGTAGTTTAGTGAGCGGAGTACAGTGGCAGAACAAAACAAAATTACAGCATATGTGTGTTTTTTTGTGCATTTCAACAGATAAAGGAGTCAACGGGGCAATTAAATGATTTTTGGATCAGTGTACGTTTGTAATGGTCACCAGCTGGAGTGCCCTTGAGAGCCACCAGAGGGCACTCCACATCAGACTTTTGTCATTCCCTCATAAATTACATTTCCCATTACTCACTGCCCGGACTCATCATCCCTGATTGCATCCACCTGTGTCTCATTACCTTGTCAGTCTCAGCCTATTTAAACCACATACACTCATTCATTCTCTCCGAAGTCTTGTTTAGTGTCACACTGCAATTCCAAGCATTCTCTTGGGCACCGTTTACATGTACATGGTTATTTTGAAAAACTGACACATTTCCCTTCGTTTGCGCCCTTCGTTTACACGCAAACGGAGGATTCGCCAATGAAACCGATTCTTTCTAAAAATTCCGGCCAGAGTGGAGATTTTGAAAATCTTCGTTTGCACGTTTGCATGTAAACTGAGAAAAACTGAGTTTTAGGCAGCGACGTCACAGAATGTGACTATTTTCGGGATTCTGATTGGCTAAGGTTAGTGGTGGGCAGATCGAGGCTTCGTGAAGCAATGAAACGGATGAACCAAATGGGCCATATTGTTTCGAGGCTTCGAATCAATCCGACACCCGTCTCAACGGTGACACCTAGTGGTCACTTGCAGGTGTTGATCTGAAACAACCTTGGCGTGCCATTAAAAAAATGTGTTGTTTTTTTATTATTGTATTTTTCTAATATGTGAAGCTTGTGGCTCCTCACTGTGCATAATGTTATTTTGGTCCTGCAAAATGAATATTAATAAAAGAAATCAAGCCACAATGTCTCACTTTTTTAGAGATTTTTATTCCAAAATATTAATTTCTCTGCTGTGGAAGGACTTAGCCAACTTCTTTTTTACAAATAATTTCTCCAGCCTTTGAAAAAATACGCAAATACGTCCTGTGTTTCTACTGGTGGTGATGGTGATGGTGATGATGATGATGGGTCTGATGTTGACACAATATCACAATACACACATCTCACTTTATTTGGGGTTTCTAAATGGAAATGCACCCACACCACAGATGTACGGCATCTCTTCTGGGGAGCCTCCATTTTATCTATTTAGCCTATCCAAATCTATCTATGTATCTATCTATATGAATCTATCTATGTATCTAGATATGTATCTATAATCTATCTATGTATCTAGATATGTACCTAGATATGCATCTAGATATAATCTATATATGTAGCTATCTATAATCTATGTATTTGTATATGTATAATCTATAATCTATATATGTATCTATCTATTAATCTAGCTGTCTATATATTTATATCTATGTATCTATTAATGTGTCACTATATGTATACTCTGTCTGTCTCTAGCCTATCAGTCAATGTGTTGTGTAAATTTAAATGTAAGCCTAAATAGCCTATAACTAATCAAATCACACTATGTCACTATATCACCAAAAATCCGCTATCTCAAAATCAAACTCCTCTCACAAAAACCCACGAGGTCAATATGCGTTGATTTCACTTTTATACAGATGTGCGATTGTGTGGTCTGTTCCCGACCGTGTCAATCAAACGCTGATTCGGCGGACCACACCTGATGAAACACTTAGTGAAACACTTCGAGGCTTCGTTTGGCCATAGTCACGTGACATGGGTGTTTTGAATCACGCTTCGGATCAGTGACTACGTTTACATGCTGTCAAATATCGGGTTATGGTCGGGTTAAGGTCACTATTTAGGTTTCTGAAACATTCGGAATAACCCGTTTACATGCGTGAGTAGAGAGAGTTACTCCTGTATACATGGAATTTGTAATCAATTGGCAATATCCCGATGTAAACGGCGACGCACGGTTAGCGTCTGGACGTACGGACAACGTTAAGACGCAATGTGCGTCATTTCCGATTCTTCTTCCTGTATCCAAAGGCAACAACAACAGCAGCAGCACGCGGATAATGAATAGTTCGGGGCAGATAGCGATCGCCTTTGTTTGCGATTTCCTCCTCGCTCCAAAAGTGTGGTGCTGTGCTGCGTCTCGCCATGTTTACCTCTACTTCTTGTTTACTTCCGGTATACTGCACGCGGGTTTTTGAATGCGCCGTCTCTCCTCAAAAGACCAAGATTCCTTGCGAATAGAACATGCGCAGAACACAAATCAATGTTCCTTTTGATGGGGATATGCCGATACGCGTTTACATGACCAAATATTCGGGTTAGAAAAGGGGTACCCCAGGGATAATATCCGGGTTTTTAAAAACCGGGATATGAGCATATCCGGGTTTTTGCCGGTGTTTACATGGCCGTGCGCGACCGGGTTATTGCTAATATCCCGGTTTTGAACGGGTTATTGGCTGCATGTAAACGTAGTCAGTGTTTCGAAACATCTGCGCTTCGGGATCTCGCAAAGCTTCGGAACGACTGTTTCGCGTCAGCCATCCCTAGCTAAGGTGGGCTTGAGTTTCTCGTTACACTGCCACCTACAGGTTTGGCATGCTCTTGACAGCATATACACAGGTTCGTGTGCACGATGTTATTTTCGAAAACGAAGAGGGGTGAAATGTCCGTTTATGAAAATAGCCATCAAAGTGTAAACGTAGCCTTGGTTTTCAATCTTTTGTCTGGTTTTCATCTGTTTTTGCCTGTGCCCCTTTGACCCTGTTATTGTTTGGACTGATTACCCGGTGTTTATGACCTTTGCCTGTTTATGTCACTAACTCTCATAGCTTGTTCACACAGTGGGGTTTTCGAGTCTGACAATCATATTTATTAATGTGTGACTCAAATTATTTTGTCCATATAAAAACTTACAGGAGCAACGTATGAACGTATTATCTGTATGAACAAATAAATAATAATTAATTAAGGACATCTGGCCTGACAGACTGTCTGTCTGTACTAGTGTTGTCACGATACCAAAATTATTGTTTCGATACCGATACCAAGTCAAGTATTGCGATTTCGATACTTTTTCGATACTTTTCCTGAAAAGGGAGAAACACTCTCAAAGATCACTGCTGTGCTTTATTTTAAAACCGGGACAACATTCTAATCATATAACACACTAATAAATGAACATATGAACAGCAGATATATTAAACATTTGAACAAAATATGAAATATGAAATATAAAAAATAAATTAGAGCAATGACATTCAAGGAAAAAAAAAAGATAAATTTAGCAGCATTATCTCATTTATCATAAGAAACATAAGAGCTTTATCTTGATTCTGAACTTTGAATAAAAATATGAACAGCGATTATATTAAACAATGTTTAATATTGGTAACATATGATAAGCCTCATTGGTGATATATTTGACATGTGGGGAGAGAGTTGTGGAAGGCCTATACTTCATGTTAAACATATATATAGCAGCAAAGACAACAATAGGCTACAGAATAATTCGTTCTGTATTGAGAGGTGCAATATTTGAAAATCGATAATATTTTTTTAAATTACATTTATATTGTATTTATGTCAAAACTTTCAAACATCAAAATGTCATTTATTAATATGTATTCGTGTCAAAATGACATAGAAACATCTTTTCCTATTCTATTTTGCCTGGAAACGCTTCCAACAGGCTTGCGTGTCGCGTGAAAAATAGGCGTCGGTTCTATTTATAGCATACACGCGTTTTCCGCGCGTCTCGAGCTGCGCCCAGACGCGTGTGTCACGCAGGCAGTTAACATGGGAGCCGAAATAAAAACGGACACGACACGCAGACAGTGTGTCGCCGGCCTTACAAATCTGGAACGTGGTCATTCTTAGAAGTATGATACTAATAAATTAAGGAATCGTGACGTTTTTCATTTCCTATTTACTTTTGAAGTATCGGTGCACCGTGCAACAGAGCAAGGTAGGCAACGTACTTCCATATGTCACTCCTGTACATAGTGGTGGCAGGTGGGGATTTTTAGTAACTCTTTTTGCAGGTTATATTGCTCTGCCAGTTGGCTGTCTTTATAAATGTGAGGCATAATTTAATCATTCAATCTATTCATTCATAAATGACGATTCATTTGTGAATGGTACAAGTGTCTGCCTTTATGAGTGGCTCATTGAATTATTTACTCAATCGACTATTTGAGCCCTCAGATGGTACTGCATAAGAAACCATCATCCTACTCTGTTAAATATAGCCACATGGGCTCGGGTATTCTTTAGAAAACCGTTGTCACTTAACACAGTCTGCTGCTGCATCATGAAATGCCACTTGAATCTCTTTTACGCAAGGAGAAAGCTATACATCAATTCTATGCAGATATGCCTCAGAGTTCTCTGGGCTTAAGCTCATCTCAGATGGTGCTGCGGTCAGATGAGTCCACGTTTCAGGTTGTTTTGGGGAAAAATGGACATTGAGGTATCAAAAGGGACCATCCAGACTTTCATCAGCAACAGGTGCCCAAACAAACATCTGTCATGGTATGGGGGTGCATCGTGTAAATGGAATTGGTGACTTGCATATGTACTACTGACGTAGAAGCATATCTTGGGATTGTACAGAGACATTTAATGGCATCAAGATGACATCTTTCCTGGGAAGCAAGACAATGCCAAGCCTCATTCAGCATGTGCTACACCGTAGAGTCGATGTGCTTGACTGACCTGCCTCTAGTCCAGATCTGTCTCTTATTGAAAATGTATGGCACATCATGAAGAGGAGAACCAGACAACGATTACCATAGACTGTTGAGCAAGTGGTGCCCAATCTTGCCTGATACAAAAAAATCCACGTTCAAAACTACAACAATTAGTACCCTCAATTCCTAAACTATTAAAAAGTGTAATTAAAAGGAAAGGTGATGTGACACAGTGGTAAACATGCCTCTGTCCCAACCTTTTTTTTAAATATGTTGCAGCCATCAAAATCTAAATGTTTTTATTTACAAAAGACAATTAAGGGTGCAGTAAGCGATTTTTGAAGTGGATCAGACTGAGCACCAAAACACCCTTGTAGCCAATCAGCAGTAAGGGGTGTATACACTCATGATGGGGGAGGAGAGAGAACTCAGTGCGCAAGACAGACATTAGTAGAACGACTATTGAAAGAAAGATGGCAGAGAAAAAATTAAAGAGGAAAAGGCCAGGGAAATATAGCTTTAAAAAGAAGGGTTACGATCAGGCAAGAGGTAGCACCTGTGTTAATATTGGAGAAGCTTTCCAGCGCTCAAGAGACCTTAAGGAGTGGGAACGCCTGAAAACTGATGCAGAGGTTGCTTTATTTCTTCTCGATACGCGAGTAACATTGGTTTTGCTGTGTATCACAGAACTAGAACATGTTGTCTTTGGCTTGAATGTGCTCGTATGCCATCTTCGCCTGTTTGATTCGATTATTATTACTATAAGCCTAGAACTTCTAAACCTCTTCCACCGCCCATTTCAAGCATTGACTCCCAAAGTGTGCCCAAGTGTGTTTTTTGACTCCCCTTTTAGTGATCGCTATAACCTCTTAATCTTGTCACATTTGTAATATATTAGTTACTTGGACTATTGTGGTATGTAGGGAGCTGTTCATGAAAACTGTGTTTGTAGGGGTAGGGGCATGTTTGTTTTGGTGATTACAAATATCAACAGTGTTTACCAGAAGTCACTTACTACACCTTTAAGTTGTTCAGTAAAAACAATGGAAATATTTTCTTTATACTTTTGTCAGTTAAAGAAAATGAACAAATCACAGATTCTTGATTTTATTGCATTTTACAAAATGTCCCAACTTTTCTAGATTTGGGGTTGTACGTTTGAGAACCCTTAGAAAATATCAGAATTTCTAGTGATTATTTATAAAATGTGGTCTGATCTTCAAATTCACAATTAAAGACAAGCATAATCTGACTAAACTAATAACACACAAACAGTTGTACTTTAAAATGTTTTAATTGAAGACACTGAGTGATCATTAACAGGGCAGGCTGGGGAAAGAAAGTGAAACTCTGTGTTAAGACTTCTTCAAAGGCTAATTGGATTCAATTAAGGAGATGAGATTGGAAGTGTGAGTTGCACACAATAAAGGCACACTGGTTACTGTCAAATCTGTTCTTCAAGACGGATTGGTTAGTGTGGACCATGCCTCAATCCCAATTTCTTAAACACATCACAGAGATGCACAAAGATGGAAAAGTCTATACAAAAGCATTGCTAAAGACCTATGTGTTCAGGTTTTATTTTGACATTGGTGGGGACATAACAACAGTTCCCGCTGAATTGGAACAGTGATGATTCTAAAAGAAAACATGCACAGGTCCCATATTTCTATAGTAGTGAACAACTTTCACGCTCATCTAATAAACAGCATGCTCTTATTTCAGTGTTGCTTTTAATTTTGTGGATATTCCAGCTAACAATTTGCATTCATATTGTACATTCAGTTTAACAACATTAAGGTTAAAGAGGGTAAACTTTATCATTAAACTAAACTGTGCACATATGTTTTAAACACATACCTTATGTTCTTACTCCGTCCATGCAATAAATGCACATCCTTGGAAAAGCACAGTTTTCTACTATACATGTCTCTCAGGTCATGTCAAATGCGGATAGAATTACATCAACAGTGATTACATTTAAATATATTTTAATTGTTTGATCTATATTGGTAGGGACATGTCCCCAGCGTCCCTACTAAATGTCCCTACTATGCCCTTGCCGTCTTCAAATGTAGAAAATTCTGTATTGATGCTACTTTCCCTAGGAGTGGGCATCCTGCAAAGATCACTTTCAGAACACAACAAGAGGTGTGAATGAACCCAAGGATAACAACAAAAGACCCCTGAAAACTCTACAAACTGCAGAAGTCTTTGTTCATGTCTCCGCTATTTCAAAAGCACTGAACAATAATGGTGTTCATGAAAGGACAACACTAGGGGGGAAAAATAAATAACATTTTGTTGAGGCATGTCTCATGTTTGCCTAAAACCACCAGGTTGTTCCATAATGCTTTTGGCAAATGTTCTGTGAACAGTGGAGACAAAAGTTGACCAGTTGAGACAAAAATGCACAATGTTTTGTTTGAAGTAAAAAGGGAACTGCACACCAACTCTAAAACCTCATCTCAAATGTGAAGCATGGTGGATGGAGCATGGTTTAATGCTGCTTTGCTGCCTCAGTGTCAGGACACTTTGAATTAATTAATGGAACAATGAATTCTAAAGTCCATCAAGACATTTTACAGGAGAATGTTGGGACAGAAGCTAATGACTTCAAACTTTAAAGAGGATGGTTGATGCAACAAGACAATGATCCAAATCACACAAATAATACCAACCAAAGAATGGCTGGAAAAAAATGTGACATACCCGAAAGAGGGCTGTGCTATCAAGACAAGACAATCTAGAATTTCTTAACTGAAACAGGTTTGTGGGGAGCTGCTAATGGAGGATCTAAGAGTTACAAAATGTTTCACTTACTTTTTGCTCAATATATTTAATAAAAATGTGAACAATTACAGTTATTTGTGTTATTAGTTTAGTCAGATTGTGTTTATCTATAATTATATATAATATATCTATAATCTATAAAATAAGATTTAAAGATCAGACCACATTTTTATGAGTAATCAATGCAGAAATCCAGGTATTTTCAAAGAGATCACAAACTTGCCACTGTGTATACATAATCTTATATCAACTTTTTTTTTACCTCTATGACTTCAGCCATGGGTGTGATGGTGTTGGTCTTGCGAGAGCCAATGCGGAACTTGGCAGCCTTGTAGATCTTCCAGTAGACAAAGAGCACCACACAGAGGGGCAGGTAAAAGGCTCCAAAGGTGGAGAAGACTGTATATGAGGGCTCCTGGCTTACTTGACAAGCCAGGCTGACTTCTGAGTAGGTCTCACCCCAACCAAAAAGCGGAGAAAGCGAGATAACAGAGGAGAGTAGCCATGTGAGGCCAATCATCACATTGGAGATTCGTTTGCGTGTTTTTAATGTGTACTCCAGGTGGCGTGTTATGGACCAGTAACGATCTAGGGCAATGGCCGTCACATTCCAGATACTGGCTGTGCAACAGAGTACATCGCATGAGATCCAGACCTGACACAGGGCCCGACCCAGAATCCACCGCCGTCCATAAAGCTCCCTAACCAGACTTAGGGGCATAACCAGTCCTGCAACCATCACATCCGAGATGGCCATGGAGGCAACCAGATTGTGGGGAACACGATGGAAGGTGCGCACCCTCAGGATGGTCACCAAAACCAGAAGGTTCCATACAAAGGTGGCCACCACAAGCATGGCCAGCAAAGTGAGCGTGAGAACACTGAACACAGAAAATGGACGGTACAGATTACCCAATTCAGATCCTCCAGAGATATTAGCCAAGAGTACTGTAACATTGGGTTGAGTCATGGCAGCATGTGACTGTATGCAAATAGATATCTGGCTCTAATTAGAAGGCAAGGTGAAAATAAATGAAGTCACTTATGAGAGTGAATGGTTTTTTAGGTCAGGCATGGTTTTCTTTTTGGATGTTTTCAAGTTAATTCATTTGAAAACATTTATAAGAGTTTGTTTTCTGAGTGGGTGTTTTGTATGCCGGTCACTGAAAAGGTAGGAGTTTTAAAGTGCTGCCATACTGATTATAGATGACATTATGATTGCACATATTGATAATCGTGAGTTTATAGCCTTCAGCAATTTAAAGGTTCACAGGACACACATCTGAAGATGGGAGAAGCCATCCTCCATCCTTAATCCTAAAAGACAAGAAAGAAAAAAAGGCATAAATGAATTTTATAGTTCATCCCACAAAATAGTCTTATTCAGCTACCACCTGAAATAGAAAACAGCTCTAGGCTATGGAATGGGTTTCTTTTATATATACAGTATATATATATCTCATGTGTTTGTGCCAGGACATTGCAAACACATCCTGGCTGAGGATGTGCACACTGTGAAGGGTTTTATTCTGGCCTCGAACAGTACAAACTATAAGCTTTGCCTCACTTCCCAATCCCATGAATGTCCCATCTATAAGTGCAAAATCAAGCGTAGCGTTAGTTCTGGCAGGTCACTTCAGTCAAGCTTGCATCAGCAGACTCTCACCTATCACAGCATCCCTATATATAAGGTCCATTCGGTATTATTGTAGAAAGTGTTCCCCTTTGGCACATGGACTCTCCCAGTCACCCCTGTCATTAAGCGAGAAATGGACTATTCCAAACTTTCCACCGGAGTTCACGAAGTGATGGAGAAGAGAGTAGACGGATGATAAAGGGAAAATGAGATCGACTGAATATTGTATATAGTTTGTAGAGTGAAATATAGTGTATTAGCCCAAATCGGAGGAGTTTTTACCGATTTTGCGTGTGCGTGCATCACACTATAAGTAATCATATAATTATTGAACATTCTCAACGAACGCCAATCCGCCTGTATCCATGTTTACAGTTAATGTTGTTTACTTAAAGGGTTAGTTCACCCAAAAATGAAAATTCTGTCAGTAATTACTCACCCTCATGTTGTTCCAACCCCGTATGACCTTCGTTCATCTTCGCAACACAAATTAAGATATTTTTTATTAAATCTGAGAACTATCTCACTCCTCCATAGGCTTCTAAGGGACTGAAACTTGCTGGCCCAGAAAAGTTATTAAAGAGATCGTTAATATAGTCCAAGTGACTCCAGTGGCTTAATCTTAAGTTTATAAAGCGACGAGAATACTTTTTGTACGCAAAAAACAACAAAAATAACGACTTTATTCCACTATTCATTTCCTTCTCTCTGGGCCTCGAGTTATTTCACGTAGTGTTTTAACGCAGCGCGTCTGTGTTGTACGTCACCACGTAGGCTCACTATTGGCCGACGCGGGTCATGTGTGTGATGCGTGTGGCGTACAACACAGACTCCAAGCAGCACAGCAGTAATGACTTTATGAACTTCTTCACTTATAAAACTGATAATATCAGGGAGAAAATGATAACTATGCAACCGTCTACACTGTAAAAATAAAAGGTGCCTGGAGGAACCTTTTGGGGTTCTTCACTTTGCCACACCGGCGGAACCGTCTGTAGATCCTCTAGGCACCCTTTAAAAAGGGGCGGTTCTCTGAGGAACCACACAGGTTTCCTGAGGAACTCTTATATAAGGCACTGTGTGGAACCACTGTGGGTGCCTCCAGGAACCAAATTTCAATTTTATTTTATTTGTATTAAATTAATTTCATGTTGTTACTATGGTTACCACCATTAACTTCTATTATAATAAACAAACTGAACCAAATACAAAATAAGAATTGTTTATTACATATTTTAGATCCATTTTAATACATACACTTCCATGCACTTGAAAAAAAAGCTAGTAATAGATTAATATCAATGAATACACACACAAAAAAAATAGTATAATACATAAGTAACATGAATAATCAACCAAGTGTATACAATAGGCTACACAAAAAAAGACATCTCAACAAAATGCATGGAAAACACATGTTCCATGTAATAAATCAATGTAAAAAATTACAATTTTGACTAATTAAAAATGTCCATCTTCACTTAATTTTAAAACATGTGTTTCAGTCCGCTTGTTAAGTCTGACGTCACTGTTTCCATGTCCAAAAGCTCTATCAGATGCCAAAAACAAACAAAAAACAGTGCTAATATACACTCATTGTGCTGTAATATTCCTGAAAATTATGATCCTAACCTTTAACTCTATTCCGAAATCTCAGATGGTTAGTTATTCAGCTATTTTGAATCATAAAATGTTGAAGTCTGGGATGCCGTGAGACTGGAGACTGTAATGTACACTATGCCTTTTGAAAAGCTTAAATGTGTGACTTGAATCAACAGTTCCCATAAATGGTTGTTGAGTATTCTCAATATCTAGAAACAAGATAGAGAAAGTAGAAGTAGAGGCTTCGACCCGGAAACAGTATTCCTTATGTCACAACAAGCAGAAAACATTTTCCATTTTAACAGAGTTAAGGTGCAGTAAAATGATCTGTTGTTCTGTGAATGTTCACTGGTGAATTCAGTCATTTCAATAAGAATCCACACGATCAGCAATTTTGTCTTTTTGCCTGTGTAATTTCACGAAATTCACAAATGTGATGCACCTTTACTCGCTGCAACATAAAATGCAATCAATAATAAAATCTTCACAAGGGACACGTGAGGTACTTAACGAGTTAGAAAAGTGAAAAGGAGCATCAGCTTCATTTTCTGTTTGCTTTTCCTCTTTTCTGGTGGATGGTCCAGGCACTTCAGTGATTTTCAGGTCTACAGGAGGATTTTTTTTCTTGATCAAACTTGTATTTCAGCTTACCGAGATCCCTGCAAAGTACAACATTTACTGTTAGTAAGGTTATTAAATAATTTCCTCAGCCTTGTGACGTTCCAAACCTGTTTGACTTTCTGTCTGTGGAACCCGAAAGCAGATCTCAGGCATAATGCAACCCGTCACCATTCAATATCACTGCATGAAACACAAGCATACATTTTTTTTGTAATTCATTCAAACTATTCTTATGTACACTTGTCTAGTTCAATTCAATGCAACAATTTATGTAAAAAATGGTTAAGCTCCAAAAATGTCCCAGAAAAGATCCTAAAAATAGTCAATGAGTTCACAACTCATGTGTTATGGGTTGTGTTGTAAGTCTTCTGAAGTCATATAATAGCTTTTTCCTTTTTTTTTGTCGAAAAAGACTAAACTTTAAGTTATAATTCAGGGTTCAAATGTCTTATATTCAAATGCATATGATTAAGGTATAGCCTATAAAAAAATGCATAGCATTATTAGCTCCAAACCTGTGATATTATTTTTCTGAGTAACATGAATGAGATTTGAGAGCATGAGGGAAGATTTTCAGAGAATAACTTATTAAAAAAGTACACAGTCAAACAATACAATTTCACACAGAGAAAGTTCATAGTAATAAAGTACTTGCATGTGGTGTATAGGTAACTTACTGTAATTCAATGTTGCCTCTGAAATGTTCAGATTATTTTAGAAATGTACTGGTTGTTCTGGGGAAACAAAAGAACAAAGCTGATTATTCACAACATAATATTTATTGACCAGTAAATGGCTTTAAAATGGTATTTGAGAGAATGAGGGCACCTGTAGTAAGTAAAGTTAGGCTAAACAAAAACAGACCAAACTACGTTATATTAACCTGCTTTTGTTATTCATAACAAACGCCAATGAGGACAGGAGGAATCAGCTAAATTAGTTAGGCTATATCAGCAATTTGAAGACACAGTTTTACAGAATATGTTGAATTGAATGACTAAATCAATCTAAGACAATAAGTCAATAATTTCCATTTGTTCATTAACTTACGTTAGATCAACGTAGTTAGCATCGCGGCTAAAACCTTCATCCCAGATACTGTGCAATAAACGAGTGGTAAACACTGTAAAAAAGTAGTAATGTATAATCAATTTAGTTTATATATATGTGTGTTTGAATATATAGTGAGTAGACTCTGTATTTATATTTATTTGGCGAGTTTACAAACCTTGTAACGGAGAGCCGAACAAACGGCGGAAGCTTTGATGAGAGGACGGAGCCGTTACCCGATGACGTCGTTCAGCTGAGCTTTGTTGCGCGCGAGCAGCGCGACCATCACTGAAGTGACGACAGCAGAGGAATAGCAGCAGTTTCGTGACAGAATAAAACTTTTCTCCTCTTAGTTCTTCTTCTTCAAATAATAATTTATGAAGAAGTAGGTAAAAATTATTATTTTATTACTATTATTTATTCAATAATAATTAATGAATTCTTCTTATTAATATTATTATAATTTAGTGTTGTTGTTTAAGGTTTAAATTAATCAACAAAATAGGCCTATAGATACTAAATAAATGTAAGCTACCCAGGTGAAAAAGACGTAGGCTACTGTTAAATGTATTAAAAATGCATTAAAGTATATTTGTATTGTAGGCCTACTAAAAACACACTCAAGTACATTTTTAATAGTATGTCTTTTTTCACCTGGGCATGTATACTGAATCAAACTTAAGTAGCCTATAATAATAATAATAGGATAATAATATTCTCATTCTGGCCTCACAGAACCATTGGGTTCCTCCAGATGCTGGCTTTAACATAAGAGATCTTCCAGGAACCACTTAAATGTTAAAAGATCTTCCAATAACCCTTTTATCGCATTTAAGTTCCTCTATTTCCCCCCAAAGCACTTCGAGGTCTCATGGTAATGAAAAGGTGACTCCAGAACCTCTGAAATAAATACAAAGTGCTTAAAGGATCCCATAAGTTCCAGCAAGAACCTCAAAGAATGTCAGTGCTCCTCCAGTAACCCTACTATAGGAGAAAGAGCTTTGAGGCACTTAAATTACATTTTGAAGTTCCTTGAGAATCCAACAGGATATTTGAGGCTCCTTTAGTTTTTACAGTGTACTACAGTATTGCATCAGGGAGTGCATTGTAGTCTCCCTAAGGAAAACATTTATTCATTCATTACTATACGAGAGGAAGAATTTTCTAAACTCGTTAAATCATCTAAATCGACAACATGTATGTTAGACCCTATACCAACTAAGCTACTGAAAGAGATGCTTCCAGATGTCATAGATCCTCTTCTTAATATTATAAATTCATCTTTGTCTCTAGGATACGTACCAAAAACCTTTAAGCTGGCTATGATTAAACTGCTTGTTAAAAAAACGCAACTTGATCCTACAGAATTAGTCAATTACAGGCCGATCTCGAATCTACCCTTTCTGTCAAAGATACTAAAAAAGGCAGTATCTTCACAACTATGTTCCTTTTTAGAAAGAAATTATATCTGCAAGGATTTTCAGTCAGGATTTAGATCGTACCATAGTACCGAGACAGCTCTCATCAGAGTCACAAATTATTTGCTCTTATCATCCGATCGTGGTTGTATCTCTCTATTGGTGTTATTCGATCTTAGTGCTGCATTTGACACTATTGACCACAACATTCTTTTAAATAGACTTGAAAATTATGTTGGCATTAGTGGAATTGCATTAGCATGGTTTAAATCATACTTATCTGACCGTTATCAGTTTGTAGCAGTAAATGAAGAGATGTCTTATCGATCACAAGTTCAGTATGGCGGTACGGTACAAGGCTCAGTACTAGGACCACTGCTGTTCACTCTGTACATGCTACAATTAGGAGATATCATTAGGAAGCATGGAATTAGCTTTCACTGTTATGCCGATGATACTCAGCTCTATATTTGTTCACAACCTAACGAAAACTACCAATTCACAAAATTAACGGAATGCATAGCTGATATAAAAAATTGGATGACTAGTAATTTCCTACTACTAAATTCTGAAAAACAGAGATTCTAATTATTGGACAAAAAACTTCCTCACGTAATAACCTAGAATACTGTCTAACACTTGATGGCTGCTCTGTTAAGTCTTCGTCATCGGTTAGGAAGCTGGGTGTGCTCTTTGATACCAATCTTTCATTTGAAAGTCACGCGTCTAGTATCTGTAAAATCGCATTTTTCCATCTTAAAAATATATCTAAATTACTCCATATGCTCTCATTGACAAATGCGGAACAATTAGTTCATGCGTTCATGACCTCAAGGCTAGATTATTGTAATGCTCTACTGGGTGGTTGCCCTGCACGCTTAATAAACAAACTACAGCTGGTCCAAAACGCAGCAGCTCGAGTTCTTACCAGAACCAGGAAGTATGACCATATTATCCCTGTTCTGTCAACACTGCATTGGCTCCCTATTAAACATCGTATACATTTTAAAATATTGCTGATTACTTACAAAGCAATAAATGGTTTAGCTCTGCAGTACTTGAGCGAGCTCTTAACGCATTATAGTCCTTCACGTCTATTGCGAGCTCAAAATTCCGGCCAGTTGATAATACCTAGAATATCAAAATCAACTTCTGGCGGTAGATCCTTCTCCTATTTAGCACCACAACTTTGGAACAGTCTTCCTACCATTGTCCGGGAAGCAGACACACTCTGTCAGTTCAAAGCTAGACTAAAAACACATCTCTTTGACCTAGCATACACATAACACATTATAGGCTTCTATAATTCAATGTTAGGCTGCATAGATCAGGTCAGCCAGGACCGGGAACACTTCCCATAAATCCTGATGTACATCATGGTACATCACTCGTTACATCATGAGAAGGATGGCGTCTACGCTAATATTAGTCTCTCTGTTTATCCGAGGTTTACCGCAGTCCGCCGGATCCAGGCTATATCCAGATCTGATGAAGGACCTGCGCCTGGACACAATGACAACGCAGTCCTGAAGTGTCAACCAGTCCCTCCCCTCTTTACTGAAGTCAGCCGGATCCCGGACGTATCCAGATCAGATGGTGGACCTGCACCTGTACCCATCCATGACGCATCCCTGAAGAGCCAGCCTCATCAGCCCTGTGAAGGCCTCATCGACACGACAGCCATCAGCACTGATCCTCATCAAACTCGTCTCCATACCGGCGTGATGACTCTTACTTCCAACCAGATGGAACTGGATAAATATTCTGAATGTTCTGATCCAATCTGACTTCTGACCTGTAATGCTGCCTGAATCATAATCATACACTGTTCGCTCGTTGGCCAGAGGAGAACTGGCCCCCGACTTAGCCTGGGTTCTTCCAAGGCAGGGCTTGAATTTCGGTGCGGGAATACGGGGATTGCGCATAATTTAAACCATTCCTGCACAAATATATTTGCTTCATCTCAGAGCAAATGATTAAAAAATAAATTCACAGATGCGAAAAAAAAGATGTCAAACTGTCTTTTATTTTCTAATTTAATTCCTCACTCAGCACTGGACCGGCATTCTCTGTCTTCCGCTGAGCCCTGGCTGTAGACAGATCATATGTTTCATGCTGTCAATGCAGTGGTCTGCGTTTCGCTGATCTTATTCACACTATCGAGTGTAGGTGCGGCATTCTAACATTTTGAGTCATAATGAGCTGTTTGTGAAGAAATTATCCGCTTCCAAATTATGTCAGTTTAATCACGAAATTGAAACATTAAAAACCATTTTGCTCTATATGGTGTGCGAGTGATAGAGCGTGGCAGCAACGAACTAACTGATCAGCTTACAGCGTAACAACATTGAATGCTCGGCCGAACAGCTGATCATAGCTGTATAGGGCGCCTTATTTTTCATCTCCATAAATATATCTAGTAGTAAAGCTAATCCAAGGGCTAGAAATCAATTAATCTTTTGCTGATACTTCCTTGTCATCATGGAGAGCGCAGTTCATGGTTGCATAGCAACGACAGACGCCACGGGAGAGCAAGCGCTTGTGGAAAGAAGGAGACAGTGGTGCGCCCGTGCTTTCCACTTGTTTTTACACATCTAGAGCGACGTTGTTGATTGTTTGAGCATGTGACTGCGCGTTTCTCCTTGTATTCTATTGTTATGCGCAGCATGTTTCCCGCGCGCACAAACACGGCCACAGACAATGAATTGTTCGGTTAGCGTAGTTTAAATATGGACCGCTGGCTGAAGCTAAAGACAAGTTCGGATGATGCAGATCACGATCCAAAGAAAAAAGTGTCCGACAACGAAAGGCCGACAAGCAGCCAAACCGAAGATCCACAAAAAAATCTCACAGAGGTGAAGCAGTCAAAGGATAAATTTCAAACGAACTGGCTAAAAATTTACCCTTGGCTAGAAATAAACGATGGGATAATGAGCTGCTCAGTTTGTAAGATGTACAGCAGTCCACAATTTACCAGTCAATGCTACAAAACATCTACATTAATTAGACATGCCAATGGAACTGGCCATACAGCAGCTTTAAAAAGAAAGAAAGAAGCAGAAACATCCAAAAATGCTATGGCTAATGCTATCCAAACTGCACAGCTGCAGGGAGAAAAGGAGTTGAAGGGGTTACTTAAAACTGCTTACTTCCTTGCAGAAAATGAACTGGCAAATTCAAAATTTCATAATTTATGAAGGAGATGGATTGTCCTTCTTTCAAACATCTAAAGACAGACTCAAGCTATGGAAGCTATCTTAATGGCAAAGCATTGTCAGCACCAGGCTATTGCAAGTACACTGGTTGATGACATTGATAAGGCTGTCCTAAAAAGTCCAGTGTGTTCCTTAATTCTGGATGAGTCCACAGACATAAGCAACAGCAAACGGCTGATTACCTACAGTATGTTCGGTACATAGAAAACAACAAAATTCAAACAAAATTGCTCAGAAACTCTGAAATTGTGGATGGAAAAGCAGACACAATTGTGGATGATGTGAAACAACTGTTAATAGAGAAGAATTTAGATGGAAGAAAACTTGTAGCAGTTTGTACAGATGGTGCTGCTGTTATGACAGGATGCCGTAAAGGAGTTGTTCAAAAACTCAGAGAGGAATACAATTCTGAATTGGTAGGAGTGCACTGTATAGCTCACCGTCTCGCTCTCTCTGCAAGTGATGCAGCCAGATCCGTTGAACAGGTGAAAAAGTTTCAGCAAGATTTAAGAGCAATTTTTGTGTTTTTCAGCAACTCTGCTGTCAGAAGCAACAAACTTCATTAATTGCAAAGACAACTAGATGAGCAACAACTGAAATTTACCCAGCCCCACACAGTGAGATGGCTGTCAATTCACAGTGCAGTATCGGTGGTATGTAGATCCCTGAAAGGCCTAAGAGATGCACTGAGACAATTAATAGCTCATCCTGGTCCAGCAGAACAAGAATTATTCAGCTGTCTTGAGGGAAACAAATTTAAAGGAGACAAACTTTTTTAATTCCATACTCAAAAGCCAGCCTTTGATAACATGAAGAGCAGGTATGTTGGATCCTTGATTGATGAAATCGACAGAAGATGCCCTGCTGACACAATCAGTCTTCTTTCATGGTTTACCATTTTGGAGCCAAAAAAGGCCACCGCTGCCAAACAGTCTTCAGAGAATTTCAGTCTCTATGGTGTAGAGAAATTAAACAATCTGCTGAAATACTTCTCATCCAATGTGAAAATGCAGGAAGCTCATCAGGAGTTCATAAACCTGAAGCAAGTCATGGTCTCCTGTGATTCATATACTTCATTGTCCTTTCAGCAGTTTGCAGAGACTGTGTTAAGTGAACATAGTCATGTTTTCACTGAAATGGAGAAACTCATTCAGACAGCCATGGTCATACCAGTTGTGAGTGTGTCGTGTGAACGTGGATTCAGCACACAAAACAGGATCAAAACTAAATTCAAAAATTCACAGAATAATACAAGTCTCACAAATCTAATGATAATTTCAGAGCTTGGACCTTCCCTTGAGCAGTTTGACTTCAACAGAGCCATCATCAAATGGAAAGAGATGAAGAGGAGGAGACAGATGAGAAACTTAGAATAAGTCACATGAAAAAAGTAACAAGAAATGGAAAAAAGTGACTGAAATTTAACTGAAACGCATGAAAGACTCTGAAACTGAGAGACATAAATACATATAGTTTAAACTGAGTTCTTAATATCAATTTGAATGAGAGCATGGCGTATTTTGTATGACGTTTTAAAAAAAAAGCAAAGAATTGAACTGAACTGAAACACATGAACGACACTGAAATAGAGAGACATTAATATATAGCCTAGGCCTAGTTTAAACAGAGGTCTTAATGTCAATTTGAAGAAGAGCATGGTGTATTTTGTATACATTTTTTTTGGTTTGTTTTGTTATTAAGTGTTTTGAGAACTTGAAATGCACAATTCATGCATACAAATCTGTAGATATTAATAAATGAAGATGATTAAATTAGACCGATTGTTAAGTAGGTTTCTGGACTGTATTGACTGGTTCTGACTTAATTGGGATCATCACGGGGCATCTGTAATGCACAAAAGTCCAATCACTGTTTTTAATCGTAGGTTCAAGACATCAACACACTTAGGCCCAATCCCAATTCTATTTTATACCCCTTCGCCTACCGCTAACCCTTACCCCTTGCCCCTTGAAACAGAGTGGCAAGGCGTAGGGGTGAAAATATTCCCCTAAGAAATGGGACACCACTACTACACCGTTACATGTCATTATACATCGTCGCTAGCGCCTACGTCACAGGAGATGCGCCAATGTTTATCACAAACTTCCAAGATGCTGTCGTCAGCTGTAGTCTTGCGTGAGTTACAGCTATTTTTTGTATTTTTCTTCTGAAGTTTGCAGAAAAAAACGGAGATGACGATATCTTCAACGCCTAAAAGCTGCGTTCACACCAAACGCGAATAGAGCGTCTGGCGCGAGTGATTTCAATGCGTTTACGCGCGTCTGGAGGTCTTGCGGCACGAATGAAGCGTTTAGTGCGGCGCGGTGGACGCGAATTCGCCTCATTTGCGCGTCCACTTCGCTTCAAACTTTTGCTTTTTACACGCGTCATATTGTTAACGAACTTTAACGATTTTTTTGCAACCGTTTCTTTGAAGAACATGACCGTAAATATTAGAGATGCACTGATTACAATTTTCTAGGCCGATTCCGATTTCCGATTTTTCATTGAGTTTGACCTGCCGATACCGATTTTAGCCGGTTCCGATTAAATTTTTTCTAACCACTTTACAACACACACAAATATTTATTTTTTCCTTTAATAGAACATTTTGCATAGAACATAGAACATTTTTGAACAGATAATAATCACTATAAAAAAGAACTATAAATTACTCCTGGTGTGGGAAATTCACACACATCTAAAGTGTAAATCCAATATCTTAATATCACCAAAAAACGTGATATATTCAGCAAACTAAACTTCTGTGTGAATACAGGGAAAACAGCTAATGGCAATAAAATTATATATAAATAACAAATAAGAATAAAATAAATATAGCCTTGCAGTATAAAGGTATTTCTCAAAACACACACAGGCCTATTGCAATCATTTGTACATCAATGGCAAGTTTTTCTTCACAAACAGAAGCATTTCTGCTTTGTCACCAGATAGTCTGTTTCTTCTCTCATCTGCCACATGTCCAGCCAGGCTAAACAAGCGCTCACTGTCAACGCTTGTACATGGAGCAGAGAGATAAGCTCGGGCAAGTGGAGCAAGTGCAGGGAATTTATCTTTGTTGATCCTCCAGTAGGTCAATGCATTTTCACTTCTGCCAATGGGCGCCTCTGACAGGTAGCTCTGTACCTGCACAGACAAGGGGCTGGCCAGTTGTTGCTCCACCTCAGTATTTTCTTTAAGGATTTCGTCGTGAACTGAAAACAGTAAGCTACGTGGCTTTTTGGCTGCAGATGCTTCCTCTGGGTCAGGTCCACGAGCCATGGATGCTTCAGCAGCAGGTTCCTCTGGTGGACTGCTGGTCTCCCTCTGCAGTGCAGTCTGAAGCTCCTGTTTCACTTGATCTTTCACTTCATTGGAGAAGTAGCGATTCTTGTACCTTTGGCACAAACCAAATTCATTCAAATTCATATATTTATTCATTCATTAATAAAATAGGCTAAATAAATACATAAATAAATGTATTAATAAATAACCAACCAACCTTGGGTCAAGAACTGTTGCCAACATGTAAAGAGGCTCCTTCTCGACGTCACTAATCCTTCTCTGAACTGCCTCCAACAAGGTGGCTTTTGTAGTGCCCACTCCGAAGTCTGTATCAGCTCTTTTCTCCAAAAGCCGTTTCAGCACGGTGATTGCTGGAATGACGTCTGCAGCTGTTGCTGTCGATGAGCTTATTTCTTTGGTAAGTTCTTTGAAAGGAGCGAGGAGAGTGAGCACGTTCTCAATTAACCCCCACTGGTGCATAGTGAGAGTGGCCGGTAAGTCATGCTCCGTAGCGAATGCCCCTAGCGCACATCTCTGCTCAATCAGCGATTCTAGCATATAGAAAGTACTGTTCCATCTTGTGATGCCATCTTGCTGCAGGCATTTCCTTGGTTGGCCGAGTTGTTCCTGGATATCATGAAATTGCGAGTAGGCCTGTGGTGAGTGTTTAAAATGTCCAACAATTTTCCTCCCAGTTTTCACCATGTCAATGATGCTTCGTTGGGACAGCAGCCCCTCGTTCACTGCCAACTGTAATGTGTGTGCCATGCAGGGCAAACTAGCCAAGTTGATGTCATTCAGTGCTTTGACCATGTTCCTTGCATTGTCTCGCAACACCACATGCACCCTACTCCTGTCGATTCCCCAATGTTGTAACATTTTCTCGAATGTAAAGGCCAGATTGGCAGCAGTGTGGGACCCGACCATTTCTTGACATTGTAACATGACTTGGTGCAGTTGGAAGTCATCATCCACCCACTGTGCAGTTAGGCTTAGCATAGACATCAGGCTCACATTTGACGTCCAAATGTCAGTTGTAAAACTAATCGCTGCATTGGGATTGGCATGTAAGATGCTGCGAGTGTGTTTTGACACGTTGTCAAACATTTCTTTCAGTGAAACATCTGAGAAATACCGTCGACTTGGTATGACAAATTTTGGGCTCAGATAGTTTATGAGATTTCTGAAACCCAGATTTTCAACCTCAGAAAACGGCTGGTCATCCAGCGCAATGAATTCCATTATCTTTCTGGTTATGCCTTTGCTCTTTTCGTTGCTTAAAAAAGCTAACAGAGGTTGCTGACTTGTGGATGGCTCAGTGCTAGTTTGAGCTTGGTGTTTACCTTTAGCCCCTGACTGTTGGCCTTTGCTAGCTTCAAACTTCGCACATTCAGCTGGGTGATGTTGTCTCAAGTGTCTGATTAGATTCGTTGTGCCAAAGGTTTTTGGTGTCGTCCCTCCACGCCCTACTTTTTCCTTGCAGGTGTTGCATATTGCAAACTTGTTATCTTCTTCATACACGCTGAAGAATTTCCAAACAGCTGACATGTTGCAGGTTAACTGCCGTTTCACACTACAAATGTGAGCGGCGCGTGAACACCACGTGAGCGTAACTACATCGTCACTGCAGCTGCAGACGCGCGGGAGTGTTCACACTGGAAGCGTCTGTACACGCGGGTTTGATTTGGGCATGTACCTGTCTGTGTAGGCTATTACATAAACTAAAAGAAAGCTTATACTGTATATTCAGGCTAGTTTACTTGTTTTATTTTATAACCGAAAATGGCCGATCACGTGAAAATCGGCCAATTCCGGTCACCAGCCGATCAATCGGTGCATCTCTAGTAAATATGAACACAAGATTGAATGTGACAAAGAAAATGATTATTGGCAGTCATGTTGCCTCTGTAGCCGGTGTATGCAGGTACATTTCTCATACCCCTTAGTTTGAAGTGTAGTCCCGAAAAATCTTCGTTTCAAGGGCTATCTGGCCCTTCCCCTTACCCCTACCCCTCCAACCAAAAGAGAATTGAGACAGCCCTACCCCTTCACGTGCACACGCAAAACGGAGGGGTAGGGCCAAGGGGTGAATTGGGATTGGCCCTTAGTGCGGTGCATGAACAGATGCATGTGATATTAAGGGTGTGTGAGTGTGGTTTCTATAATAAAAACAGTAATAAATGATACACATTTTACTCAAAAAGAATAAATGCGTGAGGATACATGGCTATAAATGTAAACAATTGACTATTTATATACACGTGACTATCGTCTTATAACCATATCTCAATCGAGTGTAATCTTCACAATCCACATAAATATGGCTTAATAACATCTGTAAAGTGTAAACACTAAAGTAAACATATGGAAAATATGAGTCGTTATCATTATTTCACTTATACAGCGCGCATCGGAACACACGTGCAAAGATAATGCACACAGTCATACCGCTAACATTAGCTTCACGGAAATCCGAAAACACTCAACATCAGAACGTTTCAACACATAATACAACAAATAGCAATATACACAAGATTAAAGACGGTATATGTGGAAATTAAACTTACTTTCAAAGTTACGCACACTCATCTATGGCTTGAATACACGCGAGCCCTCCACAGCTTTCAAGCGAAACATAACCAGTTGCGTCAAACTCTGGGGGCGGGACTAAGTTACGACTGTCAATAATTCACAACCCAACAATAAGAATTAACTTAGTGAGCCTTTTCAACACCGATGCATCAAAAGTTATTCTCCCCCTCATAATCTTTAGATCCCCCCCATGTGACCCATGTAAGGGGGGAATTCCCCCCCAGTTTAAAAAACGAAATTCAGGCTCTGTCCCAAGGTTTTTTTCTCCATTCTGTCACCTGATGGAGTTTTGGTTCCTTGCCACTGTTGCCTTGGCTTTTGGCTTGCTTAATTGGGGACATTTAATATTCAACAATAGTACTGATCTGCCTTACTTAAGGTGGACGATGATGCAATTTTCTTCTAAAAACAAACTTTGTTGTATTATTTTCATGTTATCACTGTGAAGCTGCTTTGATACAATCTGTAATGTAAAAAAAGCGCTATATAAATAAAGGTGACTTGACCTGACTTATTCCTTATAATCACCAATGCAGGTCGCGCGCATGCGCTCATAGTTGTTTACATCTCGGTTTGACCACACATGCAGCAGTAGCCATGCTCGCATGCACAGATCGTGCACAGCTCGTGTACAGCGTTAGCACACATATTTATATGCGTATTTTGTATTCACAGAACCACACATCTATGCACCTTTAATAAAACAACGATTTGGAATATAACCTGAGTGAGACATCATTGTTCTGACTGGACAAACTGTAGCCTTCAGCCAACCTCATTCAAACATGGTTACTGTTAGTGTTACTACAGTACATTAAATCCATATACAATGAATGTTGCTGATCTATGGACTTAAATATAACTAGTTCATTCATGGCACAATGTTTCTCCTGGTTTCCACATCAGCGCAGTTTGATCCGTTAATAACGGAGAAATTTGAATGTTTCTCACTCGATCTCACGCTGATGTTATTACTTCAGTGGCGAATTCAAATGCTTTCTTTACTGGATCTCTTAGCGCTGTGTAGTAACAACAGTGTCGCTTGATCAAGATCGGCTCGCGCTGCACTGACATTGATGGTCCAAACTGATAAACGGTCCGTGGAGCACATAATAATAACGCAGTTTCATTCCGCTTGCCATTTGATGTCGGGCGACGTTATGGTGGTCGCGCATGCATTTGAATGAAAATATTGAGCGCTATATCGAACATTTTTTATATCGTTACCGACAATGGTGTACCGTCGATAAATACCGATACCGTTTTATCGCCCAGCCCTATCTACATGCACCCAAAGAAGCTGTCCAACCACAATTAAGGGGAATAGAGAATCGGCTGAACAAGAATCCTGATCAAGCGGCAGCCTACCAAGAGGAGATAGTCAGGTTACAGCAAGCTGGCTACATCACAAAACTCACTCCTGAGCAGGTGGACTGTTCCAAAGAGAGCTGGTACATTCCACATCACCTGGTGGAGCATAATGGGAAGAAAAGGGTTGTCTTCAACTGTTTGTTTGCTTACCAAGGCCACAACCTGAACGAGTACTTGCTCCCTGGTCCACCACTCAGTCCTTCTCTTCTGTCAGTTCTTCTGCAATTCAGAGAACATTCCATTGCCATTGGTAGTGACATTCGTGGGATGTTCCACCAGGTATGCCTTTTGCCTGAGGACAAACCACTACTGAGATTCATTTGGAGAAATTTTCAGAGAGACAAGGCACCAGACGTGTATGAATGGCAAGTACTTCCATTCAGAACAACGTGCAGTCCTTGCTGCGTAACATACGCGTTACATAAGCACGTCCTGGATCACAGTGAGTCTGAAGACACACAGTTCTCAGTAGAGAACTCCTTTTATGTTGACAACTGCCTTCAGAGCTTCACCTCAAGTGAGACAGCGAAAGGTCTTGTAGATAGACTCCGCAGCACCTTAAGTTCCGGAGGCTTTGACCTAAGAAAGTAGTCATCAGCCACCTGCCATCGGACACTCAATCTCAAAGCAGCATCCAGTGGCTCAGCGAAGGTCATCAAGATGCACAAGAGTCAACTCTTGGGTTACACTGGCATTGCTCATCAGACACTCTCTCCTTTAAGCAGCGGCGGACAGACCACCCACTTCCATCTATGTGGAGCATATACCATATCCTCGCTAGCCAGTATGACCCCATAGGTTATATTGTGCCATTCACAACACGGGCCATGGTGATCGTACAGAAGTTATGGGACAAGAAAAGAGAGTGGGACGATCCCTGTCTGCCTGAGAACCTGTTGAATTTGTGGAAAGCATGGGAGAGTGAGCTGGATGGTTTACATCATGTAAAGCGCTTTGAGGTCTCAGAAAAAAGCGCTATATAAATGTAACGAATTATTATTATTATTATTATTACAGCACGCTGTTTTGCCGAGGTCTTACTGCAGTAAAGAACTGGATCAGCCAAACAGCATGAGGCAGATCCACATTTTCTGCGACGCTTCAGAGCGAGCCTACGGTTCTGTGGCCTACTTACGAACTGAAAACCTGGAAGGTAGAGTGGAAGTAGTCTTTGTAACCGGTAGATCTCAAGTATCCTAGAAAAAGCAGCAAACCATTCCACGGTTGGAGTTATGTGCAGCTCTCACAGGTGCACAACTCGCAAAAGTTCTGAAGACAGAGCTAACTTCGCCCATCCACAGTGTTACTCTGTGGTCTGACTACACAACTGTCCTTACCTGGCTGCTGTCACCCTCATGTCATTTTAAAGTGTTCATAGGCATCAGACTGGCAGAAATCCAAGAACTCACAGAGTCTGATAAATGAAAGCTTTAGCGTTAAGTTCTGCCAGGAAGACTCAATCAGCGCGTCATGTATTACCTCACTTCTAACCAATCATGTGCTAACACTCGCAGTATAAAAGATTGGTACTTACATTTGTCTGAGTTCGCAGATGCTGACACTGCCAATTACCTCCATCCTCCCCAACCACCACCAAGATGGTACCTTCCCCTTCATCCTCCCCACCACCACCAGGATGGTCCCTTCCTTTACCTCCAGGGGGTCGGCTGCGCCCCTGCCTTCGTCTTCAGGCAGGATATGCAGCTTCCGCTACCCTCGCATTGCGCGCTAAGGCCAGGAAAGCAGATGGAATAAGGGTCCAAAATTCCTCAGACAGACAACTGACCACTGGCCAGAGATGCCACCATTTACGACCATTGATCAGGACAGTGAACTGAGAAAGCCCATCTTCATTGGTGTATCAATCTCCACACCACCTACTCCCGATCCACAGAAATACCATACACTTCCAGAGCTACTGAAGCTATTATAATAATAATACTATTATTATACAAAGCAAAGGAAAAATAAAAATAATGCTGGTTTCTTCTGTCTTTTCAGATATCTAATTATGATAATATAATCATTTAAATTAAATATCTATTTAAATAATAATAACATGTTATTGTATTGTTGTATAAGATCTGAAGTAACTAGTAACTAGCTACTTGAGTATATTTTTCATGGGATACTTTTTTACTCTTTTTATTAAGATTATTACTTTTTCTTTGAGTAATTATTTCTATAAGTACTTGTACTTTTACTTGAGTACAGTGTTTGGATACTCTACACACCTCTGGGTAATTTGTTCTTGTGTGCTTTCGGATTCGGTTCAGTTATTTGTAGCAATTGAAATTACACAGGAGACTTCAATTGACTACCTGTCTTCATATTGACCTTCCTGCAATAATGTCAGCTGCTAAAGATCCATCCTCCAGGAAGAAGCATCTTTATCCCAGAAGCACAGAAAAGTAGCTGTACTAGAGGCTGTCAAAGAGGCAGCAATTATTATAGAGCTAAAAGGTTTTGATTTTCATTAAGTGTGTCAAAATTGAACCTCTGTTGGCCTTCAAAACCCGATTAAGGGTACAAAGGCCAGCATGCTTGTCAAGAGAGCTCATATGTAAAATCATCAAAACATCAAATACCTGTCAGCAGCACAACAGTGCAGGGAATATTACAAGCTGTCATATCAGTAATAACAACAATGAGAGGCCTGAGTTTTCTGCACTGATTGCTGTGTGTCTCTTTTCAGACAAAATAATACATGTGTGATTTTTGTGTTAGCTTAATTCATTTCAAACAAAGCATAAAAATAGAAAATAAATGGGATTGGTGACAGAAGGGCACTAAGGTGTCAACAGACATTGTGTCTTGATTAGCACACCTCTGATTGCCCATAGTGCATCTCATTACCCAGCATGCTCATCATCAGTAAGTCTGGAGTCTGTCCTGTCAGGAGGAACAGAGAGGAAACACACAATGTCCACACTCGACAGGCTCATTACCACACACAAGCACAGAGGAACACTGATTACAGATTCCTGCTCATTTTCTCTCCGTGCTGCTGAGCTCTGTTTACTCTGTTGGTATGACAAAGTCACTCCAAAGAAAAAAATGATATTTATGGAAAAGATCTAAGATGTGCATCAACAACTCTGTCTTAGTGACTGGCCAAAAATAGTCTACCCTTATTTTTGATAATATTCCTGCTTTTTACCCATCATTTCCTCTACTTTCATCTTCCTTCTCTCTCAACATCTCTTCATGTCATCTTTAAATATGTCCCTACTATCATTCGTCTCCATCTCTTTTATTAGATTGTGCCCAGAGCCATGAAATTGGACACACATGCACCTAAACACATAATCAGTGGCAAGAAAAGCCCTCAACATATTGTCGTGGCAGTGTTTAACTAATCATCCCTGACAGTTATACATCAGCAAATCAACCAGGGCACTGGACACATCCTTAGAGATAAAGAGACTTGTCATTTAATGCCATTCCCTCAAGAGTTTGTTTCTAGCTTCTTTTTTTAACTATACTATTCCGAGGATAAAAAGCATTCTGTTGTGTTTGAGTTTGTTCTGACATAAATAGACAGTAAGAGATTAAAGGAATAGTTCACTCAAATGAAAATTCTGTCATGATTAACTCACCATCATGTTGTTCTGAACCTGTATGACTTCATGTCTGTAGAACACAAAGGATGATGACAAAATGTTAAAGGACAAGTTTGGTATTTTACACTTAAAGCCCTGTTTTCAGATAGTTTCTGATGAAATAGAACGGTTAAGATTGAAATTTGGACACATGCTGCTGGCCCGAGAATTTTCGGTTTCTGTGGTAGCACCCCCCCCCCCCCCCCACCTTCTCCACAATGGCTGCATAGGTGCACTGGAACAATCCTTCCTAAAACGCATTAAACTTTCGTTTACAAAGACATGAAACTCTCAGAGTGGTCAGGGGTGTTCACTGATATGTTCACACAAAAATCGCTGCAAAAGATGCTTTCCAACAGGTGTTTTACCATTCGTTGTAAAACTGTGGACCTATTTTTCAAAACGCCTCACACCCGTACATTCTTCCGTTGAGAGCTTGAATAATAGACACTATAGCGGATAGCAGAGTAATACTGTACCTCACAGCACATCCAATACAAGTCAATGGAGTTGGACAAAAACTACGATAAAACCTGTTGGAAAGCATCTTTTGCAGCGATTTTTGTGTGAACATATCAGTGAACACCCCTGACCACTCGGTGAGTTTCACGTCTTTGTAAACGAAAGTTTAATGCGTTTAAGGAAGGATTGTTCCAGTGCACCTATGCAACCATTGTGGAGGTGGGGGGGGGGGTGCTAACACAGAAACCGAAAATTCTCGGGCCAGCAGCATGTGTCCAAATTTCAATCTTAACCGTTCTATTTCATCAGAAACGATCTGAAAACAGGGCTTTAAGTGTAACATACCGAACTTGTCCTTTAATATTAGAGTGAACCATTCCTTTAAATAACAGAAAAAGATGCAAGGAAGAGAAAAGAGAATGTGTACAAATATACTGTTTTACACATATGTGACCCTGGATCACAAAACCAGTCTTAAGTCGCACAGGTATATTTGTGGCAATAGCCAACTAAACATTGTATGGGTCAAAATTATCAATTTTTCTTTTATGCCAAAAATCATTAGGATATTAAGTAAAGATCATGTTCCATGAAGATATTTTGTAAATTTCCCACCTTAAATATATAAAAAATATATTTTTGTGAGTGGATGCAGCACAATCGCCAATAGAAATGGACAACTTTAAAGGCAATTTTTTTAATATTTTGATTTTTCTGCACCCTCAGATTCCAGATTTTCAAATAGTTGTATCTTGGCCAAATATTGTCCTATCTTAACAAACCAAACATCAATGGAAAGATTATGTATTCAGCTTTCAGATGATGTTTGTGGTCCAGGGTCACATATGCTGTGCTCTAGGGACTCTTAAATGGATTGCTCACTACTCTAGATCAATATTTAACAATGTTCTCAGGATGATAAACTCAAGCAATTAACCTGCATAAACTTTATTCTTAAATGTTTTGAATCTTTTTTTGTTAACATCTAGCTTCTCGACCTGATGAGAAAGACAAGGAGCCGGTTCTCAGAGTGGCTGCAGGTAAATGGTTAAGAGTCGACCAGCTTCATTTCCAATTAATATAACGCAGGAACTGAATTGTTACCAAGATCACAATCCTGCGCTGACAATATTGTGCTCTCGAGCACAGCACATGACCACAGGCTGCTGCAGGGGGTTGTCTCTGCAATTAGCGTAGTGTATGCTACTTTGCAAAAGTCATATTAAATAATATATCTGACTTTACCTAAACTAGTACATTTAGGTGTTACCACATGAATCACATTTTGACTAAATTTTTACAATGCAATTTATCTTGTGAATGTTTACTTCATGTTACATTGGATATTATAACTCACTCATTTACAATAAAAGTGCACTGAATGGTCAATTTCCTTCATTAAAGCCTGACCAGCAACTGTCAAAAAATCTTAATTTTGGAATATTGCAGTAGCTTATTTATTATAAATGATTTATCCATTCACAACTTTCCCTCATAATCTTTAATCAAAATATTGCCACAACATCTTCTCATCTTTGATGACGTGTTTACTGGCGCGAAGGCAGGACATCCTGTCACTCAAATGAGATCATAGCAATAACAAGCCAATCAATTCCCAATGGATAAAAAGCCCCTTCCTAGATTTTTTTCTTTTTCTTTTTTTGATAAGCTGTTTCACTTGGATATACATCACATGTATATGTATCACACCCATGATTAAGAGATCAAAGGAAATCGTGGAATTTGGGAAGCTGTACAAATACAAAGTGCTGCAATGCCCTACACCTAACAGACACGATACAATAAAATCAAGTGAAAAAAACACCTAGTGATTTTTTTACTATAAAATTATGCAAATGATCACGCATGATTGGTCTGTGCTGTAGTTAAACCAGTAGTAGCTACTTAATGACGGCAATTTGGACAGCCATTGAACTATATTAAACTATTATTATATTCTGTGTAGTAGGCCTATGTGCTTTTTTGGGGGGGGTCAAAAAAAGCAACCGTGATAATAGTGCACTGCACAATTAACACAGTGATTAAATTAAATACCCAATTACATTTGTTCTAATAAAAGAAAGAATCTTTCAAACGCATCTCACCTCTCATTAATTTCTGTAGCCTATTTTAATTATTTTTTATTAATAATTTAATAGTAATTTTGTTATTTAATTATATTTATACTGTGCACGAACGCAAAGCATGTAGATATGACCCCGCATGAGTGCAAACTCTCTGATTTGAGCACTTGTCACCAAATGAGGGTCTCGCGGGGTGATGAAACATCAGTCGCTGATTTCTATGAAAATGCTCGCGACTCGTAGCCTACCAGTCCAGCAACATCGCCTGAAGCTCCAGTTCGGTACAAAGTGCTGAAAGCATCTCACTTCAACAACCTACCTGTCAAGTTCAAATCAACAAATTTCAGAGTCAAGCGAGAGCGATCGTGAACCAACGTTAAATAACGTGGTCACTTCACGACACGGGCTCCTGTTCCTGCATTCATTGGGGACATTACTTTTTCTCTGATATCTGCCTTTTAAACGTTACATTTAAATCCCAAAGGCTTTAAAGGTGCTGCATTAAAAACGCTGTGTCTACACTTCACTTCAAGGGCAGCCGATTTTTTTTTTCAGTGCTCTACATCGTCTAGGACAGGACAAACATAAATAAGATTTGTTGCGACGACCACCTCGTGCCACTTATTTTGAAATGGATATGAAAAGCATTTCAGTCTGCTTGTGTCTCGATTAAATGTCGCTAATTCAGCACACTTAACATAGCGTTATTTACACTTTGCACACAGCAAACGTCTGATAAAGCTCTCAATACTCACCCTTAATCACAATAGCAATACGAAGATGCCACTAAAGTGCAGGATTGATTCGCTTTTTACTGTCAAACGCAACTGTTCTGCCCACCTGAAACCGTCTTCATCTAAACACATTATACTTCAGCCAAGGCTTCTTCAACATTGCATGTGGGTTGAACCAATGTGTGGCGTAGGGGTGTTGCATCAATACGGAACGGTGAAGTATAGACTACTTGCGTTAAGAATCACATATTCAGTCGATTAAGGACTTTAAACGCTGTTGGCAATGACCGATTCCTGAAATTCGTGAAAATATAGATAAGTTGTTCAGTATCCTACTGTAAATAACAGATCAAGAGCACGATGATTAGCCTATCTCAAACTTTTTTTTACCTGTCTTGCACTAGTTGTCAAACATTATGTTACAGTGACAGGCAGTTTAGATCACGTTAAGGCTCTGTTCCACACAGTGATCTATAGCCTATTAATATTTAATTAGTTCAATCTGAAACCTATTTCAGATACAGCTTGTTTTTTTCTTTTTTCACGCTGTCTAGCTTTTCCCTGAGCGCGCGCATTCCTTTTGAGATACTCTTGGGGGGATCGCGCGCATCAAACTGGAAATGATAAAATCCTGGTGGGCACTCGGCTTAATTAAATGGGGAAAAAAGTCTTCATATGTCCAACACAAAAACTGCCAGAGATTCCCAAATTTATAAATGGAGAGGAAACGATTTCTTCAATGCTTTGACCCAAGACTGTCTATAGGCCTAGTCCAATAACAAATGATGTTGTTGGTGTTGTTTGGTAGGCTCAATCACAATATCAATACAATAGAAATGTAATGAAATGTAATGGATGAAATGTAACACAAGAAGGTCCTTGCATCTCTGGTCGATGCCATATAAATTATTTTACTTCCTCATAGACTGGGCCAATTGAAGAAACTAATTAGACCTACTAATTAATTTATAATAAATCTAAGGCATGTTTTTCAATGGTAAGTGAAATCCTGTAACTGTTTGGCAATATTGGGGAGACTTTGGTATGTAATGTGTACTGTATGCTTACTGAAAACTTTCATGTTAATCACCACATCACCATTTATGTTCAAATTAAACTAGCCTTTCTTGTGAGTGAGACATTCATGCACATCAATGTGCATCAAGGTCACTCTATTGTGGAGACCATAAACCAGAATAACAAAGGGACAGCTTAAATAGAAAGAATTAGCTTGTCCTAATGCATCTATTGTTTGTCTCCTATACTTGTCACACAGACAAAACTTTAAGTTAAAGGGGTAAGGGGATTAAAGTTCACAAAAAAATAAAATAATTTTGTCATCATTTAGGCTACCCACCCTTTTGTTGTTTTAAAATGGTTACCGCTATTTCATTTTGGGGTGAACTATCCCTTTAAGATACAGAAGGTCATACACAACAATCTTTAATACTCTCTTCTCCCAAACAGTTTTGTCCAGACATTATTTGTACAGGCCGTTTGAAGAACACTGGCTACCCACCCAACAACTACTCAGCTTATACAGGAAAATCACTATGAGACAACAACTAATATACAGTGCTTCTATACAAAACATGTTGAAAATAATTTATTTCACTTGGGTTGCTGTTACACATACTGTATCAACATAGAACTTCAAATAAGCATAACAATTAAAATCACTTGAAAAGGGTGAATTTAAATGGTCATAACAAGGGTAATATTTGAGACCAGCAGAGTGACCTTTTCATTCACTGTGCTTTTTAATGAATCTGTGGCAAGAACCCATGGGAAAAATCAAGCTATTCATGCATATTTTAGCTCATGCTCTTAACTCAGTGAGTGATTATAATGTCATCAGTGATAATATCATCTCTATCTCATGGGGACACTTAATATTCAACAATATTATTGATCTAACTCTGACTGTATTGGTGCTGTTGTATGAGAACTGAACTGAGCTGGACTGTACTGTGACATAATTTGATGCAGAACTGCTTCATAGATTAAATGAAAATTTAATAATTGATGATCTTTAAAATGGAACTGGATCCACACTGAACTGACTGAACAACAGCCCAAATTAATATTTTTTTCTGTTATCACTGTATAAAGCTGCTTTGAAAAAAATCTGTATGATATAAAATGATATATAAATGTAGGTGATTTGACTTGACTATCTGAGACCCGTTTTGTACTGTGTGGTGTAAAAACATTATCATTGAACATATGATAAACTGGTGTTTGTAAGATGATCAACCTAAACATTGATTTTTGAAAGTATGGAGTATCAGAGGCATGTGAAAATATTTAATGTTCAGTCAACATTACGGATATTTCAAATGCAGTCCCTCTTTTGAAAATTTTGCTGAACTTAAGATGACTACACATATTCACTTTTAAAGTGCATTTATGATCTGACTGATGTGACTGTGTGGAGGCAAATTATATAAATATATAAGACTTCAGACTTCTTCTGAAACGGAATCTACTCTACTTAACCTGGATGCGGATGAACATCTTAGTTATTTAAACTCCACATGTTCTATCCTGAACAGTATTGCACCTTTAAAGCTTACATTCTGTAAATCAGTGCCAATTCCATGGTTCAATGAATCAGTGTGTTGTCTTAGACAGGCTTGCCATCGGGCTGAGCGCAAGTGGAAAAAGGACAAATTGCATGTCTCATATGAAATTATGAGAAACACCCTTTCCTCATTTCAGAGGGCTGCTAAAGCTGCTAAGAGTAAATATTTCTCTGATTTGATTACGCAAAATAGAAATAACCCTCGTGTCCTTTTTTCCACTATTGACACTGTGTTAAATCCACCTGTTAATCTTTTCCCTAAGCCTTCTGTCTCACTTTGTGAAAGTTTTGGAAACTTTTTCACAAATAAGGTATTGGCTATTAGATCTAAAATGTCTCAGACTGGATATACTTTGTCAGAGATTCCTTTATATTCTGCCACATGGTCTGTGTTTGAGCCACTCTGCTTAAGGAAATCGTGGATCGTCTTAAGCCTACATCATGCCAACATGATATTGTTCCTTCACATTTCTTCAAACAAAATATGGGTGCAATTGGTTCAGGTCTGTTGTCAGTCATTAATAAGTGCTTATATATGGGCACTGTTCCTGTTTGCCTTAAACAGGCTGTGATAACACCATATATTAAAAAACCTAACCTAGATCCCTCATCTCTCTCCAGTTTTCAACCCATTTCAAATCTTCCTTTTATCTCAAAGATCATGGAGAAAGCTGTATTGGCTCAATTACAAACTTTCCTGTCAAACAATTCACGTTTTTCAATCTGGCTTCAAAGCTTTACATAGCACCGAATCTGCTCTTTTAAGAGTCCTAAATGATATATATCTCATCACTGATTCTGGCAAACCATTGGCTCTGGTCCTCTTAGATCTAAGTGCTGCTTTTGACTTAGTAGACCATAACATCCTTCTGTCTCGTCTTGTGTTGGACTTCGTGGTTCTGTTTTACAGTGGTTTCACTCTTATGTCAGATAGATGTTTTACTGTTCAGCTAGGACAATATTCATCCTCTAACAAACCGCTTGGATGTGGTGTCCCTCAGGGATCAATCCTTGGGCCTGTGTTATTTTCTTTATATTTGCTCCCTCTGGCTGCTATTTTTAAAAAGCATGGTGTTTCTTTTCATTTTTATGCTGATGATACCCAACTTTACCTTCCCCTGCAACAACAAATCTTCTCTTCAGCCGCTGTTAGACTGCCTGAATGATCTTAAGTCATGGCTGTCAAGTAATTTTTTACACTTAAATGAAAACAAATCTGAGTTTATTCTGTTCGGTCCGACGGTCCCAAGGAAAACTGTGTTTTTGACTTTGATCTTGGCCTTCTCACCCCGTACAACACTAAGTGTGTCAGGAATCTGGGCTTCCTATTTGACTTCAGTTTAAAATTTGATAAACAGATTTCTGCTGTTGTTAAGTCATGCTTTTATCAACTCCGCCTTCTCGGTAAAGTAAAGTCCATTTTATCAAGAAGTAACTTAAAAATAGCAATTCATGCGTTTGTTACTTCTAGGCTGGACTACTGTAATTCTTTGTATTATGGCATTTCTCAGGCATCCATCTCCCGTCTGCAGTTGGTTCAAAACGCAGCTGCTAGATTGCTTGAAGGGAAGCGTAAGTTCGATCATATAACACCTATCTTAATGTCCCTACACTGGCTTCCGGTTAAGTATAGGATTGAGTTTAAAATTGTATTATTTGTCTATAAAGCTTTTAACATTCTGGCACCACAATACTTAACTGATCTCTTGGTTTCCGTATACCCCATCTAGAAACCTGAGATCCAGTGATCATGGCCTTTTAACAGTCCCTAAAGTAAAACTCAAAAAACGTGGTGATCGCGCTTTTGCCGCCGCTGGTCCGAAGCTGTGGAACAGCCTTCCTCTGTCTATCAGGCATGCCCCATCTATCTGCACTTTTAAAACTCAGCTTAAGACTTATTTTTTCTCTTTGGCTTTTAACACTATATAAGCTACCTTCCGCTTTTTATTTTTATTTTTATTGATTACTTATTTTTGTTTGTATTTATAAATGCATGCTTAAACGTGTATCTTTTATTCTTTGTAAAGCACTTTGGTCAACCTCGGTTGTGTCTTAAATGTGCTCTATAAATAAAGGATTGAATGATTGATATAAAGACGGTTCACTCCTATTACTTATGAATGGGAGAAACTGCAAGTGTACAGCTTACTCAGGGTGGGGTGCTAATAGGGCAGAGTCCGTCAGCAGTTTTTATTTTATTTAATTTTTTATGCATTAACAAGAACATTAACATATACACTTACAGAGGATCACAATGTGTTCAACTGTTACATTCATAATAACATCAAGGAAACAACAAAAAGAGAGAGAAAAAAAGTATATGGGGATAATTTACATGAAATTACCAAGAGAAAAGGATAAAAAAATCGATATATCCGTTTTGCTTTTCCATTTCTAGCATCCTTTAGGGCCTCAATATAATACATATGTTCAGTTTTGAATAATATGATGTTAAGTCTATTATTGGTCCATTTTTGTTTGTGTATATGGTATTTTCCATTCATAATTATTAAATTAATTACCAAACTTTGCTCACCAAATCATAGATATTCAATGTCAATCCCCAAAAATTTGGTAAATACACGAGTCAGTCAGCAGTCGTGGGCTGGGCCTGTGCAATGTGACGTCACAGTGCACAAAACGGCTTTTTCTGAGACATTGCTTATGATTTATGGGAATTAAAAAAAAGGAGTGGGTAGATTTTAACACCAAAATATTTTTAATAACAATAATTTTTTAACTGAAGAAAATATGCTGTTTCTCTCAGATTGCTTTAGCAGCGCAATTTTGACCTAATTGGTCAAATTAACATAATTGTGAAAAATGTACTTTATAGGAATGACAACACTTGTGCTGCATTATACAGTGGTTCCGGTCCTCTAATCTGAATGGCCATCCAACAGCTGTTCCACTCTTGCCTATGTGATATTGCTTAACTGAAGCTCATTTGAGTTCTCAAAAGGGCTAGAAGCTGAGAATTGAGAGAGTCTTGCAATGATTTCTGAAACGGGTGGTTGCTTCTTGATTGATGTCTTGTCTTCTCTTCAGTCCAGCTTATCGTGCGAGAGATGGTTAATATATAAAAAAAAAATCACTTTCCAATAAGTCAGACAGTGGCTCCATGTCCAATCTATTTCACACCTGACTAGTATAGCTACCTAAGCCTGGCCACTCACATTTTCTGGAGCAGAGGTTGCAAAACAAAAGGCTGACGAATATATGTACTCTTTGAAGCAAACATTGGTCTATGTGATCAGAACAACCTTCACCTTAGCTGCCTGTTCACACAAACTTGTGCATGGAAGAATGGGTACGAAGGCCATGTCAAAATACAGTGTGTGTAATCAAATGCACACACCCGACAGCAGATGCAGGAAAAGACAAACAGCACAGCTGCCACCGCCGCTCAACTAGATCTGAACATCAACAAACAGAAGACAAAGATCCTCACGGTGAATAACACCAACAACGACCCAGTCCAGTTGGACAGAGAGGCGTTAGAAGAAGTGGAGGCCTTCACCTACCTGGGCAGTGTCATCGACAAGCAGGGTGGAACAGATGCTGACGTCAAGGCACGAATATGTAAAGCAAGAGCAGCCTTCCTACAGCTGAGGAACATCTGGAGCTCGAAGGAACTGGGCCTAAGGACAAAGGTCAGGCTGTTCAATACCAATGTCAAGGCGGTCCTTTTCTATGGTGCAGAGGCATGGAGGAAAACAGTGGCGACGATGAAGAAAGCTCAGACCTTCATCAAATCCTGTCTGCGAAGAATCCTCCATATCCGCTGGCCAAACACCGTCAGCAGTCAGGACCTTTGACCAATCAGCTTCCTGCAGAAGATGAGATCCTGAAACGACGCTGGAGATGGATTGGCCACACTCTCCGCAAGCCAGCTTCCAACATCACCAGGCAAGCGCTCACCTGGAATCCCCAAGGCAAAAGGAAAAGAGGAAGGCCAAGAAATACGTGGCGCCGAGATCTGGCAGCTGATACCAAAGAACTTGGATACACCTGGAGCCAGCTGGAGAGAAAAGCTCAAGACAGGGATGCCTGGAGAGCTCTTGTCGGCGGCCTATGCCCCAGGAGGGGTAGCAGGCATAAGTAAGTAATCAAATGCACAGTGGCTGAAAGGGATAATGTATAGAATTTTTGTACCATGCAGATGGGTATTCTGTTATAATGACCAACTGACTGTTCATTATCTCACTTCTACGTCTACTCAACAAATAAATAAATAAGAAAACATTATAGGCTATATTATAAATAAATACATGAACAATATTAAACAATATTAGCCAGCTGAGCAGACTGATATCAGCATTGCTGTGGACAGCAACAAATACAGTATAAAGACATTTTAAACTGCCAAATGCAGTGATTGATCAATTAGATTTAATTATAAAAGAGTGACGTATAAATTCATAACTAAATATCTGAATATACACTCCCCTACAAGGGAAGTCAGAAATATTGTAATTACGAGTTCCGAGCACTTGAATGACTGAGAAAAGTTGTATGTACAACTCAGAAATTTAGATGATACACAAGTTGCCGAATTGTGATGTTGGAAGGGGCAAGTCAATTTGAAACATGGCAGAAACATAATAATTATATTATATATTAATTATAATATATTAATACAATCTAGATATTGTCATATCTGAGACAGAGACAAAAAAATGTACTCCAATGCAGGGCTTTATTGAAAGGTTGGTGACTGACAGGAATACAGGTGAGTAAACAGGTGACTGTTTTAACAGACTTCATATTGCAGATGCTGACAGACATGGAGATACAATAGACAGTCAATGGAGATCAAAACTGGAGAACAGACGATGGAGAATCCACAATGAAGAATCAAGACTGAGAACAGACAGGTAATTAATCCACAGGGAAGATACATGGAAGTCTGAACTGAACAGTCTTTGTGTGTAACACAGCACTCACACTAACTCTTTGTCTGGTATTGTCTGAGTATAAGTCCTTGAGGTTAACAATGTCCAGATGTGTAGCCTGGAAAATCATGTGATTTGAAAGGAAGGATGTCAATTCAATTCTGGAAAGAAACTGTAGGGGGCATGTCTGGCTGACAGGATCCAAACACAAAGGTTACCTCAATGACCAGTTCCTCACATTGACTGTCTCAGTGACGACAAGCTTTTTATTATTTTAGAAATGGAAACATACTTGAAGTACCAAGGACATGAATTATTTTAATTTCTCCTCAGGGGAAGAGAAGCAAATGGCTCAGAAGCCGCTATTTCACATCTTTGACTATACCTAAAGCTATTTCCTGCCAGTAAGTCTTATCTTCTGCTTCCCATGTCTCTCTCTATCTCTTACTTAAAAAACACACATGCTCCTACTGTCGGCATCCCACACAGCACAGAGGCAAAGAGAGAGTGACAGAGGGTGATTCAGGTGATTTCCTGTTAAGGCACCTGCTGAGAGAGCGGTTCTGCTGGGTTAGTCTATACAGATTTTCCATCTGCTAAATTATAATTTATGCTGCACCTCTCTCACAGCTCTAATGTTATTTTAACTTAATCCCTTTTTTCACATTTAATGTTCCTACTCCCCTCACCTCACAATATTTGCTCTTTCAAGTATCAAACCCTTCTGGTCGTATCCACTCTTTTGTCTTTTTTTTTTTTTTTTTTTTTAACATTCTAGCTTAGCTTTATATATATATATATATATATATATATATATCCTCCAACAATCTATAAGTGCATTTATATGTTTCTTTTGATAACTGAGCCTTGTTTCTTATGCGAATCAGAATGAAAACAAAACAGCTAATTAATTTAGAGTAGTTTATGTGTCAATAAAAAAACTGGCAAGTTCAAACTCACTATGCAACAGTTACCTCCCTCCAATATTCACCAGCAATGGAGAAATGACATGTGGTAACATGCATTCATGAATAAACCTGACCACACACATAATGATACATTTTATGGTCCCACGTGAGGGTACAAATAATAATAATTCATTACATTTATATAGCGCTTTTCTGGGTACTCAAAGAGGTCAACCAATTACCAAGCAATGCTTAATATTGTTCAGTCTGTGGTGTAAAAAGGTTGCATTAGCAACTAAAGAAAAAACACTTAAGCAAAACATAATAATAATAATAATAATAGGAATTCATTACATTTATATAGCGCTTTTCTAGGTACTCAAATAGAAGGGGAGAATCTCCTCAACCACCACCAATGTGCAGCATCCACCTGGATGATGTGACGGCAGTCATATTTCACCAGAACGCCCACCATACACAGCTTATTGGTGGAGAGGAAACAGAGTGATGAAGTCAATCAGTATGTATGGGGATTATTAGGAGGCCATGATTGACAAGGGCAAGTGGGCAAATTTGGCCATGGGTTGCCGGGGTTACACCCCTACTGTTTTTCCAAAGGGCATCCTGGAATTTTTAATGACCACAGAGAGTCAGGACCTCGGTTTAACGTCTCATCCGAAAGACGGTGCTCTTTGACAGTATAGTGTCCCCATCACTATACTGGAGTGTTAGGACCCACACAGGCCACAGGGTGAGCACCCCCTGCTGGCCTCACTAACACCTCTTCCAGCAGTAACCTAGTTTTCCCAGGAGGTCTCCCATCCAGGAGATGGCATGTTGACATCTCCCTTAGCTTCAGTGGGCAACCAGTCTTGGGCTACAGGGTGATATAGCTGCTGGCAAGGCTTCAGAAGGCTTAAAGGGATAACATGCTTAAAGACCCACTCCGATGAAAATCATGTTTTTCTAGGTGTTAACATGTTCTTGTGGCATTTTTCTTATGCTAGAGGACATATCTTGAGAAAAATAAGCTCAAAGTTGTATTTCTGAGTATTTCTGCATTCAAATGGCTGTGAATCAGTAGCAGACGCTAAAATGCCGGCTAAAATAGACTGGAGTTGTGACGTAGTAACTCCACTGGGCGGGGCCACAAGCTCATACTCCCCTCCGCCCCGCCCGCTCAGGTTCTGAGGAGTAGAGAAGACGATGGCGGATCAATACCTATGTGCGGTAGCGGGTTGCAATGCTAAGACGAGAGATATTGGTATTAGCTTTCATGCTTTACCAAAACATGTTGCTGTGAGAGATGAATGGATTACGTTCCAGGGTTCCAGACTGCGACCATTTTTTGAGAATGTGCGAGTTAAAATTTTATGTGGTCGCATTTGTGCGAGTGCATGGTCATGTACTAACTCAGTTAAATTCACGCATGAATTTTCCTGCATTGAACTTGTTTTAGCGCCCGCCAAAGTGAATTTTTGTCCCGCCAAAGTCTTATTTGATCGGTGAGTAATGTAGATGAACTGCTGCGCTTGTGACAGGACATGTTTATAACTGAAAGAACGAGCAGAGAGAGAGACCCGGACGCGCGCGCGCGCACTCTCTGTCTTCGGAGCCAGGCGAAAATGTAAACAAGACCTCACCATCTCCAAACTAAGCGCTGTCTTGCTCTCTCTCCCTCGCACATATTAATCAAAATAAATCGACACGGCGGTAAAAGGTCGGAAGACCAAAGTTTCATGTGGAGCATTCGGAGATTTTTTTTTCTTTTTCTGAATTGCCGCTGGGTGTGAATTGTGCTAAAAAAGTTGCCTTATCTTCTCTGAAAAGCGTTCCGGACATTCAGCTGACATAAAACAACACTTTAATTAAACGAAAAAAACTATCCAGTGATGAAATGTTTTCTGTGTTGACAGAAAGAAAGAAAGACAGAAAGAGGCTGTTGCTGCCTATGTATCTCGCTTCAGCCAACGGCTCCGCCCACAACGCAGAGGCGAATTGCTAATGAGCTACTGCCGCTCTGCTGAAGCGAAGTCCCAGAAAACGGCACAGGTTTTGTGATTTTGGCTAAAAACGGCATAATCATCATTTAAAGACCACTGAGAATGTTTAAAAATAGCTCAAAATATGATCGGAGTGGGACTTTAAAGGGATAGTTCACTCAAAAATGAAAATCAGCCTATGATTTATTCACCCTGAAGACATCCTAGGTGTATTTGACATTCTTCTTTCAGTTATATAAAAAAATGTCCTGGCTCTTCCAAGCTTTATAATGGGAGTCAATGGGTATATTTTTTTGAAAGTCCATCAAAGCGCATCCATCCTTGATAAAAGTGCTCGAAATGTCTCTGGGGGGTTAATAAGCCTTCTGAAGTCAAACGATGCGTTCGTGAAAGAAAAATATCCATATTTAAATCTTTATCGACTAAAATAACTAGTTACTCTACACTGTAAAAAAAAAAACTGTGAAAAAACGGTCCGGCAGCTGGGGCGCCAGAAAATTACCGTAAAATAACGGCAAAAAACAATCTCGTTAAAATACAGTAATTTTCCATAATTAAATAACAGATTATATCTTTAATATTACATAAAATCTTATGTAATTATTGGGATTTTTAACGTTTAAAAAAAGTCATATACACCTTTAAAACAATTAAATACTGTAAATTTAAGGTTTTATACAATTATTGTATATAATAATGCTGTCTATCTACAGTAATTTTCTTTTAATATAGTTTTTCTGTGTAAAATAACAATGAAATTATGTATAAAAAATGCACACAAGTACATAAATTCAAATACAAATGTTTGTAAATTTACAGTTTTTATTTTTATTTGTACCGATCCAATTTCACAACATCTCTAATTAAGTTCTTAATAATAGCAAATGTACAGTCAATTTCTTTTAAATTAACTAAATGTATGAGTACAGAATACCTGCATATTTACAGTATTAGTAATTGAACAAACACTAAACATCAAGATAAGTGATTGATAGGAAATAGATGCTTAGTATATAATTTAGAACATGTAAATATATCCACAATAAAAAGCAATTACTGTATACCTTTACAGTATAACTTATTTTAACATTTACAATTACATTTTATCTAAAGTGACTAACCAATTAAGATAATAATTAAAGATAATAAAAAGCAACAAGTGCAGTGACAAGTCCCAGTTAGTCGCACAGTACACATAGCAAGGTTTTTTTTTTATTTTATTTTTTTTACAAAGATATAGTATTATTGGGTGAAGTGTTTATGAAAAAGATGGATCTTTAGCAGTTTCTTGAAAATGTGTTGAGTTGCGCCGGTCATTCCACCACCAGGAAACAGTCCAGGTAAATGTCAGTGAAAGTGGTTTTGTGTCTCTTTGGGATGATGGCACCACAAGGTGCCGTTCACTTGCAGAACACATGCTTCTGGAGGACACATAGATCTGAAGCAGTGAGTTTAGGCATAGGGCTACCTTTAAAGACAACTCTTGCTGCAGCATCTGGATCAGTTGCAGAGGTTTGACTGATACTGGAAGAGCTGCCAGGAGAGCATTACAATAGTCCAGTCTGGATAGAACAAGAGAGTTGTGTAGCTCCGATAGGAAGGGCCTGATCCTCCTAATGATAAGGCAAATCAGCAGGATCACAGCAAGTATGTTTTGGCTGAAAGTTGAACCATAAGCAGTTCTGTCTTGGCAAGGCTGATTTGAAGGTGAAGGTCATTCATCCAGCAAGAATTTTCCATCAGGTAGGCTGAGATGCGAGCAGCAACCGTCAGATCATCTGGCTGGATTAAAAGGTAGAGATATGTGTCATTAAGATATTAGTGATAGGAAAAGTCATGTTTCTAAATGACAGAGCCTAGTTAAAAAAAAGAAAGAAAGATGGGTGGAATCTAACACAATCGTAATCTTGCTGTAGCAAATCCAAACCTTGTGCATACTTTTAGTGCAATCATATGGAATCAGAAGACTGTTATGAACATATGGAATCAGAACCATTATGATTTTTATGTTTTAATGAATTCTTCCCATACCTTGTTTGCCATGATCATCTGCTTTCCACGTGACCTGAAATCACACACACACACACACACAAGTTATTTTAAAACTCAGTATTAGATTTACACATGTCAGAATATGTTCCATTGGGACAATGCAAAAACTCAACTGACTATGATCTTGAAGCTGAGCTGGAAAGGCCAGCAGTAATATTTTGAGCTGCCATGTGATTTTAGCTAAGTTACATTTATAGAAAGTAACATTAAATGAATATGATTTACTGTGACCTAGACCTAGATACACCTAGGGGTTCATCATGTTGTATTCATATTCTAGTCTTCCTGTTCTAGGCTTTCCTGTATCATCAACAAGTACGTTAAGTTACAGACAGTATTTCGATTTCTTAACGGTCTTAATAAAGTTAGTCATGTTAACTATTACGAAATAAACAAAAGAAACACAGTAACGTTAGGCCTATTTTTAGTAAAACTGTGGCTATTACAATGGTAAAAAAATCAGCTAAAAACGTGTTTACTACAATTTTACTATAATAAAATAAAGTTAAAAAAAAGTTAACAAAAAAAAAAAAAAAAGTTAAAAATAAAGTTTTCAGCTTCCAGACATGGTTTCAAAATGTCCCGCCATTTAAGAGATTGGTTTAATGTTACTGACTATCATAACGAAGATTTTATACACAATTATGGACTTTAATATGAATAACAAGTCTACTAAAGATTGTTTTAGGTCTATAAGTTAACCCTCTACTGCATGAATTTTGATGACACATGATAAAAATTATTTCACATCATTTCCTGGCTCATTTGGGAACATTTTATTGATTTATTGAAAAATGTCCCTCCCCCAACCCCCCCACCCCAAAATATTTTTTTGTTGCCTGAGGGCAACGTTATGCAACAATGGTAAAGAATCATAGAAAAATGATCATTATACAATTCTCAGAGAGCAATACAAAAATAAAAAAAAATATTAAAAAATGTCAAGAAACCATTTAAGTAAAAAGGGAAAAACACTTAAATAACTCTGACTGGCAATCCAATGGACGAATCTGGGTTTGGCAGGAAAACGGTACTTGCCTGACTGCATTGTGCCAAGTGTAAAGTTTTGTAGAGGGGGGATTATGGTGTGGGGTTGTTTGGTGGAGGGGGGATTATGGTGTGGGGTTGTTTGGTGGAGGGGGGATAATGGTGTGGGGTTGTTTTTCAGGGGTTGGGCTTTGCCCCTTAGGTCCAGTGAAAGGAACTCCTAATGCTTTAGCATACCAAGACAATTTGGACAATTTCATGCTCCCAACTTTGTGGGAACAGTTTGTAGATGGCCCCTTTCTGTTCTAACATGACTGTGGATGCTGCACATTAGTGTCACTTTGGTGACTTTGGGTGTTCCTGTGCACCCAGGAACCCTACATCTTCCCTACTTGTAACACATTATTTGCCATTGTGAGGTATTGTCCAAGACATCCTTGAAAAGTACCCCTTATCGCATAACGTTGCCCTGAGGCAACAAAAAGAAAAACTGAATTTGTGAACATGCAAAATAAAAAGAAATTCACAAAACCTGCCAAAAGGCTTCTCTACACCTTCATACACACACACATATTTTTTATGTACAGTTCATGTCATTTTAAATATGATTACTAAAGCAAATAATCTTGCTTTCATCTCACACTATGTGCTCCTGTGACCATGTGTCAGAAAAGGACGTCCCGCCTTCAAATGGTGCTTGATAGTGACTCCCAAACCTTATTGGACTGTTCTTTGATACTTTTTCAAACATTCTAATTGGTTGCAATCATTTAAAGAAAAATGTACTGAACACAGGGCTTAAGAAAACTTTCCGTTGCCTGGGGGCAACGCTATGCAGTAGAGGGTTAACAAGTAAGTTAGAGTGGGTTCAACTGATCTTTCTTAACACAGATCGATAATTGAAAAGACCCATGCTGCATTTGTGTTTTGCCCTCGACGCCAGTTATGACACATTCACATTGTTATTGGGAAGATGGCGCCGTTGTGTGTGGCTCGCCGTTTACCTCTGCTGAGATGTTTGTTAATTTTTCTGTTCCTTTTACTAATCTCTCAAAATGTGTCACCGCTGCTGGTGTATGATCGCCTGACCCTTTTAACTATAGGCAATTCTACGGACTATACTTCTCCAATCTACAGTTTTGGCAAACAGTCGAAGACCCCACCGCCTTTCCTTGCATCTATACCAGCTTATTTACAACGTCAGCCCTGCCTTCTACCTCGTAACAATAAAAAAAAAAACCGTCGCAGGGGACGTGGAAAGAGAGGTGGAGTTCGTGTCAGGCTACGAGCTTACCTGGATTCAATTTCCGTATGCGATCTGGACTATTCCTGCAGCGGGTTTCCAGCGGAGTTTGTCGGCTATAAGTGGCGGCGCTCGCGGTGGCTTCGACCTACTGCGGATCTGTCTAACTCTGGGTGTCTGTTTCCTCGCTGCCGGAGTATGAGGCTTTCTGAACGTGGCTGTGCGCTCGGGAATCTCCGCCCGCTTCGTCGGGTTTCACAAGAGACTGGACCGTACTCGATCCGCATGGCATTGGTCAACACCAGATCAGTCACCAGTAAGACTTTTATCCTTAGTGACTTTTTTATGACTAATGCTCTTGACTTTTTTCTACTGACTGAGACATGGCTGAAACCAGGGGAGAGTGGTGTTTTCACAGAGCTCCTCCCCGCCGGTTGCTCTTTTTTCAATACCCCGCGAGTTTCAGGTCGAGGTGGTGGTTTGGCTTCTCTTTTTAAGAATGATTATAGAGGCAGATTATTACATACTGTTATTCTAGTTTTGAGCTTCAATTGTTTGTGGCTGACCTGAATTCACCTGTGTTATTTGCTGTCATTTATCGTCCACCAAAACCCAACAAAGATTTTATCTGTGAGTTCTCTTACGAGAGGTCTCTCGTACTTGCGTAAGAAAATCTTACGCTAGGGGAAAACCTCTTTTCCTCGAGATATTGAAGCCAAAAAATTATCCTTAATTTTGCAATAATGTAAAACGCATTGCAGCAGCATGCAGACATGGGCGAGACAGCTCGCGCGCCCATTGGCTGCTCTGCGGCAACTGCACCAGCCTGTCGATAGAGGCTCCTCATGACGTCAGAACCAATGAGGGCGCTTCGCGCCCATTACGTCATGTCCCGCCGAAGTCGGGTGGGGCCAGGGCTATAAATACGGCCCAGAGAGGCTGGTTTGGTCAGTTTTTCATCTCTTCAGCGGACTTCGCATCGCTGGATCTCGAGAGGAAGCCACGCCGTCTGAGCCAAGCACCCAGCGGGATTAGTGCATCTGAAGCAGCTGGTCGACATCTCGCCGCCTTCAGTCGCCGTTTCTGCTGACGCTTTCCGGCGTACTATATCCTTTCATTGCTGTGTGTGTGTGTTCGCCGCTGCGACACGCACATTCTCCTTCTAAAAGAGCACGAGCGTCTTTTTCAAGATGCCTCGTTCTTCCTGCGGCTCTTGCCGAGCTCCACTCAGCGACGGGGACCACCACGTCATCTGTGTTTCCTGCCTGGGTGAGGATCACGCAGCTATCGCGCTCGACGAGGGCGGCTGCCCTCACTGCGATTTAATGCCTTTGGTGACTCTGCGGACTCGCCGAGCATTCTTCCGCAAAGCTGCGCCCGCGCCTTCGCCCGCCGAGCTGCCGCGCCGTAAAAAGCGCCGCGCTCAGCGGGTCCCTGAACCTCCTCCATCCCGCGAAAGCTCGCCGGTGCGCCCGCCAGCTTCGCCGCCTGCTTCACCCGAGTCTCTCACCGCCGGTCAGCGGCCGCCGTCTGCCGCCGCGTCCGCCATTGAGAACTATGAGGAAGTTTTACGAGTGGAGGACGACAGTTGCTCTATCCTGGCGTCGGGCAGTGAGGACTGGTCGAGCTCCGCGGACCTCGCACCACCCTCTCACCGGCCCTCTGGGAAAAGAGCTAGCATCGAGGCGGAGCTGATGCGTCTGCTCGAGCAGGCCGTCGAGAGCCTCGGCCTTGAGTGGTCGACGCCCCAACAGCCTGCACTCAACCGCCTGGACGGCTGTTTTCTACAAAGGGAACGTGCTTCAAATCCTTCAAGACCAGCTCCCTTCCTTCCTGAGCTTCACGAAGAGGTAGCTAAGTCTTGGAGCGCCCCCTTTTCAGCCAGAGTGCGTGCTCCCGTGTCCGCAGCATTCTCCGTAGTCGACGGTGCTAAGGACAAAGGGTACCACTCTCTTCCTCCCGTCGAGGAAGCGGTAGCCGCCCATCTTTGCCCGCCCTCTGCTGGACGGCGCGCTAAGACGGCGCTGCCATCTAAAGCCTGCCGTACTACCTCAGCCCTGCACGGTCGCGCTTACACCGCCGCCGGACAGGCTGTCTCGGCGCTTCATTCAATGGCCGTGCTCCAGATCTTCCAAGCCAACCTTCTCCGCAAATTGGACGAGGAAGGACCGGAAGCTGTGAATCTCACGGATTTGAGGAGCGCGACGGATCTCGCCCTTCGCGCCACTAAATCCGCCGCACAGGCCATGGGGCGGAACATGGCGTCTCTCACCGTTGCTGAGAGACACCTCTGGCTAACGCTCTCGGAGATGTCGGATTCGGAGCGCTCTGCTTTTCTCGACGCCCCCGTCTCCCCCGCTGGCCTCTTCGGATCTTCTGTCAAGGATTTCGCAGACAGATTCGCCGAGGTTCAAAAGACATCGCAGGCCATGAAACATTTCCTGCCCAAGCGCTCGAGCTCCGCAGCAGGTCGCTCAAAACAGCCGTCTGCTCGCAGCTCTCAGCCGCAACCCCCAGCTGCCGCCGCCCCACAGCGCCGTCAGCCCAAGGATCAGAGACCGCGTTCTCGCTCCGCCGGCCGCCGCCCCCCGCCGCGTGGGCCACGGCCGAGGATTGAGGTAAAGCCCGAGGCCTCTAAGTCTTCCTAGCCAGCCTACGGAAGCGACGGTGTTCAAGTCCCGCTGCGGCCGAACTTCCACCGAAAATTTTCGCTCGCTCAGTTCCAGTAATTGCGACTGTTCCAGCGTATTTCGCAGTAAACAAGTCGGCAGTACAGCCCGCTTGCCTGCACACAAACGCCGTTTTTACGGCGACCCAGATAAATCCCAAAAAGAGTGTATTTTCTGGTATTCCGGCCACGGCCGATGGTGTTATGAGTGTAGTAAACATGCCCACTGCCCAGTGCCCATTCCTACACACAGACACGGCCCGCCACACACGGCCCGCACAAATAAAACCGACTCATGTCGGTTGTGCACCAAATGTAGTGATTGTGCCCACGCCCCAGTGCCCGCAAACACTACACGCTACATGTCTCACGGTTTCTGTAAAAACGAAACCAACGCACATACAGTCTGCACAAACAGACGGTGTTCTCAGCGTTATGCATGGGCCCGTTGTCCCGCGCCCTCATTCGCTCACAGACATATTAAACCCCACGGGGCTCACCGCGCTCGCTCTCCCTCAGCACACAGCTGCAGGAGAACTGAGCGCGGGCAGACCGCTCGCTGTGATCAGCGCGCCCCCAGTCTCGCATGCTGCAAACGCGGCGCTCATGTTACAGCACACTGTTGCTCTCCGCTCGCCACTAGATCGCGGCCAGAGCCCAGATATCATTCCACCCCTAGCCACTCACGCGAAAGCGTGGGCAGAGCTCCCCGGGGTCTCAGAGTGGGTGCTGAACATTATAAAAAGAGGCTATTCGCTACAGTTCGGTCGACGCCCGCAACGCAAAGCGGCGCGAATCGAAACTACGGTGAAAAAGGAAGTAGCACACCTACTTCGAGCCGAAATAGCGAAGCTACTGAGCAAAGGGGCTATAGAACCCTTATCACAAGCTCAGAGCGAAGGGGGCATGTACAGCAGATATTTTCTGGTACCCAAGAAAGACGGGGGTCTCAGACCCATTCTAGATCTAAGACGGCTAAACAAAGCACTTCTGAAACGACGGTTCAGAATGCTCACGACCAAGAAAATCCTCTCGCAAATTTGCCAAGGGGACTGGTTCATGTCGATAGATCTGAAAGACGCTTATTTCCAAATACAAGTAGCGTCACGTCACAGGCGATTTTTGAGATTCGCCTTCGAGGGTCAGGCATACCAGTACACAGTCCTGCCATTTGGCCTATCCCTGGCACCTCGCGTATTCACGATGTGCATGGATGCAGCGCTCGCACCCCTCAGGCTGCGAGGCATACGAGTGCTGAATTATCTGGACGATTGGCTGGTTCTAGCTCGATCACAGTCGGAGCTCATAGAACACAGGACCGTATTACTCGATCACCTCGAGAATTTGGGTCTCACAGTCAATTGGACGAAGAGTTCGCTGTCTCCCAGTCAGAAAATATCCTTTCTGGGCACAGATTTGGACTCGCTGTCTATGACAGCACAGCTGTCGCCGCAGCGCAGACTAAGTATTCAGCGCATGACAGAGATTTTTCGCCACAACGCTTTGGTCCCGCTCAAAAAGTTTCAGAGGATGCTGGGTCTCATGGCTTCAGCATCCTCAGTGCTTCAGCTGGGTCTGCTTCGCATGCGCCCGCTGCAGTACTGGCTGAAAGCGCGCGCGCCGCGCAGAGCTTGGACCTCCGGTCTCGCGCTCCTCAAGGTCGATCAGAAATGCGTTGCAGCTCTGAAACCTTGGACAGCGACCGACTGGTACCGGTTAGGTGTAAGCCTGGGGACTTCCTCGAGTGTGAAGGTGGTGTCTACGGACGCCTCAACCTCGGGATGGGGAGCGCTGCTCGAGGGCAGACCGTTATTCGGCCAGTGGTCGGAACGGGAAAAGCTTCTGCATATAAACTGCCTGGAAATGATGGCAGTCGACAACGCGCTGAGGCGTTTTTGTCCCCATATAAAAAGACACCACGTCTTGGTCCGTTCGGACAACATGTCAGTGGTGGCTTACATAAATCACCAGGGAGGTATCAGATCCAGAATCCTTCACAGGCTGACGGACCGCTCCTGATCTGGGCTCAGCACAATCTGCGCTCGCTCAGGGCAGCGCATGTGCCCGGCCTTCTGAATGTGGGGCCGGACAGACTGTCCAGAAACAATATTCCGGCAGGAGAATGGTCTTTGCACCCGCAGACAGTCGAACTGCTGTGGAAGACGTTTGGCAGAGCGAAAATAGACCTATTTGCGTCTCAAGAGAACGCTCATTGCCAAGAATTTTTCTCCAAGAGCAGGGACGCGCTGGCTCACGTCTGGCCCCGCTGCCCGCTCTATGCGTTTCCCCCTGTCACGCTCCTACCCCAGGTGTTAGAGCGAATCAGGGAGAGCGGATGCCCAGTGCTGCTCGTCGCCCCATTCTGGACAAACCAAGCCTGGTTTCCAGTCCTGATGCAGCTGACGAGTACCGCCCCGTGGCCGATACCGGTGAGGAGGGATCTCCTCACACAGGCGAACGGCTCGATCTTGCATCCTTACCCGGAGCGTTGGTCCCTGCACGTGTGGGCCATCAACGGGTACCCGTTAACCTCCCAGCGGGAGTGTTAAACACGATCACACAGGCTAGAGCCCCATCCACTAGGCGGCTCTATGCCTCAAAATGGTCTGTGTTCACTAGCTGGTGTGCAACGAGTGGTACTCCGCCCTCATGCTGTGGGGTGACGGAGATCCTCTCTTTTTTACAAGAGCTGCTGGATAAGGGTAGAACCCCATCCACGCTCAAAGTTTATGTGGCGGCCATAGCAGCGTTCACTGAACCACCGCTCGGCCAGTCACTAGGAAGGAACGATCTGGTCATTCGCTTCCTTAGAGGAGCTAAGAGGCTGAACCCTCCCAGACCTCCCTCAGTTCCCGTTTGGGACCTCTCCACGGTTCTAGAAGCCATGAAAGGTGCCCCATTCGAGCCAATACAGTCAATAGACCTGAAACTCTTGTCTTTCAAAACAGTGTTTCTTCTGGCTCTCGCTTCAGTGAAGCGCATAGGGGATCTGCAAGCGCTCTCAGTGAGCGCGACGTGTATGGAGTTTGGACCTAATGACTCGAGAGTCATACTCAAACCAAAGCACGGATACGTTCCAAAATCCCTCAATACACCGTTTAGGGCACAGGTTATCTCCCTGTCGGCCCTGCCGGTATCTGAAGAGGAAGGTGACGCAGGCTTCCTTTGCCCGGTCAGGGCGTTAAGGGCATATGTGTCTCGCTCATCTGTTTTCAGACAGACGGAGCAGCTCTTCGTTTTGTTCAGCGGACGTTCTAAGGGACTAGCTGCGTCAAAACAGAGTCTATCCAGATGGATAGTGGATGCTATTGCGCTAGCTTACACATCCAGGGGCCTGCAATGCCCGATAGGTGTCAAAGCGCACTCCACAAGAGGCATGGCCTCGTCGTGGGCTTGGTCCAGTGGGATTGCCTTGCAAGATATCTGTATGGCGGCAGGCTGGGCCTCCCCGTCTACATTTATAAGGTTTTATAACCTCGAGGTTCCCGCTTTACAAGCTAAGTTGCTCTCGGTTTAATTTTTCAGTACTGCCCGCCCGATGCTATCGACTCGGGACGCTGAAACTGCTAGAGCGTCGATCACTGATCGCCTATATACTTCTGTGGGCAGTGTGTAAGTCCCCCTTATTTATCAGTCCAGGCCAAATTCGCCCTGGCTGTGTGGAACACTTGATATAATATGCTCTTATCAGAGTTTTATATTACAGGAATGATGCTATTCTAGCCCCTCTTCCCGGATTCCCTGTGAGTCCCTTGTGATTAGGCACTGTATGAGCCCTGGGCACCTGCCCCTGGGACTTTAGTGCTATGTCTCAAGCACGCACGGCGTTTTACATTGTGTTCCCCTAGCGTAAGATTTTCTTACGCAAGTACGAGAGACCTCTCGTAAGAGAACGTACTCGGTTACTAACGTAACCTCGGTTCTCTCTAGAAGAGGGAACGAGTACTTGCGTATCTTGCCGTGCATGCGTCATGTTCTGATTCGCTTCAGCGATGAAAAAACTGACCAAACCAGTCTCTCTGGGCCGTATTTATAGCCCTGGCCCCACCCGACTTCGGCGGGACATGACGTAATGGGCGCGAAGCGCCCTCATTGGTTCTGACGTCATGAGGAGCCTCTATCGATAGGCTGGTGCAGTTGCCGCAGAGCAGCCAATGGGCGCGCGAGCTGTCTCGCCCATGTCTGCATGCTGCTGCAATGCGTTTTACATTATTGCAAAATTAAGGATAATTTTTTGGCTTCAATATCTCGAGGAAAAGAGGTTTTCCCCTAGCGTAAGATTTTCTTACGCAAGTACTCGTTCCCTCTTCTAGAGAGAACTGAGGTTACGTTAGTAACCGAGTACGTTTTCTGAGTTCTTGGCTGATGTTGTTCCAAAGTTTGATAAGCTCCTGATTTCTGGGGATTTCAACATTCATGTTTGCTGTCCCTCAAATCTATTTGCAAATGATTTTAAAAATCTGTTAAATTCTTTTGGCCTTGATCAATGTGTAAATGGGCCAACACATAATCTCGGCCATACTTTGGATCTCATTATTTCCCTTGGTCTTTCAGTATCAGTTATGGAAATATTAGAATTAGGTTTTTCGGATCACTTCCCTATTAAATTTGAGATCAGTATTCCACAACCTCCTAAACCTGTACCATTAGTCTCGAGGCGTCGCTCTTTCACACCCTCTTCAGCTGGAAAGTTTGCTTCAATGTTCTTGGGCTCTCAGTTTTATGCCAAAAATGAGCTGGTTCTTCCATCTTCCCCAGATAACATTCTCTCTGCATTCCATTCTACAAGTGCGGAAATTTTAGACTCTGTTGCTCCTTATCGGTTTAAGTCTATTAAACCTAAAGCGGACCCTTGGTTAAACGACAACACAAGGTCCATAAGGCAACGATGCAGACAAGCTGAAAGGAGGTGGAAGAAGGACAAATTGCAGGTTTCTCTGGGAATGCTAAGGGATAGTCTTGTGGAGTATCAGAGGGCAGTAAAGGTGGCAAAGATGGACTATCTCTCATCGGTCATAGTTAACAGCTGTCATGAACCTAAAGTGTTATTTAACACTATTGACTCTGTTTTGAATCCACGTACTTTTGCTTTGACAGAGGCTTCGACTAGTATGTGTGAGAAGTTTTTATGTTATTTTGTCGATAAAGTAGCCTTAGTTAGGCAAAATGTAAGTGTTAATCTTAGTGTGTTTGTACCTGCTGATCCTCTGTATTCAGCTGTTTTTGGGGAATTTAAACCTATCTCACTGTCGACGCTCTCTCAGGTTGTATGCCACATGAAACCTACCAACTGTATCTTAGATATCGTCCCTGCTTGGATGATCAAGGACGTTTTTAGTACTATTGGGAGGAGTTTGCTTATGTTTTTAAAATTTTTGTCTCAGTTCTGGCTCTGTCCCGGATGTCTTTAAACATGCCGTGGTTAGACCCCTGCTTAAAAAAACCAACCTCGATCCTGATGTGTTGTCGAATTTTAGACCAGTTTCAAATCTGCCCTTTCTGTCGAAGGTGTTGGAAAAAGTTGTTTTTAATCAGTTACAAGCTTTTTTACAACAGAACTCAGTGTTTGAGAAATTTCAATCTGGTTTTAGATTGCGTCATAGCACTGAGTCGGCACTCTTAAGGGTTCACAATGATATAGCCTTGTCCGTAGATTCAGGGGATCCTACTGTATTAGTGCTCCTTGATTTAACAGCAGCATTTGATACAGTGGACCATTCAATCCTTCTCGCACGCCTTGAGCATTGTGTAGGTATTCAAGGATCCGCACTTAAATGGTTTAGCTCCTATCTGACAAATAGGAGTTTCTCTGTCACAATGGGTGATTTCTCCTCATCGTCGGCTCTTCTTTGTTGTGGTGTGCCCCAGGGTTCAATTCTTGGCCCTACCCTTTTTTCTTTGTACATGTTGCCACTAGGGGCTATAATAAACGAGTATAATCTGTCATTTCATTGCTATGCAGATGATTTACAAATTTATCTGCCTATGAAATCAAATGACAGTATTGCATTAAACCGTCTGCATAATTGCATCGATCATATTAAAGGGTAACTAAACCCTAAACCAACTTTTTTTAGTTAATGATCTGTAAGAATGGGGCTTTATTAGTGCTGTTCATTGATTCAAGTAGTTTTTTTGACATTTGTGTTTAAAGTGTTTTAATTTTACAAAATATGGTGTAAAAACGTCTGAGTGCTGCCCTCTTCAGGTTGAACAGTGGCTACTGCAGTTGAATTTTCCTATTGGAAGTTGTGGTACCCTCTGACGTCAGAGAGTACCAGTTAACCACGCCCTTGCCTAAAGAGAGATACGTCACAGATGCACGCCCCCTCTCCACTGGGCTCTGCCTACTTTTCCAGCATTTTTCAAATATTGCCAGTGGGTGGAGTCAGGCTCTGACCAGGGGTTTAGTTACCCTTTAAGCTCTGGCTTTCTCAGAACTTCCTCAAGTTGAACGAAGATAAAACTGAATGCATTATCTTCAATACAAAATGCATGTCAGTTAATCCAGTTTTAAGTTTGGGAGCTTTGACTTCGTGTGCCAAGCAAACTGTTCGAAATTTGGGAGTGATTTTCGATTGCGGCATGAAATTCGATAAACAAATTAGCAATGTAGTCAAAATGAGCTTTTTCCAACTGCGTCTTTTGGCTAAAGTTAAGCCTTTTCTCAATAGACGCGACTTGGAAAAGGCTTTACATGCCTTTATTAGTTCTAGGCTTGACTATTGTAATGCTCTTTATGTTGGTCTGAGTCAAACATCTCTTTCTCGCCTTCAACTTGTACAAAATGCTGCTGCTCGTTTTTTAACATGTACACCTAAAAGCGCACATATCACTCCAGTTTTAGCTACGTTACACTGGCTTCCGGTGCGTTTTAGGGTTGATTTTAAGATTCTATTGTTTGTTTTTAAAGCCGTAAATGGGCTTGCTCCTGACTACCTGTCTGAGCTCTTAACTCTTGGTGGACAAAATCGGCGGTTGCGGTCTTCTGATCAACGGACTTTACAGGTCCCGAAGTCGAGGTATAAACAGTGGGGCGATAGGGCCTTCGCTGTTGCTGGCCCTAAACTTTGGAATAAGCTCCCCCCGGACATTCGTACTGTAACAGATCTCGTACTTTTTAAAACAGAACTTAAAACTTATTTGTTTAAAATGGCTTTTAATACACAGTAGTGGTGTGACAATTCTACTCTTTCTTCTGATGATTTTAAGTAACCATATATAGCTTACTGTTTTTATGCTTCATGTTTCATGTTTTCTTCTTATTTCTGTTTCTTTGTTGTTAAATGTGGTGTTTGTTTATTTGTACTTGATGTGAAGCACTTTGGACACCTGGTGGCTGCTGTAAAGTGCTATAGAAATAAAGTTTGATTGATTGATTGATTGATTGATTGATTGTTTATTCAAAAACTGTTCCAAATCTATTTGGCAACAAAAAAAAATAACAAAATTATATAAAACCATATAACTATTAGGGCTGGGTATTGACACAAATTTCACGATTTGATGCGATTTCGATTCATAAGCTTGCGATTCGATTCGATTCGATTCCGATTCAATATCAATTATTTTGTATCATATACAGTACATGGCACATTTTCTCAAGGGAAAAAAATCTTTCAACTAATGCTATAAACTATAGGCCTACATGGGAGTCAGTTGCATTAGCCTATTGTAAGGACCACCCATTGGCCCAACGACGGAATCCAACGGTGGGCGAAGGAATAATGCGTGTATATCTTTTCAGCGCTCCAGTGAAGTTCACTTAATTATTGGAATTTAGTTTCAATATTACTTTAGCTCCACGCTTAATCTGACTCCAATTTCAAATGATAATCAAATTTAGATCGTGTTTCTGATTAGAAAATAACCATAAATATTGATTATGAATTAATTTAGATCTTTGATTATTCTGAGCATCTCATAATTTCAAATATTCGTTCATTAAGGACCCAGTGTCACTTTGAGACGTCACGTTGCGAATGTGCGCTCACGAACTCAAACTAGCCAGTCCTGAAATAGTCAGAGGATACAGTGCAACTATTTTACCCTAAGCGGCCGCTCACTGCTGACTCATAACAAAGGTGTAATTTTTTTAATAGTTGCGAGCTTGCAACGTGCTAAGTCAGTGATAGTCAGAAATCGGAAGGTCTCCCTAATGATGTGCCCCATGCTCCATTCATAGTGCCCTCAGTTTGATCTATCCTGGACAGAGATTTGCGGAAACACCAGACTGCACTTTAATCTACTGGAAATAATGATTTCTGAAAAATGCAGAATGAATCAAGGTTAACATTTATTTGTCAGGTAAAAATGTATCATGCCAATTACACAAGTAAATGATTAAAAGCCAATTCAGAAATAATAAATACATGACATCATTTACTCAAAGATGACTCTAAAAGTAAGCAATGCATTCCTGACAGAGACACACAGTGGTGTGTAATTGTTTTCCAACAGGAAAACACTGAAACAGCACTGTATGGGGGATGATCCTGGTAAAGGGTCCCAAAGACTGCTCTGTCACCTAGCCTTAAACACCCAGACCAGAACAAAAGGATTATACAAATATTGTTTAGAGTTGTTTTGGGCCAACACCTGGTTTCTGGCGATATCTTGAAGAGACATCACCCAGAGAGGAGAACAGGATTCTCCTAAGTTCTCAATCTTTCTCATTAAACCAATGACTGCAATGAAATTAAGACCATTTTACCAATCGCACTGAGACACTTAAAATGATACCAAAAATGAAAAGGAAAAACAATAGATTCACAAGATACATCATATGTGATATATAGACATTCTTAGTGAACTTTTGGTGACTTGACTCACAAGAAGAGGAAGGGAGGAGGGAGAGGGGGAAGCAGAGATAAGGAAGAAGAAAAGTTTGGACAGGCTAAGTCACACTCAGTAATGCAGGTCTGTGCTCTGTCTTTGCTATCTTTTGTCCAGGGTGCGTTTTATGGCTTTATTGCAGTGTGAGTTTGGTCTTAGCAGGAAAATCAGTCCTTACACTATAATATTGAAGGCTTAAATTAACTGATTTGTCTCCAAACACTTAATACACTCAAGGAAGTTTTTATAAAAAATAAAGTTATACTACTAACTTTACAATTACATAATTATATTTTAACTCCAATTCATTTTTGGAATATAAACATTTAAATAGTGGCTGTCTATTTGACGGATCTATTTAAACATGCATGAAATATTGAAGAACATTAAATATTATAATGAATATGTAATATGGAGAATATATTTAGCAAAATGCTTCTTTCTAAAATTCATTTTTCTAGCTGACTAACGAGTCATGTTCACTGAATATGTTATTTTTTCTTTGGTAAATGTGACGTTACTTGACATTGTTCATAAGCTGTTTTATTGACGTCTTTCTGCGGTTGAAACACAGACTGAGCGATTACATGAGACTTGATACAGATCTCGGAAAGTTGTATTGTATCTGTTAACATGCCTACCATCCGTGATCCGTGAACCTGTATTTCAGATTTTAGCTCAAGCTTCAGAAATGCTTGGGAAAATGTAGCTTGTTTGGACGCTACCGCACTACTTGATCAACAAAAGAGCTTTGCTACTGAAAAGCTATTTGATTTTTTTTTTTTAAACAGCGATGCTACCACCACGCTACTGAGAAATGTAGTTAAACTAGTAATGTCACTACTTGTAGCAATGCTACTGCCCAACACTAGAGAGGGGTTAAGGTGCCTGGCGATAGAGGGCTCCATGCTGAGAAAGGCCATATCCTTAATGTCTAGACCCGCAAGACGGTGTTTGAGGTTGAGGGAATCTACCCATCAATGTTTTATTAGTTTAGCACACGTAGGGTGGACTGGAAAAAACTGCTTTTTAGGGCAGGGAGGGGGTCCCAGGAGTTTACCATCATAGGTGTCCCGCTCTTGGTCACAGGCACTTTGATGGGCCGGCAATTCGATACTGAGGCGAGTGGCCGCTTGCTTCTTGGGGAGAGCCAGGCAATGGCTACAGTTCTCTGGGAAATCAATAGCCTCTTCGGCATGATTAAGGCCCATACACACCACACAGTAAGGATGGGAATCCCCAGAGACCATGAGGGCGCCGCACACGGCCGGGCAGGCACGCGACTGGTTGTCCCCGGGGGTAGCCGCTGTGGGTTTAGAGAGAGCCATCGATGAAATTAAAGAATAATCCGACAGGCGGGCAGCCGTAGAACAGGGGAAAATATCAAACAACCTGAGACGTTACATATGCCCCTCGATCTGAGCTGCACCAATCACATCGGGTTATCTGATATAGGCGGGCCAGAGGCAAGCTAAACAGATGACGACAGCACTGTGACGTCGAAGTCGTAAAACTTTATATATAAAGCTTGCAGGACAACTTGGTTGGCATTGCCTTTTCAGCGCGCTGTAAACCAATCACAACAGACTGAGCTGTCTGGCAAATCAGAGCAGAGTTGCTCGCGGAAAGGCGGGATTTAGAGAGATTGATTCATCTGACGAGTTGTTTGAGAATCATTGAAAATGTGATGTGCAAATGTATATTATGAGGAAATTAAACCGTTTTTTGACCTTTGATGCATGTAAACCTAGGAGACTCCAAAACAACATTAGTAAACTTTAAAATAGCATAATAGGGGCACTTTAAGCCCGGGAAAGGGCACTGCTCAGTTAAATAATGAATACCCGGTAATAGAAAAAGAGTGTTGTAAGGCAGAGAGAAAGTGGAAAAGAGACAAATTCCAAGTATCGTATGAATGTTTAAGGCGAGACACGGCAGGCAAAAACATCGTTTTTTTTTTACTGGTCAATTTTGAGATTTTTGGATATTTGTCTTCAATAACATGTCTTCTTTCAGACTTGTGGTGAAAAAAAGTCCGAAATACACATTAAGGTCTTTATTTTACTACACTTTGTCTGTTTGCGTCAGTAGATTTCTCATAAATTCAACAAAAGTTGGCGTTCTTAATCCTCCCGCTGCTCCGCGATCTCTGTCTTCTTCCTGTCATCACACGCACGGCTGGATAGCGCTCTCTCTCCTTTACAACGCTGTCGGATCCAAATATGGTAATTTCCTTTTTATCAGCAACCAATCGTGAAAGTAATAGGGCTGAATGCGCAATCTCATTGGCTGATGATAAATCTTTAAAGCCCGTTTTCTCAAAATGACCTTTCTCTCATACTCCAAGTACGAAATCTCCACTTCAGTAGCACCTATATACACCAAACTTTCCAGTCTTGTACCTAGTTATATTATGAAGACATTTACAGAGGGATTTGTAAATATATTATTCCTAGCCTGATTTATATAACATTTTATTCCAAAAAACATGGCGAAAATCTTTTTTTTAAGGCTATTGACAGTATATTCTGATTTACAGGATAACAAAAGTAGATATCCATAAATCCCTCTGTAATTTTTTTTCCATCTAATATGTGAACACAATGAAAAAATTATTTTTAACCTGGCTTTATCCAATACTCAGATTTCGTTTTTTTAAATATATGCAAAATAGCACATATTTAATTAGATATTGCCTAATTTGCATATTTAAACATTAAATTATAGAAAACTTGTAATACATTTTTTTCTCATCTTAATGTAGGTAATCAACTGGGAAAGTTTCATGGTGATATCTGCTAGTTAACAATTTTACCCTATTCACCTGTAGTGTCTCGCCTTAACTGCTTGCTTGACTAGTTACCAAAAGTCAGTGAAAGTGGCTAACTCTGAATTCCTCTCAAAACTCTCAAAACTCATTACTGAAAATGCTAACTGACCGAGAATGCTATTTAGACAATTGATTCAGTGCTAAATCCCTTACCAGCTCCTTCTCTTGTTCCATCTCGGGAAACCTGTGAGAAACTTTTAACAAATTTTGATAAAGTTTTAGAGATCAAGGCTTCCAATAATCCAGCAACATATGATACCCCTTTGATTTGTTCACCAACTGATTCACTAACTTGTTTTCATCCAGTTACCTTTGCTCAGCTAGCTGATATTGTTTCCAAGGCTAAATGTTCCAGCTGTGAGTCTTATGTCATGCCAACTCGTCTTTTCAAGGAAGTGTTTGAAACCTTGAGCCCAGCTGTAACAGCTATTATTAACAGTTCTCTAGGCAATGGGATTGTGCCTGCTAGTTTTAAACATGCAGTGGTTCACCCTCTGCTAAAGAAACCTCATCTTGACACATCTATCCTCAGCAATTTTAGACCGATCTCCAAACTGCCTTTTATTTAAAACTCTTAGAGAGAGTGGTGCATTGTCAGTTGAATTCCTATATCAGCATGTCTAATATTTCAGATACTTTTCAGTCCGGTTATAAATCAATGCACATTACGGAAACTGCACTGTTTTCTTCTTCGTCGGTTCCCCTATTATGCAGTGTGCCCCAAGGGTCCATTTTAGGCCCTTTTCTCTTTTCACTTTATATGCTACCATTGGGTGTCATTTTTAAGAAATATAAGATTTCCTACCACTGCTATGCTGACGATACACAGTTTTATCTACCAGCTAAAACTGACAGTTCTTATCCTTTAGATGTGCTTTGCGACTGTTTTGAGGAGATCAAATGTTGGATGGCATATAATTATTTTGCAATTAAATGAAAGCAAAAGCGAAATTTTGATTTTAGGCCCCTCCAGGTCTTCATCTCTTTTAATTTAGATTCTATTGCAGTCAGTGTTCAGTGCTGCAGCAAGACTTCTTACTGGCACAAAAAAGAAGATCACATTTCTCTTATTTTAGCGCCTTTGCATTGGCTTCCTGTAAAGTTCAGAATTTATTTTAAAATTGCTGTTTTTGTGTACAAGGCTTTATCTGGTGTTGCACCAAAATACATTAGTGACCTTCTGATTCCTTACTCTTCCCAAAGAACACTTAGGTCTGTTAATCAGCTTCTCTTAACTGTCTCACGTTTTTGCTGTAAAACTAAAGCCTAGTTCACACTACATGATTTTAAGCCCGATTTAAGCCCGATTTGCAAATCGTTGAGCTTGCCGACAGGTCGGGGTGTTATCGCGTGCAAATCGCGGGGGATTAGCGGGCGATGAACGCTCGCCAATCTGTTAGTATGAAAGAGCCAACAACGCATCAAAGACGCTCGCAGACGCCTCGCAGACGCGTCGCCGAGCCCAGAAAAATATCTAGCATGCTAGATATCCAGAGCTGTCGGCCGACTCAACCTCACTGATGTCATGAGCTACAGCCAATCAGAGCAAGGCATGGGTTGAGGTCACCGGGAAAATACGCGGTTTTCAAAGAAACACAGAAGAAGAAGACGAGTTTACAGAAAGATGAGCAACATGTCGTCAAGAAAGCAATGGACTCAGGATTTGGAGCAAAATTTAATTGAACTGTGGCAGGAGCATGAATGCCTTTATGATGTTGGACATGAGATGTACCACAACCGCTCCGAGAAAGAGAAAAGGTGGACGGAAATTACAAATGCTCTCAAACAGCCAGGTGAGCAAAATGTTATTTTTACATTATCTAAATGTTATAGGTTGAAATGTAAATTAAATCTTTTTACTGCGCTGTTTCGCGTCATTTCCGGTTCGTTTATCGCGTGATTTTTCGTGACAAAACGTGGTTTGTAGACAAGATAGAATCGTTGGGTGACAGAGTTGTTGTCAACTCGTGTAGTGCGTTACCTCCTGTTGTGGATCAATCACGTTGTGTCGTGTGGTGTGAACAGCTCAACAACTTGAACACTCCTGATTTCACAGAGAGCAAGTCATGTAGTGTGAACTGCACAGTTCAGCCCGACGTTTTAAAGTCATGTAGTGTGAACTAGGCTTAAGGATGGTCAAGCCTTTTCTGCGGCAGCACCTAAACTTTGGAACAGTGTGCCCTTAAATGTGAGGTCTGCTCCTTCATTAGCCAGTTTTAAATCGGCGCTTAAATCTTATTTGTTCTCTCTGGCTTTTGATTAGATTAGTTCAAAGTTTCATTTTGAGGTTTTTTTTGTTTGTTTTTGTTTGTTTAGTTTTTTTTGTATTGTATTGTTTAATGCAATTACATTTTGCACGCTGCATGGTTTCTTTTTATGCTTTCTTTTTATATGCTCAATGTTTTATCGTACAGCACTTTGGTGCAACTGTTTTAAATGTGCTAAAGAAATGAAAGCGTAAGCGAAAGTTCTACCAGAAAGACTTTACTGCCACGTCATTAATTCACAATTCCACGCTACCAATCACAGCTTGACATCAAATATAAAAGACCGATCTTACCGTCCCCTTTTGTTGCCCGCAGGTGTCGTAGCAAAGTTTTCCCCCATCCTCCCCACCACCACCAGAATGGCTCCCGTCCACTTGTCAGGGGGTAGGCTCCGCCCCTGCCTCTATCATCAGGCAGGACCTACAAACTAACTTTCAGACCCGGACGGAGGACGGGGCCTACGCCAAAGAATTCTGAGACGGAGCTTGTCGAGCATCTACTTTTATATTGTCTGTAAAATCCTTTCATAAAATAAATTCTATTTATTCGATAATCCTCCTGAAGTCTTTTTTGGTAGAAATACATTTTGACTTGACTTACCTGGCATTGGGCATGCGCTCCTTCCTGTCTGTCAAGCTAGACTTGGTGCAATTGGATGCTTCTGCAGAGGTCAGGTACGGATAACCTTCCCCTAGGGCCTAGGTGGATCTTGAACATGAGATGATGAAAGAGAACCAAACTACAAAAAACACGCTGCTACAATCTTATCTAGGTCCGGTCTTCTGTCACAACTCGGCTGTATACAAACGCAGAAGATGAAGGAATCTGGTTCAAAAGTCTTTAATAATCCACACTAAAGAAAATCCAATTAAGGCAGGCAAATGAAACACAACCACAAAATAGACGAGACCGGACAACTAAGAACAGAAACACCAGGAACTTAAATACAAGAGTCAAACAAGGTAATACAGCTGAACAGAATGACGAATCAAATTAACATGACAAGAACCAACTAACCAAGGGAAGACAGTGCAAACTGAAAACAATGTCCATGTGATGAGTGTGTGTGTGACACTAAAAAGTATAAGAGGAGGCTTCCCAAGACTGACAGCCAGGCTAAAACTTGTGTTTCTTGTCGGGTGAAAGCTTCATTTAAAAGTGTGCAACAGTTTTTGTGATTTAGCATTCTTGTAATTAAAATGAATAATATAAACCACATCAGAACAAAAGAAACATATGTTGTCCTTTCCAGTTAACAAACATTTATTCATGCATGACTAGTTGCTTTTTTATCATCCATCATTCAATACTGACAAACATTAAATTAATCGCTCAAGTGACATTTCCCTTCCTCTTCACACATTTTGTTCCAAAAAAATCAAATATCATATAACTTACGTATCAGTGCAGTTTGAGATTTATTTAGAAGCACAAAGGTTAGCACAAATACAGTTGTTTTTTAAAAGTTTTGAATATGCATTCTTTCCAAAGCTGTGGGATTAGAGAACACCATTGCACAATGCACATATATGATTTTGTTACTGTTATCAAAGCAGTAGTAGCTATTAGTAGCACATTGTGCATTAAGACTCCTGCTTTTAACCAGGTTGCATTCATTACATCTGCTACAGCTGCAATATCCTCGCTGAAAAATCCAGCATAAACTAGCATGACATTCCATGCTGTCACGGTCACCAGCTCAGTCACTGTCAAGCACTGCATTTTTGTCCTTCTGCTCACCGCCACACTTTCAGCACCATCAGCCTCATTAACAGCACCTCATAAAAGCACACACCTCACAACAGTTCATTGTCCAGTCTTGTTTGACTTATGTCAACTACTTCCCTGTCACCAGCAATATTCCCTAGTGATATTCTCTGTTAGTGATCTTTTCCTATGTTATTTTCCAGCGTTTGTCTCCTGCGATATTCTCCAGTGTCTGTCTCCAACATGTCTCTCCATCACTATTTTTGTGCCTTTAATATTGAACGTAACTTTTCAAGAAATGAATGAAAATAAATGGACACTGAATAAAATGTCTTTGAAACCGGAAAAAAATTCATCGTTGGCGAAATTTTTGACTGTGTTTTTAATACACTGCATGTTTTGCTAACTTTCTTTCGCTTAGCGCCACGTTTTATTTTTTGTCACCATACTTGGTCGTGTAACTACTCGTGTAACTGTATTTAAATAGGGAAAACGTGGAGGTGTTTGGTCGCTTCTAACTTCATCTCTGTTTGGTCCCTAATTAATTAACTTGGCTAAGCTAAGTGCTATCAAAGTGTCGCCGCGCGCCAGAGCGATTGAGTGCACGCACTGAGACGAGAGAGGTATGTATCAACTCGTCTTAGTTAAGGGAATAACATAGTTTAATATGAAAAAACGGTGGAGTGTTCCTTTAATATCCCTTTCTATCCAACTTGAGTATCTTTGTTCTGATTACTCACCTGAGGTCTCATTTATTAAACTTTGCGTAGAATCCTTACTAAAAGTGTACGTGCGCCCGAAAGCCAAAAATGGCGTATGACAAAAAAAATTTCAGACTTATAAAACCGTGCGTACGCCAGAACCTGCGCTAAATTCCCTACATAAATCCTAGTCAGCGGAAGATTGTGTGCACATGCGTCTCCTCCCCGAAATATCCATATGACGCTTACAACACCTAGTTTTACAATGTATATCCTCATCTGCATATCATTTGCATATGCTTATTCATCCGCGTGATACCACATTTAATGCTGCGTTCCAGGCAGGTTTTTGAGCACGTAAATCACGACTTCAAACCACGACTCACGACTTTGTAGCGTTCCAGGCCAGTCACGCCAAACTACCTGAGCACAAGGAATTGTGGTAGTTAGATGTAAACATTGAATGCCGATTTCGCTATGCTGAAAAATTGTATGTTACATTTTTTTTTATTTTTTTTTTAAGCATGATCAATGCTGTCAAGTTCAGGTTTACGTCACCTTAACATTTCCACGCGGCAATACACTTTCACGACATATTGTTTCAGACACATAACATCGTAATACATAATCGTGTGTGTATTATTATCATTATTATTATATTATTATTAATTTGACTGTAACGTTATATTGTCCTAAAGTGTATTCTCACCGTGTACCGCCTGCATCCCTAGGGGCTGCTATTGTTGTTTTGTATGGTTTCGCGGGCTATGTGACGTCAGAGCTCGTAACTGGGAGTACATTGATCTAGTACGAGTTCACGGGTGGGAAGTCATGGGTTTGACTGCCGTTACAGTGCACTTTCACGGGTATAAGGTTGGAAAAACACGGGTTACAGGTTGCCTGGAACGCACCATACGACATTAAGAAAATATGAGATGGATGTGCTAGTAGCCTATCCTTGCCTTGTTTTTGAATAAATAAATATAATAGGATAAAATACAGAGAACGTTTTTCTCAATCTTTTCCACTGGCCAAATAGTATTTTTAATTTATTTTTATTTTTAATGGAAACAGATAGGCCTTGTTGTGCATTATTTGCCCGAAATATTTTCTCAGACAATCTGCTATTATCATGATAAGCAATTATTTCTGTAGTTAAAACATTAAAACACAGCATGCCGCAGGAAAAGTGCATCGCATCCACTACAAATATGTATATTAACTGAATAAACAAAATGTTGTAACTTCTCAGTAATGATTTTGTGTAAGCTAATTTAAGTGTTTAACTCCATTAATGAGAATGACTTATTTAATCTAAATGTTTATATCAGAAGTAATACATAGTTTAAATCATTATTTTATTTATTTAAACTGTTATTGTGAACATCCACTATTTATGATTAGGACTCATAATGAAGATTTACGGTTTTACTTACGGCCTATAGGCCTATGCGTCAGTTTCACTAGACGGCCCAACGCTGCGTGGACATTTAAGAAGGGATGGATATTTGCTTCAAGTGATAGGCTTGGTGAGTGAAATTATATTTGTATTATCTTTCTGTATATGTATAATTTTCTTTAAATTTTCTGTCTAAAAGTGACCAAAAAGACAGCTCACCATCGGTGTCGCCAAACTGCTCCGTCTCCAGAACGTTTGTACGCATGGGTCCGAGTTTTCGTGCAGGTGCGCACATTTTCCCATTAAGTTTGATTTTATAAATCACAACTTATGCGTAGGAAGTGGCGTACGCCTCTTTCAGGGCCTGTTTTGTGCGTAGGCAACGGTTATAAATGAGGCCCCTGATATCTGCCTGTTTGCTCTGTGCTGCAAATAAACACCCTGTCACCTATTACTCAGTCTCTGAGTCCACGTTCCATAACACATGGAACAACACATGAGTTGGTGGAGCTGGTTTACCAGCATGGTCTTGGGGTTGAGTGTGAGTAGCCCTGTTGTCTGTATGCAAGCAGTGTTTTGGGGACAGGCATTGCATGCTTTTGCTTGCATATTTATTTAACACATTAATGATGTAAAGGAAAAACAATATAATATTAAAACATATTATTTATTTAAATATGTAATTTTATATTAAATTTATCATTTAAATGTTGGTCCCTCTGTTGACAGTAGACTGAACATTTGAATTAATATTAATAATATTAATCTTGATCTGAAGATTTAAACAAAGTAAAAATTCAAACTGGTGAAACGTTTCAAAGGATTTGTCTCCTGTTTCAAAGGATCTATACACAAATCAGTTAAAAAGAGCTTGTGTACATTGCAACACAAAAACATTTAGAGAAATGAAAACAGAAAAATGCCAAATAACAGTAGAATCATAAGCAGTTTGTTCAATAATCAAGAGGTGGACAGTGAGGAAGTACATTTCCTTGAGTACTACTTTTTTTTTTTTTTACTTCCGTTTACTTAAGCACTGTACACTTTTATATAGGCAAGTTCATTTATATAGCATTATTTATTCCAGCCTGTCAAGGAGTATGTTGTGACTGACAGTGTCAAATGCAGCACTGATAATTTGCCTGTATCAGTATTTAAGCGAATATCGTTTATTATCTTTATGAGCGCTGTCTCTGTGCTTTGATGCGATCGGAAACCAGATTGAAAATGGTCAAAGTGTCCATTCGAGCTTAAGAATTGGCTCAACTGATTGAAGACAACTTTTTCAATGATCTTGCCTATGAAAGGAAGATTTGAGATTGGTCTATAGTTGCTTAATATGGTCTTATCCAGATTGCTCTTTTTCAGGAGGAGTTTGGAAAACTGAGAGAGGCATTTACCACTTAGGAGATCTGAATGAAAAATGTGGGAAGTGCGTCAAGGGCGCAGGTTGATGTTTTAAGGTGCTGTACGGTTTCTTCCAAAATTTTGCCATCAATTTCTTCGAAATCAGACATAGTAACTACTTTCTGAGGTTGTGGTTTGATCTGTCTGACCCCAGCGCAACTCAAGGATGTGCTGATCACCTTTCTGATATTATTGATTTTCTCAGAGAAGAAGGAAGCAAACTCACTGCATTTGCTGTCTGAGAGCATTTCAATGGGAATGTGACTTGGGGGGTTTGTCAGTCTCTCTAGCAAAAAGAGTGCGTGTGTTGTTTAAGTTGTTGTTTATAATATTCAGAAAGAAAGTCTGTCTTGCTTTGCCTAGTTCCATATTGAAAGCATGAAGGCTGTCTTTGTAGATGTTATAATCGACTACAAGTTTTGTCTTCCGCCACATGCGCTCTGCTTTTCTGCATTGTCTTTTCATATGTTGCACTGCTGTTGAGTTTCTCCAAGGTGCTTTTTGTCTGCCACTCTTCTTCCTGACTTTCACAGGAGCAATATCATCAATTACACTTTTAACTTTTGAGTTAAAAGAATCAAGGAGAAAATCAACGGAGTCAGCAGATATGCTTGGTGTTAAAGATATAGCCTTCATAAATAGTACACTAGTGTTCTCATTTAAGCATCTCTTTTTGACAGACACAGATCTAACTTCAATGGCAGGAGAGATCAATATATCAAAGAAAAAACAGAAATGATCATCAGACAGTGATATATCCTTAATAACAATTTATGAAATGTTTAGACCCTTACTGATAAGTAAATCTAGAGTCTGTCCACGAATCACGATTGTGTGTGGGTCCATGTACATGCTGCATTTTTACAGTACATTTATTTTTGTAGCAATATGTTACATGTAAACAGAAAATAAAAAATGTGTCCATTCCTACACATTTTGTATACAGTATAGTAAACAGAAAAGGCAATCCAGGCAAGCTCTATATATATGCTTCCAATCTTGACTGGTTGATTGGTAATATTGTGATTCTAATTTCTTTACTATATGGCAGGTCATTTTCCAATTTAACAGACATTACAAACATTCCATGTCATACAAATTTATGAAATATACATATGTCTGACAGATTTTGATTATTGAAAGGATTATTTTGCATTTGATAGTTCACAATGATTCACAATGGTTCACAATCTTTAGAAGTTGTGAAGACAGTTCACAGTGACAGAAATGACAGTTTCACTGATCACAGTTTTGATCAGCAATTCATGTGCATTTAGTCATAGCCACGCACATGCCAAAACGTGCAATTTGCTTAAAGAAATTCAAATCTGGTGAGAACAAGAAAGCTTTTTCAGACATCTGAACGTTTTTTTTTTTGTGTGTGTTTTTAGAAAAACAAAATCTTATTGGAGAATTGAGCTAAAGAAATTGAGAAAAAAATAAATGTAAATTTAGTAAAAAAAAAGTATATCTTTAACACAGAAGAAACATTATCTCTCAGTCTTTTCAGTGCAGAAAGGTTATAGCTTGAATTGCTTTCTGAGAGCTTTCTGTGGGCTGTTTTGTTTAAGACTCTAAAGTCTCTTGAGAATGACAGTGTAAGCAAAAAAAAAAACTTCTCCATGGTAACCAGTTTTATTTAGTGATGCATACGCAGCATGTTTAGATTCCATGGCTTTAAAACTATTGATAAAGATGATTTGCCTTTTTTGTGTAAAACAGAACATTTCAAAACTCAAAATATGAAATAATCATTGTTTCAAATATTTATTAATGTAATACTTTGTGCCATCATTTCACTCTTAAGATTAACCACTGAGCAATAAGAAAGAAAGAAAGAAAGAAAGAAAGAAAGAAAGAAAGAAAGAAAGAAAGAAAGAAAGAAAGAAAGAAAGAAAGAAAGAAAGAAAGAAAGAAAGAAAGAAAGAAAGAAAGAAAGAAAGAAAGAAAGAAAGAAAGAAAGAAAGAAAGAAAGAAAGAAAGAAAGAAAGAAAGAAAGAAAAAACTGTTACAAACTAATTATTGGGGAAACAAATCTAATATAATTTCTTTGAATAATACTGCTGAAATGACTGGTGATAATTGAATGTTAATGAGTCATTAGAGGACTTAGTTTAAATTTCAGGAATAAGGCATTTCCCAGATGGTCTTCAGTCCTCTGGGTGGACAGGCTTGAGGCGATGTCCTCTAAAGTTTGAAAAATTTGAATTGTGCTTCCCCAAGGTCGTGTAGCTAATAGCTGAGCTATCAATCTTACAGAGTTTAATGAATAAATAAGGTGAGAACTGTCATTTCGCAACTGGATAAAATACATTTACATTCTCCTCGGACTCTTTTTTTTAATATGTTGAATTTTTGTCATTATGCAGACTGGCGTGCAAAATTGTCTTTTTGGAATGTCATACAGAAGAGTCACAATCTGCCTTTTTCATTCATCTGCACAGCAGTTCTTCAGTTGGATACTATATTAAAAACAAAACCATGTTCTGTGTGAATAGCCCTTAATGACTACAGATTTGAAAATATAAAGTTTAGTTTTGTATCAGTTGATTTTGCATAATGACCGACTGACTGTATATTATGCAATTATTACATGGCTGCTCAACAACTAAATAAATAAGAGGATATGAAATATTAACTTCAGAATAAATTATGTAATCTTTTCTGTGTATTATCTTAAAGGCACACTATGTAAGATTGTTGGATCAAAATATCCAAAGACCACTAGAAAAGTGTTATATATTTTGTTGATTTGTATACTTTCATTATCCCAAATGTTTCTAAGAATTTTTAAATCCAGATATATAAGCAGTTTTAACCAGGACTAAGTACGTCGCCTATCAATTGCATAATTTCCGGTTTTATTTTGTATGGAAACACCAAATACGCTTTAATATATTATGTGTTTTATTAGACAGGTGAGCCACTGTTTGGATACATTCATCGACAGAAAACTATACAGCTCAACACAGTTAGTCTTTTTGTTTAAATCTTGTTTTCCCATGAGTACCATATTTACCATACCTAATATCGAACTAGCTCACTGCAGTGTGCAACAAGTGTCTCATAAACAGTAGTAGCCGTTGAGCGAGAGCACAAAGTAGCATTATAGCAACTTACAACACACTCAAATGTATCTGATATGATAAAACATTGCTGCGTTACCTCACATATCATTACTGGAAGAAGCAGAGTGTTACGAACTGCTCCGAGACACAAAGTTTGAGATCCAAATGCAGCTTTAATTAAGGGGCAATCCAGACACGTAATCCAATATACAGGCAATAGGTCAAAAAACAGGTAGGCCGTCCAAACAAACAAACAAACAAACAAACAAACAAACAAACAAACAAACAAACAAACAAACAAAACAGGCAGGGGTCAGAGGCAAAAGAGTAATCCACAGAACAGGCAAGAAATCCAAAAACCAAGAGACATGAAACCAGGGAAACCGCTCGGAAATGCAGTGCAACAACATACAAAACTTTACAGTGAGTGAATGAGTGAACATGGTATAAATAGGCTGAGACTAACAGGGTAATGAGACACAGGTGAATGCAATCAGTGATGATGAGTCCGGGCAGTGAGTTATGGGAAATGTAGTTTGTGAGGGAGTGATAATAGTCTGGTGTGGAGTGCCCTCTGGTGGTTCTCAAGGGCACTCCAGCTGGTGACTGTTACACAGAGTCTGTGGCATAATAAATGCTCCACTGCTCTCGAGTTGTGTGTCGTGCTTGTCTCTCATTAGCAATCGCTCCAGCGGCCTCGTTCCGCTCCAATGGCTTTCATTACGTTAAAAAATCTTTAATATATTCCCAGTCATCCATGAAAATGTCATCCATTTCTGCCCGAGTCCTGTTGTATTCTCCACCGGCTGTAAAAGTGTAGACAACAACTCCCATGATTCTGCGAAATCAAGGCGTCATCAAGCTTCACCATTGTTTTGAATAAACGACCTCTAGTGGCAAAAAAATACATAGTGTGCCTTTAAAGTTTTCAACAATAAAAAAATAAAGCCATTACGTAGTACAAAACAATGGAAAAGATGACCACTGCAACAATATTACTGTAATATTAATGGTCATTTTATCTACAGTTTAACTGAGATATAAGATGGTGCCATTTGTGTTGGTATAAAACAATCTCCATGATGTCATAAGAGACAGATGAGGCTAGCGCTGGTTCACTGAACAGACTCACAATAGACATTGTCTTAAAGCAGCTTTACAGAAAATCATGATGTTAATGTTTATAATGTGACCCTGGATCACAAAACCAGTCACAAGTAGCACAGGTATATTTGTGGTAATAGCCAACATAAAAAAAAATCAATAATATGGGTCAAAATTATCGATTTTTCTTTTATGCCAAAAATCATCAGGATATTAAGTAAAGATCATGTTCCATGAAGATATTTAGTAAATTTCCTAACGTAAATATATAAAACATTTATTTCTGTGAGTGAATGCAGCACAATCGCGAACATAAATGGACAACTTTAAAGGTGATTTTCTCAATGTTTCGATTTTTTTGCACCATCAGATTCCAGATGTTCAAATTGTTGTATCTTGTTAGTTGTATCACGGCCAAATATTGTCCTATCCTAACAAACCATACATCAGTGGACATCTTATTTATTCAGCTTTTCGATAAATCTCAATTAAAAAAATGTACCCATGTGACTGGTTTTCAGTGTTGGGTAAGTTACTTTTAAAAAGTACTTTTATAGTTACTAGTTACTTCTCACAAAAAGTAACTGAGTTACATCATTACAAACTTACAGTTTTTCTCGATTGTTTACACACATTTTCTGGTACTTGAGACACAATGACCACAACATGTAACTCATTCACCAACCCCCTGAACCAATTCTGCTAAACTACAAGCACAATTCCTGCTTTACACTCAAATTGTACTTCTAAAACACACTTTTTTCAAAACACTACACACAATTCTCTGCTTTTGGCACAATTTTCATGCAGAAAATCTCTTGTTTTCACAAGGAACACACTGCCATTCAAATATGCACACTGACTCATCACATGGGCACACACCCGTCACACAGTTTTACAATTAGCAATCAGAGCTTTAGCATAAAAGGGCAACAGGTCAGCTATTCAATGGAGCAATGGATGCCAACATTGGATTTTTTTTTTTTTTTTTACTGTAACTGTATACAGTAAATTCTTCTGTTGTTTTGTATGTAGACACTGTATGTACAACTTTGTGTTGGTTGGGATGTACACTGTGTACATTGTTTTTGTGGGAAAAATTTAATATATTTGTTACCATGTATTTGTGTGTTCTGAGTATAAAAACAATATTTGAGAATATTTTACAACACACTTATGTATGTACTGTCTGTAGTAAGTGTAACACTGAACAAAAAAAAGCCTAAGTCATTATGATGAATGGAGAAGAAGTGTTTTCCATTCATCATAGTGTTTTACATTGAGCACATCAGTGTTCAACTGGTCCTTATAAATGTCTATTCATATGATGGTTTGTGTGTGTCATTTGAAAACAAAATACCATTTTGAGAAGAAATAACATTGTTTTGAATGTAAAGTTTCATTTTGCAGGAGAATTGAGGGGTTTTGCCCATTGTGTGTGTTTTTTTGGATTTGTGTGTAGAGTTCTGAGAATATGAGGCATGCTTTCAGAAAATGTGTGTAAACAATCGAGAAAAACTGTAACTAATTACCAAGGAAAGTAACAATTGCGTTGCAAAAAACAAAAAACAAAAAAGTTTAAATATGTGAAATAACTTGGATACCCCCAAATTTAAATATGTTAAATGAACGAAATGGACACTAAATAGAACACATTAATATTGTAAAACATTGTAGACTAATCTACACTATTTTAATGTTGCTGTGGGACAATGTGAGACACAGGTCTATTAACTTAAATATGAAAATATTATCATTACTATAGTGGAACAACTAAACACAATAGATGGTTTAGAACTTTTAATATTTATTGCACAGACCACAACTGGCCAACAAATAAGTCTAAAAATAAATTATTTTTCATCATGTGAAAAGTTTTTTGAGAGGAAGAACCACAAGCAACATCATTTGCGTATTACTGTTTTTTTGTAGTGTTGTTCTGAAATGATCTCACCTGTGTGTGTGTGTGTGTGTGTGTGTGTGTGTGTGTGTGTGTGTGTGTGTGTGTGTGTGTGTGTGTGTGTGTGTGTGTGTGTGTGTGTGTGTGTGTGTGTGTGTGTGTGTGTGTGTGTGTGTGTGTGTGTGTGTGTGTGTGTGTGTGTGTGTGTTGACGGCTTGTGTGTCATGTCTGAGGGCAAAGTTTGGTTTTTCAGACAGATTGAATTGTTTTGTGTGGAGAGCTTCATTTTGACCTGAAAATAGGAAGTTTAAGGATATGGGTTTGTGTTTAGAGTTTTGAGAAAAGCCTCCTTTTTTTATTCCACGTTTAAGCAATCGAAGAAAAACTGTAATCTCCAGTAGTTCACTCCATTATGTGGTGGTTTCTCAAAGCACTTTATAGTGCAAAATATTGTGTTTATAAATATTTATACGTTTATTTCACTGTATTTTCTTCTAAATAAGCATTCAACACTGCAAATAGCGGCTTCTTCTTCTACCCTGCTCACACATTCAATGAAAGACAAAAAAGAAAAGAATTTTCCCACACATTTGATCGCCGAGTGTGACTGAATACTTGTGGTGCGTCTCATTCTATGGCTTCACATGACTGTAACAACTGGTAAAAACTGCCAGATTGTTCACATGTACAGAGATAGGTGTCAGATGGACCGTAAGGTGCTGCAACACATTGCAATATTGATCAGATCTGCTGCTTTCACAAGGCCAAACAGATCAAGCTGATAAATAGTGTTGCATTTCACTGATCATGTTTATGATTATCATTGCAGGCCTGGAATTTTCGATTTTTCCCCCCCAATTTTTTAATTTTCACAAATAAATTACTATGTGCAAATTTTCGAAAAATTGTATTGTTATAACTGCTGTAGTACAGCCCGTAAAATGTAAAGATGCTATTCTTATTCTATGAAATACTGAAATAATGAAATAGGCCTACTGATTTATGTGAAAAATAAAATGTCATCATTATTGTAATATTCCCTGTTGTTAATGTTAGGACAGTGAGTTATGAGTGACAATGTATGCTTTCTGAGTGAGATTTGATGCCAGTGTTATGCTGGAACGAGCTTATTTTGAGACATAAATGAAATGCTTTATTGGTTTAGGTGAGTTTTGGAGGTGAACAACTATAGAATCATCCGCATGAGTGTTCGTGACCAGTGAAGAAAAAACATTGTGCCGCGAGTCGGAATCTGATAAGCCTAATGGAAAGAGCTTGAAACATGTCTGGTGTTTAACATAATTTAACAAAAACATAGTCCTAACACTTTTTATATAGCCCACTTAAAGTGTTTATTACAACTAAATTACTAAATGCTTAAAATGAATAAAAGTAAATGAACAAAAATTTGCGTTACATATTTAAACTCGTGAACGCCCCCCTTTCAAAAATCTTGCTTCCAACGCCCCCCGTTGTTCTCTGAACGCCCCCGTTGAGAACCACTAGTATAGCTGTACTTAATGCAGTTAATTATCAAACTGAAATATGCATTACTGCTTTTATTGTTTGACCGGTTTTTATTTATATTTTACTCTATTTTGTCCTTCTTAACATTTTAAACAAGATGTGCAATAATTACTTCTTTTTTTGCAATTTGTTTATTTATTATATGTGTATAGTATGTTTTGTGTGTACTGTTAGTACTTTACTGTCTTCGTGTATTGCTGCTAATGCACTTTAATTTCCCAACTGGGATCATTAAAGCACTGCTACTACAACTATTAGAATAAAATATAATAATAATATATAATACCTTTAAATAGTAATAATAATAATAATAATGATTATTATTGATAATAAGTAAATATTTTAAACAATATATTTCAATAACATTTTAGAATATTTGAGACTTTCCATGAAGATGGCGGACGAGACAGACGCATAATAAATAGCTCTCCGAAGTCGGTGAACTAGATCTCCACAAAACCCCAAAACCCGATACAGAAAAGCTAGAGAACATAGCATGAGTGGAACAGGATCACGGAAAGGCATGAGAAGACAAAAAGAAACGACCGGAGTCCCTGAAAACCCAAGAAGTGACCGCGAAGGGACAGAGGAGACTATGAGCGAGGCTGATCCAGGCCATGCTAGACTAATGCTAGAGGGGCTAGCTAAGCTTAGCAGCGAGATTCAAGACTTCAAAACGACCATGAGATGCGAACTAACCTCGTTCAAAACCGAGCTTAAAGAAGACATAACATCACTTCGTCAAGATATGGAGCGGAAATTCAGAGAAAGCAGTAGTGTGCTGGAAGATCAAAAGGCCGACCTGGCTGAGGCCCAAGCTCGCATCGCCGAACTGGAAGAGCGGAATACGGAGGCTAATGTTTCACTTCGGAGCATGTTAACTCATACACGAAGCATGCAAGATAAGATAACAGATCTTGAAGCAAGGTCAAGGAGAAATAATATCAGAATATTTGGTTTATTGGAAGGAAGCGAAAAGGATTCTGTGGTGACGTATTTGGACCAACTTTTTAAAAGCGAGCTGAACCTACCGGAAGACACCGAGCTGCATATGCAACGAGCACACAGAACCCCTCCTTTTAAGCCAAAGCCAGGAGAGCGGCCCAGGGCAATAGTGGTCAACTTTTTGGAGTTTGAAACCAAAGAGATGATTCTCAAGAAAGCTTGGGAGAAGAAGATACGAGTTGCAGATAGGCCGATCCAGTTTGACCACGATTACCCCACGGAAATAGTGCAAAAACGACGCGCTTATACAGGCATTAAAAAAGTGCTGAAGGAACGAGGCGTCCGCTTCCAGACCCCCTACACTAAGATGCGGATTTTCTGGAACGAAGGCACCAAAAGTTACAATAACGCTATGGATGCAGCATTGGATCTAAAAGCCAGGGGATACGACGTGAACCTACCAGAGGAGAGTGGCGGAAGGAACAACAACATCAATGCAGCTACAGGATGGGAGCGAGTCGGTCGCGGTGGAGCTACGTTGGAGGAGCGCACACGGGACAAGCTACGGGAATATCAGAGACTCCAGCAAGACCAAAGACAGAATCACTGAGGTAACGGTTCCGTTAGGGGACCCGGTATAATGTGGAGTCAATTGGGCTATCGTTTCATTTTAATAATTCGATATGATACAAGAGCCCAGGACTTTTATAATTGACACGCCTATGTATACATAAATGCCGACAGAGAGAGCTATAAAGATTATGTTGGACATTGCTAGACCAGGGAATCCACAAGGATATTCTAAAGTGTCTAGAGGCGGGCCCCCACTCGCAGTGGGGATTTCCTGCCCACCCACCAACAGGGGGAATGGGAGAGGTCTGGTGACATCCCTTAATTGGAAGTCATTTGTTCAGTGTTGTTTAGTTTTTCATTTATTGTTGATTTGTTATTGGCTGGCTGGGTACACAATTACACATCTAAAAATAATAAGATGCATATCTTAAATATCGTGTCACTGAATGTGAATGGTCTAACTACCCCAAGGAAAAGAGGGAAGGTAATACAAAAATTACGAAAAGAAAAGGTACAATTCGCTTTACTACAAGAGACACATCTGCATGACGGGGAACATGAGAAATTAAAAAAAATGGGATTTAGAAATACATATTACAGTTCATTTAAACAGGGTCGCAAAAGAGGAGTGGCAATTTTGGTATCTAATTCTACAAAGTTTACCTTGGAAAAGGAGATTAAAGAAAGGGAAGGCCGATATGTTATAGTAAAAGGAAGGGTGTCAGACGAGATGGTCACAATCGTGAATGTTTATGCTCCTCCTGAAAGCGACAAGCATTTCTTTAAATCAATGTTTAATACCATCGCAACTGAAGCCGAAGGAACCTTAATTTGTGGAGGGGATTTTAACATAATCTTAAACCACAAATTGGACACAACGAGTGTTAGGAAAAATAAAAATTATTTGACCAGATTTGTAAAACTGTCAATGGAAGAACTAGGATTGACAGATATATGGAGGAATCTGAATCCTTTTAAGAAAGATTATACCCACTATTCCCCCAGTCACAATGTACATTCGAGGATAGATTATTTTTTTGTCAATAAATCTGATAGATATAAAGTGGATGAATGTAAAATTGGCTGTGCAGACGTATCAGATCATAATGCTCTATATTTAAAAATTAACATTACAAGCAGGAAAAAACAAACTTTGTGGAGATTGAACACAGGTATTTTGAACAATGAGAAAGTAGTGCAGGAAATAAAAAAAGAAATCAAACAATATATTGAACAAAACGATAATGGTGAAGTGAACCCGACAGTTGTGTGGGATGCCCTTAAAGCGGTGGTTCGAGGGAAGTTGATATCCAAAACAGCTTGGTTGAAAAAAAATAAAATAAAATCATATGAGGATTGTTGTGAAAAGCTCAAAGAATTGGAACAGAAATTCCTGAAAACGAAAACATCAGAAATTCATAAGCAGATTTTAGAAACTAAAAGACGCATTGGTAACATACTAGAGGACGAAGTAGAAAAAAAACACATTTATTTTAGACAACGTTACTATGAGACGGGACCAAGATCCGTAAAACTTTTAGCCAAAAGATTAAAGAAGCAAAAGGAACTAAGCTCAATCTATAAAATTAAAGATCCACACACTAACACAGTAACTCATAAGCCAGATGAAATTGAGAATATCTTTAAAACCTTTTATGAGAAACTTTATACACAACCTCCCTCTGCAAACGAAGAAGAGATGAGAAACTTTCTCCAATCGCTGGATCTCCCTTCAATTGGAGTCAGCCAAAACAATACATTAACAGCGGAGATATCACAAGAGGAGATACTTAAAGCTATTAATACATTAAAAAATGGCAAGGCACCAGGAAGCGACGGTTTTCCAGCCGAATGGTACAAAATGTTTAAGAATGATTTAATAACAATTCTATATAAATCTTTGAATTGGACTCTAAGAGAAAACTCAATGCCATTGTCGTGGTCAGAGGCGATAATATCAGTTATCCCCAAACCGGGTAAAAACAAGGAATGCTGCGCTAATTATAGACCAATTTCAGTACTAAATATTGACTATAAAATATATACATCAATAATTTCTAGAAGAATAAATACCTTTGTATCAGAACTAATTGATGAAGATCAGACGGGGTTTATAACTGGGCGCCAGACACACGATAACATTCGGAAAACTTTACATATCACAGAGAGGGCACAGAGAGAGAAAAGGAGTACAGTTATACTCAGTATAGATGCAGAAAAGGCATTTGACTGTGTCAATTGGAATTTTTTATATCAAGTCTTGGGAAGAATGGGGTTTAATGATAATTCAGTGGGAATGGTTAAAACACTATACAGTCAGCCAACTGCCAGAATAAAAATAAATGGGAACCTTACAGACAAAATTCATTTACAAAGATCCACTAGACAGGGGTGTGGGCTCTCACCTACGCTCTTCTCAATTTGTATCGAACCTCTGGCGCAAGCAGTACGACAAAGTCAAGAAATCAAAGGAGTTATGATAAATGGAGTAGAGCACAAAATTGGGCTTTTTGCAGACGATGTGATAGCATTCCTAGAAGAACCAAACACATCACTTCCTAAATTGATGAATCTCTTAGAATCTTTTGGACATTTATCTGGATATAAAATAAACATTTCAAAAACCCAAGTTCTGAGATTTAATTATATACCTTCTGTAAACACAAAAAAATCCTACAAATTTAATTGGGAAATGGAATCAATCAAATACCTCGGCGTAGAAATAACACAAGACTTTTTGGATATCAACAATAAAAATTATAAGCTAGATCAAGACAATATACTAAGAGATATAGAGAGATGGACCACTTTACCCTTAGATTTTAGTTCCAGGATTGAAATAGTAAAAATGAATATTTTACCCAGATATTTATATTTATTCCAAGCACTTCCAGTGGAGGTCACTCAAATGCAATTTACAAACTGGGATAGAATAATATCCAGATTTATTTGGGAAAGTAAGAGGCCTCGGGTGAAGTATGGAACTCTTCAGTTACCCAAAGAGGAAGGAGGGATGGCATTACCAAAGTTAAGAGACTATTATTATGCGGCACAATTGAAATATGTATATGGTTGGTGTAATCCAAATTGTGAAGGTAAATGGAAAGCGATTGAAATGGGGACAATGAAACAGCCAATTCAAAACTTCCTTGGAGATAAAGACGCATATGAACAAAACAAAAGCTGCCTAGATGTAATAACTAAACATACATTTAGTGTATGGTATAGAATACTTAAGAGATATAAACTCCAAAAACAGGCAGCAAAATTAAAATGGATAGCATATGATAATAAATTTAAGCCGGCTAAATTAGACTACAATTATAAATATTGGATAACTAGGGGAGTCACAGCATGGTGTGTTTTGGAGAATAATGGGAAGTTGGAGAGTTTCCAAAGTCTGACACAGAAATACTTATTTGACAAACAGGACTTTTTTCGTTATCTTCAAATGAGAGACTATTATAGAAGAGAGATTCAGGTGGATCCCTCCATAGAAGAGAGCGGCGTTGTTCAAATAATGGCAAAAGCTTACAAAGATAGTAGTATTAGGATCATTTCTGCATTATATAAGGAATTAATAAAAAATGATAAACATACAACTCAAAAAGTAAAATTAAAATGGGAAAAAGAATTTAACATAGAAATTGAAGATATGGATTGGCTAGATATGTGGAAATTACATCATACAACAACCAGCTCTCGGACATGGAGGGAGTTTGCCTGGAAAAATCTGATAAGATTTTTTATCACACCCAAATTAAAAAGTAAACAATTACAGAGGCAACAGATATGTTGGAGAGAATGTGGGGAGACAGACGCTGACCATTCACACATTTTCTGGAAATGTCCGAAACTTCTAGAGTTTTGGGAAAATATTTGTAATGACATGTGCCAAGTCTTGGGATATACAATTCCCTTGAAACCTGAGGTTTTATACTTGTGTAATTTTTGTGATGGTACTATACATAAATGTGATGAATATTTGGTCAAAATAATGTTGATAGCAGCAAAAAAATCTATCACAAGGAAATGGGGGAAAGCTACGGTGCCATCAAAGGAGCAATGGATAACTACAATTGAGGACTTATTCCTAATGGAGAAAATGACATACAGACTGAGACTACAAGAACCACAATTGGAAAGGAAATGGGAAAAATGGTCACTGTACAAGCAAAGTAATTAATAATGATGTATAACCCAGTCATGTTAATATTGTTATTGTTCTAGTTAAAAAGTTCAATAAAATATAAGTAAAAAAAAAAAAAAACATTTTAGAATATTTTTTACATGAATTATTAAAATGACATTATCATTTTTAATCAAATAAAAATATTATACACATGGGTTGGACACTTTTGCCTTAAGAACTGCCTTAATTCTTTGCGTCATAGATTTAATAAGGTGCTGGAAACATTCCTCAGAGATTTTGGTCCATACTGACATGATAGCATCACGCAGATTTGTCGGCTGCACATCCATGAATGTGAATGTCCCGTTCCTCCACTTCCCAAAGCTGCTCTATTTGATCGAGATCTGGTGACTGTGAGAACATTTGAGTTTAGTGAACTCAATGTCATGATCAAGAAACCAGTTTGAGATGATTTGAGCTTTGTGACGTGGCGTGTTATCCTGCTGGAAGTAGCCATCAGAAGATGATACACTGTGGTCATAAAGGGACGGACATGGTCAGCAACAATACTCAGGTAGACTGTGGCATTTAAACGATGCTCAATTAGTACTAAGTGCCGTCGGATTCTGTTCCCCCCATGTTTCTTAGCAGTGAGGTTCAAATATTCATCAAAATGCTGTTGAATAATTGTCCCAAATAGCCATGTGGTCAGTGCCCTGCCATTTAGCACTTTTGGGCTTTGGACGATCGGAGTTCAAGTCCTGACTCGTAGATTTTTCTTGATCCCATACTATCCTATCATAAAAAAAGGCAAAAACTCCCAAAATTATTCCTTACACTGATGGCAGTTAAGCTCCATTAACACAAAAAATGTAATCAGCCTTTTTTTAAGCCACTCCATCAACACCTCTCATAATGGGAGTGGGGGAACGGATTCCGACAGCTGGTTTGTTTGCCGTCGGATTCTGTTCCACCCATTTTTCTTAGCAGTGAGGTTCAAATATTCATCAACATGCTGTTGATTAATTGACCCAGATAGCCAAGTGGTCAGTGCATTGACATTTAGCACTTTTGGGCTTTTGCCGACCCAAGTTCAAGTCCCGATTCGTGGATTTTTCTTGATCCCATACTGTCCTATCATAATAAAAGGCAAAAGCTCCCAAAATTATTCTTTAAACTGATGGCATTTAAGCTTCATCCACACAAAAATTTAATCAGCCTTTTTTTAAGCCACTACATCAACACCTCTCATAATGGGAGTGGGGGAACAGATTTCGACAGCTGGTTTGTGTGCCGTCGGATTCTGTTCCCTCCATGTTTCTTAGCAGTGAGGTTCAAATACGGGACTGTCACAGTTCATGAATCCACTGTCTCTCTCTTGTGTATTTGTGTGTGTGTGTGTGTGTGTGGGCGTGGTGTCCAATCTCCAGTTGATTATTAGCGCCAGCTGTAATCACTTCCCTTTCCCTTTATATGTTCAGTGATCACTGTCTCATGTTGTCAGATTGTTGTGGCTTCCCCGGTGTCGTGTCCTGTTCCAGTGTTCGTCTCTCACCTTCCTCGTGTGGATTATCTTTGTTGTGCATCATCTCCGTTTGAATCGTTTGTTCCCTGGATTCCTGAGCACGCCGATCACCGCACACCATCACTGGGTTGCCCGTTGAAGTCCCTGCGTCATACTTCACCTGAGTGTTTGTCCTCTGACCTGTTGCCTCAATCTATTGAGATCTATTAAACAGTTTTACTTGCATCTTGCATCCGTCTCTGTATCATTACAAAAACAGGTTTTAACCATGATTTTTATTTAGACCAATAAAAAAAAACATTTTAAACAAATGGCACGGTTGTTTAATTTTTTTTCAGTGCAGATGCCTGGAAATATCAGTTTGTTCCCTTTCGAAAGAAAACTTGCACTGCGTCGATGACGCTATGGGGAACGACCTCCACGTGAACCGGTGTCTGAAAAGCTATCCAGTCATGGCAACCGTTATTGACCGGTGACGGACTATGATGTCACTACTAGTACGACCCGGAAGTATAAAAGGGGCGCCTAGAGAACATGTCATTCTCTTTTCGTCTTCAGGGACTGTTTAGTCTGATTTGCAATCACCTGGAAAAGCTAAGAAACAATTATGGCAAACGATAAGCGTTTCAAGAAGTGTGTGGATCCATGTCTCAGATTTCTGACACCAGATGACACACACAACTTGTGCGTTTACTGTTTGGGTGAAGAGCACGCACGATCAGCTCTTGAGAGAGTTTTCCTCTAAGAAAACTCCGCTCTCATCGGGCCCTCTTCTTTAGGGAGAGGGACAGTTATGTGGACCCAGCAGTTCGGGTCCCGCTGTGCTCAGATCATGGGGCTCCCAGATGGAGCTCACTGATGAGTTTGAGAGAGGTCTTTCTCTCTCACGCCCGTCAGAAGCTTGCGAGAGTGCGCTGCTGGAAGAGGATGTGTTATCACTTGCATCCTCTGATCCAGCAGCAAGTGCTCTGCTGGCACCTAGCCCAAGAGAGCAGGAGATGGCTGATGAGGGTGAAGAAGAGGTACAACCTGAACCCTCACAGCCTCCCTGTCCCGTGTATGTAGAGCTGTTGGGTGTTATGGAGCACGCTTCAGCGAGGCTTTAGATGCCGTGGGAGCGCATGAGGGAAGGAGCCGTTCCCAGCAGGCTCAATTAACGATTCCTTTCTGGCCATAATTCCACAGCTGTCGTGAGCCTTCCATCCCTTCCTGATCTACACTGAGATCAAGAAGGCATGGAAGAACCCATATTCTGCACGCATCCATCGCCAACAGCGAGAGAACTGTGCTGATGTTGAAGGGATGTGTGAACATGGGTATGTGTCGATGCCCCCAATCGACGAGAAGTTTGCAAACTATCTCGCCGCTGGAGAGTCATCGGCACTGAAAGCTCTGGCCCTGCGTTCCAAGCCACTCAAGATGACATCTTGCTTGAATGGCAGGGCATATGCGGCAGCAGGTCAGGCTGGGGCTGCTTTACACACAATGTCTGTGTTACAAGCATACCAAGCTGACCTGCTGAAGGATTTGGACCAGGGTCAGGGTCTCTCCCCTGACGCAGTGGATGAGTTACGCCACACCACAGAGCACCACAGGCTCTTCGGGCCACCAAACAAATCTCTGCCGCGATTGGAAGATCGATGGCAGCGAAGGTGGCCACAGAGAGACATCTGTGGCGGAGCCTGGCTGACATCGGGGAGAAAGAAAAGGGTTTACTTCTCGATGCCCTGGCTTCTCCACCTGAACTTTTTGGTGCTCCATTGAGACGGTGGTGGAAAAGTTCAGAGAGGCAAAGGCACGCTCCGAATCCACGCCCAGACGGCCAGGGGGTCCTGGCCCATCCCGGTTCGAGGATCGGAGACAGGGCCAGAGGTTCAGCGTTGCCTCTCGCGCTCTTCCTCCTCCGAGGAGTAGGTCGCAGAGGAGGCGCGATTCAAGGAAGAAGAAGGATCTGAGGGAGGTGATCTAGCACAGGCGCTCTCAGCATCAGTGAAGGATACCCTTCCTATGAGGGTGAAAAACAACCATCCTCTCCTCTCTTCTTCCTCTCACCCATTTCTTCACCTCAGGCGCTTCTTACATCAGGCCTGAGGCTAGACCTACAATGATATTTTCCTTCAAATAAGGAACACTTCTGAAGGTCAGGAGTTGGGTTTGGTAGTGAGTGCGCTCTTTCTAGCTTTTGGGTGATAGGCCTTTATTCTGAGATTAGGGCGCCGCTCTACGAGCAGCAGGATGATCTTGGTAGGTCTAATTATAAGGTAAAAATAAAACAATAGACATCGGTTCCCTGTTTAGAAAGTATTAAGGGGTGTGTTTGACAGGATATAGGATTACGGAATAGGGCCTTGAAATTCTCACTTTATAGGTAGGCTTGCACACGTTTTCATAGGCCTCCTCTTGTGTTAGAGTCGTCAGGTTTATGTAGTAGGTGGTGCCAATCTGTGGTCACCCAGTAGTGTACAGGTTGGCTTAATCTCATTGAGAAGTGCAAAGGGTATTTTTCTCAAGGTCATGCTGGTAGGACTCCCCTTGTTAGGGTCATTGTTAGAGTGCTTTGCACAGCTAACACAGCTTTAGTTTATTCACCCTGCACCACTGTGGCTCAGGTAGAGACACATTAGTACTCCCTCCCATTCGGGTCTGTCTGAGTACACTCCCTTAGAGCCTAAGCACTGCCATGGGCTGATGCTTTTGATAATCAAAGCTGTAGGCCTTTCTATAGGCCTCTTTGATAGTCAGGGAGCGTAAGATTGTACTCCCCTTGTTTAAAGGGTCGATAGCACTCCTGCTGAGTACACTGTCCGTTGGCAATGTAAACTAGGAAAACCAGGCCCACAGAATATCTGTGAGAACACCTAAGATATCTGAGGCTAGTTCTGCTAACAAGTATCACTATCAAGTAGTCAGGCCTTCACAGGCCTCCTTGAAGGCGGCTCCACCAACAAGTTGGATGTTTAGCAATAACTAGATCTTCATGTTGCAGGCTCCCTTAGAGCCTCTCTGATTCTAGCCCAGAGCCTGGTCAAAATATGTATATACCTAGTTAACCCTAAGTCTGGTAAGAAGGTTGGAGGACTCTCATTAGGCCTCCCTGTTAGATCAGCCCTAGAGCTGGAGGCGCTCCCTTTATTAGGGTCCCTTGTTTGAGTGCCCAGCCTCCACAATGCTTCAAAGCACTGTGTAGATCCAGGATTGAGTAGACGTACTCCCCTCATCTGCAAGGGTTATAAAAGCGCTATGCTGAGTTCTACTCTCCAGGATGCCTGTCTCTATGATCCAGTTTGTGAGTGACTACTGCCATTAATTGCAGTTCTCCCTATCGGATGCCTCCACAGGTTGAGGCAGATAATGTGAGAGACTCTGTTTAGGAAACAGACAGGTTGTTGGCAAGACTAGGTAAGTAAATTAAACCAGTTCAGCCTCCCTCCCTCCTTTCGGACCCCCTGGCCATACTCCCTTAAAGGAACCCCTTCTATGGAAGCTGTTGGTTCCAAGCCTTTGAGCGGCCTTGGTTGGCCTTTTGTTTTCGTAGGCCTCTTTGAGGCTTATAGCTTGGGCAGTGGCTGTAGGGAATAATTTCACTGACAGCCTGTATGTGACTAGTATTTCTTGGCATTTCAGTGAAACTGCCATTTTCTGACGTTTCTGTCACAGCCATAATTGGCATGCTCTCCCCTCAGCATGGTGGGTTTGTATATCGTTCCCCATAGCGTCATTGATGCAATGCGAGTTCCCTTTCAAAAGGAATACCTGCTGAACAGTCCCTTCAGAAGATAAGTGGATGACATGTTCTCTAAGCGCCCCTTTTATACTTCCGGGTTACGTTATAGGCTGTCGCCGGTCAGTAACGATTGCCATAGCTTTTCAGACACCGGTTCACGTGGAGGGCGTTCCCCATAGTGTCATCAACACAGTGTCTCGTTCCCTGTGCACAGGGAACATAGGTTACAGTCATACCCTGAGACGTTTTGGTTTACTGGATCTCTCTCGTACACACAAGCTGTATACACACTCTCACTCTTAAGTTCTGTCCTCATGACAACACTGCAGCACTCAAAATATGAAATAAATGAAACACCTTCTTGACTGAGATGAGATTATGTTGGAGTGTGCCACAGCTAACCTATCATACACAGTATTTTTCACACCCGTGGTCTCTATACACTTCATCTCAGTCCATTGTGCTGCAATCATTTCCTCTGAGTCATACAGCTTTATAAGAGTGTAAATTGACCTCTGGTGATGAGTATCTCTTTATCCTTTCTTCTGCCCATCCCTGCAATTATTGCCCTAAGCATCAGGGGTCACTGGTAATCAGAGACAACAAAAGCAGACTGAGTTGACACTTCATGAATTCAAGGACAAATATTAATAATGTTAAAATGTTATAGAGTTAACCATCATAACAAACATACTGAAAGTCAAACCTACCCTTGTCTTTTGCTTTTTTTATGACAAGTTTTAGAGAGACATTCTGAAAAGTAGCAAATGATAAACAGAATTGTGTGAAATACTTGAATTGCGCTGCACCGGAGGCATGTCTATCACATTTAGTGAGCTAATTGGGTCTGTCCTGAGATTTAAATGCACCAGTTTATGCAACCAGCTTGAAATAGACAATTAACTCTTTCCCCATTAGCGTTTTTGAAAAAAGTTGCTTGCCTCCACCAGCATTTTTTGATAATTTGCACAAAATTATCATGGCCCCCAGAATATTTTGTTGTATGAATATCTGAATATGCAATATATAAAAAAAAAATATAAAAAAAAAAAAATATATATATATATATATATATATATATAAAAAATAAAAATAAACATTTTATTCTAGCTTCATGCATTCCTTTTTTATCAACACTTGAATGTGGGTAAGTTTCATTAAAAAAAATTTTTTAACAGTTATAACAGTGAAAAAATGGAAAGCCAGAAATGTTTGTCAATGGCGGGGAAGTGTTCTCTCACAAATTTGGAATCAATGTGGAAAGAGTTAAATAGACACTTTCACTCATTTTATCTCTTTACCTATATCAGAGATGATTTCTCCATAAAGATCTTAATTAAATATGCCTCACAGGCGGTTGCAAATGAAGTTGAAACTGGATCTAAATGAAGCAGTTTTTAAAATGTATTTTATGGATATGGAACAGAACAACCACATAAAATCAAATATATCAGACAACTGAACCAAACTCAGGGCTCAAATTTAATTTTTTTTAGCTCTTAGGATGAATATGTTAGCCTTAATGTTATAAATAAGCTGGGGTGTTCCAAAACAATGACAAAATTTGCATTTAGGAGATCAAAGCATTCAAAACTTACAGTCTCTCACTTCCGCTAAAATGGATCACGGATTTTTATGACGTCACCGCGGACTTCAGCTTCTCATCGCATCTTCTGTCCAATCAAATGCTCTCTAGAATCTGAAGCTCTGCCCCCATGCTATAAATACCACCTGACCAAAGCGACCGTGGCTGTACCTGACTGTACGTTCGGTAGTAAACGCATGCTCAGTGTCAGCTGCTCGTGCTCATCAGTTCCATCAGTTAACTGACAGTTACTGGAGTAACATATACTCCGGGATATTGTTTATTTCGAGTCGGAGTGACTGTCAGGCACGTCTGAAAGCGAGTAACTTTAGAAGGAACTTTAGAAGGAACTTTACAGGAACACACAAGACAGGCATAACATCTATGAATGAATGAATGAATGAGGCATTTATGTAACATATGTACTACTGTACACCCAAAGCGCTTTACAATCATATCAGGGAATCTCTCCTCAACCATCACCAGTGTGCAGCATCCACTTGGATGATGTGACGGCAGCCATAGTACAACGGCGCCAATGCGCTCACCACACACCAGCTATAGGTGGAGAGGAGAGAGAGTGATAGAGCCAATTCAGTGGATGGGGATTATTAGGAGGCCATGATTGGCAAGGGCCAATGGGTGGAATATGGCCAGGGCACCGGGGTTACACCCCTAATCTTTTACGAGAAGTGCCATTGGATTTTTAATGACCACAGAGAGTCAAGACCTCGGTTTTATGTCTCATCCGAAGGACAGTGCTCTTTTGACAGAATAGTGTCCCCATCACTATACTGGGGTGTTAGGACCCACACAGACCACAGGGTGAGCACCCCCTGCTGGACTCACTAACACCTCTTCCAGCAACCTGGTTTTCTCAGGAGGTCTCCCATCCAGGTACTGACCAGGCTCAGCCCTGCTTAGCTTCAGTGGGCAACCAGTCTTGGGCTACAGGGTGATATGGCTGCTGGCTTTTAAAATGAATAAATGAACCTTTTGGCAAACAAGGAACAGGCAGGGAACTCTCACTAGAATTGGACAACACAGGCAGAGGAGGTGGGAGTGGGAGGCAGGGTGGGAGTGGGAGGCAGGGTGGGATGCACTCACTCTCAAAGTCAATAAGTGCTCCTTCCTTGGCCGCTGTTGAGGGGATTGTGCTCCAAATCATCAACTCATACTCCACTAGTATATTCACAGGCCTGGGTGATGATGCAGTCTCATGCACCTGGTCAGGCTTTGTTGGCTCAGCCTCCAGGGTGTTCTCTGGTACTGGTTTCGGCTCAGGCTCTCCTGTCGCAACAGGCTCTGGCTCATTGTCTGGACTATATTGTAAGTCCAAAAACGCTTGTGTGTGTGCCGGACTGGTTCCCCTGCGAGAACAGGAGGATTCTGACTGCTGATCCATGTTGGGTGGTCCGTTATTCTGTCACAGAAAGTTGCAAATGAAGTTGAAACTAGATCTAAACGCAGAAGTTTTTAAAATGTATAATCAAAACTCAGGATACTCAGGACACGGATCAGAACAATCACGTAAAAGCAACAATAACGGACAACTGAACTGAACCAAACACAGGGCTTAAATACACAGTGAACTAAACACAGCTGCACATCACAATCAGTCAAAGAATAAAAAAAAGGTAACAGAAAAATTAACTAAACGTGAAAACATCACCCAAACACACAAAGAACACAGATAACACATAAATGACAGATAACAAAAATACTGCATATATAGATGGCCAAGATGTTACAATAGCAATATACAAATTGGGTGCTAAATGACATCTTAACACATTTTAAACTTGTTTTCGGCAGTATTTTGCCTCTAAAAATAAAGAAACATTAAAATATTCATTAATATTCATTGAGTTGCATGAAATAAATCATCTAAATTGCTGCAAGAGGACAATTTAAAACTTGCATGAAACAGCCTTTATGCTCATAACCATACTTGATCATTAGAAAGTGTAAATGAAAGTCGTCCCTTGATTAACTTCATCGGACCTTGTTGCTTTGTGAGCATCTTGAACAACTCTCTCTGTCAACAGCCTCATGTGAGGCGTCTGGCAGGGCTGCAGGGCTAATTAACCCGCAATGCTTTAATGAGAAATTATTATTTTTAATTACTGTACTGTTTAGTTTCTCCACATCTGGACTGTCTTTCATTCAGTTAAATACTCTACAGTTGGATTCAGGGACTATAGGCTAATTAGTGCAGTTGAGCTCAGGGATTAATCAATCAGTCTTATTTACATATTCATAGATGGTGTTAGCAAGTTAATTGAAAATGAGTAAGCATTTGTGTGGACACTCTTGGTATTTGTAGCATTTAATTGTAAAATCTTTTGTCTCAGAAACACGGGGGAAAAAAACTGTTCCCCTGTCAGTTTGTCAGCCAGCAAGTATACGTGTATATATACATACAAGAAAATGTGAGTGTATATGAAAAGATTTACACACACACACACACACACGTAAATAGTAGGAAATATAGTCCAAAACACATCCTAACCCTGCCCATAACTGTATCTCTCCACCCAATAGATCCACAGAGGTAAAGCTGGTCTAGGTCAAGCTCAACCCATGATGTCCTGGACGTCTTTTTGCTCTGCCATGAGCACCTTGTGGATTCACATGCAACATGAAGTCATGTGACAGCAGTGTAGAATACTATTAGAAACGTCTCTGATTAATTAAAAATGCTGATCATAACAATAAATAAATAAAAATCGCCTTTTTCTTTTTTGCATAACTCATGTGTTGGATAGAGTCTTTTAAAGGGCACCTATTATGCAAAATTCACTTTTACATGGTGTTTGAACATAAATGTGTGTTGGCAGTGCGTGAGCAAAACCACCCTAGAATGATAAAAATCCACCCAGTGTTTTTTTTTACAATCTCAATAAATCATAAGCACTGTCTCAGAATGAGCTGTTCTCAGATTCTATGCAATGTGACGTAGAATTGCACAGGCCCCTCCCACGACTGTTGATTGACACTGCAGTTTGAGCATAGACCCACCCTGTCCCTGAGTGAGCTGGACACAGAGTCCGCCATTGTTTCGACGCTTGAGCAGCTGTAGACATGAATGTCTCCTAAGCGATTGAGGTGTGTTGTTGTTGGATGTAAGAATGAACATAGCAGTCTTCATTTACTCTCGTTGTTACTCGAGGATGGATCTGTACTGTTTGTGATCCAGCTTACGGTCTTCAGAGCGACAGTCCTAACGTTACTGACCACGGCAGGAATGAAAGTGAGAGCACGCACTTTATGACAGCTCATCGAGTCATTTTACGGATATAAGGTTTACCAGTTTATTTAGCACCCACTGAAAAGGTGTGTATATATTTGTTTACTGTTAGTTGTAACTAGTGTTTTGTGTACTTCGCTGTGTATGTTGTTGTTAATGAAATGGAGAGAGAGAGAGTTTATGGATAAGACTTTAATGCTCACTTCTTATACTGTGTTTATTCAGCTCTTACTGTGATTCTCTTGAGTAAAACTAACGCTTCATCTTTTGTGTGATGTACAATAAACTTCACTGAACTCATCAGTATATTTTGGTCATCATTCAGACTGGGTTTGCTACAGCAGGCTTGTATTAATAGTGGATAAAAGCAGATGACAAGTAAATTATAACCATAATTAAACTAAACTATACCTGTTCTATCTCCATACAGCATATGAAGAGTTCAGATGCAAAAGCCTCTAAGTGCCATCTGAAATTTTCTTCTAGAATGATCATTTTTATCAAGCTCGTATATTTAAGTTCAGTAATTTCACTTAAATGGCAATGAAATTTACCTATTAATTGTAATTTAAGTGAAATTACTGAACTTAAATATACGAACTTGATAAAAATGATCATTCTAGAAGAAAATTTCAGATGGCACTTAGAGGCTTTTGCATCTGAACTCTTCATATATTCTCTGGCTCTGTGGGCATTATTGTCCGACTCCGAGTCGAAATGAACACTGCAACTGAGAGTTTCTGTTCTGATATCATCAGATGAGATTGTCCTGGCTCTGAGCATAGATATCATATAATAAAGGCTAGATGTCTTATGGCGGAGTTACTTCTAGCATCACCGGCGGTCATCTTGCCAGAGGGAAGCTGTGAATTAAGGTGAGTGATCAGCACGCACACAAATCCTCTTATCTCTCTGAAATCTTGACGGATTTGCAAACGGTTTGGTTTCTTACAAACGTTATTAACGCAGCTATAATTCTTTCATATGGAAGTCCATTGTTATAATTATTCATATGTATGCAGTGTCATAACTACATCTCTGAAGTTTATAACAAACCAAACCGTTTGAAAATCGGTAGAAAATTGAGCAAGTTATGGTTATTTAAAAGTACATGCACCATGTTACGAGTGAGCGAACTCCCTGTTGCAAGATGGCCGCCGTGTGCGGACGTCGACCTCCATTGGCCAGCAGCGCGGACGAGACATCTAGCCTTTATTATATGATATCTATGGCTCTGAGCGCAAGCTCGTGAGGCTCCGCCCCCTGGGCCGGCAGCAGCAGTTCATATGCATTTAAAGGGATACACACTAATGGCTCGTTTCCACTGAGCCATACGGTACGGAACGGTACGCATTTATTTGCGTTTCCACTATCAAAAGTTGTGAATGGTACCAAAATGCCGAACCGTACCGTACCACTTTTTGGGTACCCTTCCGTTGTGGTAACTAGCACAGTGGAACGGTACTAAAAGGTGGAGCTAGACTCACTGCAGTACGTTGATTGGTGACAGAGGATCGTCACTTGCGCGTGCTACAAGTGGAATGACAACATAAGAAGCGCCATTTTTTAATATACAGTTTAATATAAAACTACTGTTACTGTGTCACGAAATGTAATTTTAAGAGTTTTTCAGGCGAGAATGTAGTTGTTTAAAGCTCAAATCTGTGGTTTATTTATAAAGATTTATGAAAATTTGAGATCCGTGCAATCACCGGGCGCTCGGCGCTCATGTACCCCGCCTGGAACAGCCTTTCCTCGGCTGGTCTTTCTGACGTTTGCCGCTGACTCTGACGTCTCTGTAGTGGTTAAACATGAGATATAATTCGTCTTGTGTATATCTAACGGGCGATATTTGGTCTTGTGAATCTATAATTTGTTCCCTGGCTGAACTGAGGGCTAAGTGAAATTTCATAACTTTATATTTAGGCTATTTAACTTTACCGTTGTATCGTTAGACTAGAGCGCTGACTTTGTATGTTTGACTGAATTGTTTGCTTTATTTCTTATTGTATAGCTTCTTGTACTTTTTACTTATACTTTTATAATGGCTATTATTGATAAAACTGAAATTTAACAAAAAGAGACAGGGTTTAGTTTTGTAATTTTTTATTTTATTACAGTGAAGATGATCAGAGTACAAATGCACATATTGCCTGAACCATATGAATAAGTTTAATATTTTTTTAATTTAAACGAAAAGAGGCAGGGTTGTGTTATATATATTTTTTGTTATAGGCTAACGTTACATGCAGTGAATATAATCAATACGCGTTGCCTGAACCACATTTGTGTGGCTATAATGTTTAAGATTTCTTTAAATGAAAACGTAAAGAGGCAGTGTGGTATTTTATAACATATTTCATTTTATTGTTGCCTAAAATGTACATACAGAGATAACCGGAGTAACGTTAGCAGAGCGAGCTGACTGACGCTTTGATGAACGCGCTGTTCCATTTGCAGAATTACCGGACTCACGTCCTCATGAGTCATTCTCCTGAGCTGGACTTGGCAAGTCCGAACTTTGCGTACTTGCTATTGAGAAACGCCTAATGTCGGCGGCGGCGCTTGGCTTCTTGTGACAAACATGCCGAGAAGCAAGAACCAGATCTGCTGTATGTCATCCATTGTTGTTTATGTCGCTTTCTTCTTCTCGCGAAAATGACGTTGATCGCTTCTTTCCAGCATAGGCTGCCACGTCTATCAAGTAAGGGTACTGTTGGCAGTTGAAACGCTAGCCGATTCATGGTTTACCGACCCAAACCGTACCGTACCGTTCCGTACCGCGCAGTGGAAACGAGCCATAAAACAGCGCATTTTTCTGAGCCCCAAAAAATACCAATTTAAACATGCTGTAAAAAATTATGTGTTGGGTATTTTGAGCTAAAACTTAACATACACACTCTGGGGACATCAGAGACTTATTTTACATCTTGTGAAAAAAGTCATAATAGGTGCCCTTTAAGTTTTATCTCTTCTAAGCGCATCATCCTTCACTCCAACTTAGATTTAATTCAGTCAAGCAATTTAGTGTCTGTCAGGTGTGATTGCTCTTCCTCTCCTTCATGGAGAAATGTGGATGATAGTTTTCAGCACCATATTACATAAGGAGATGTAAGCACAGCAGAACATTATTGGATTTCTGAGAATACCATTCATGCGGTTCACATGATTATTTAGCATTAATCAGTTGTTTAAAAAAAATGTGTATGTGTACAGCCTTATGTACTTTCTGACAGTGGATTGATGGAATCAGACACCTATAAATAAAACGTCTCATGCTGATTAGCATAATGATGAATCTAGAGTTCAGTGAAGCATTCCTAATCCAACCTAGACTGCATTTAATTAATATGTTGCCGTTAATGCGGCTTTTCCAGACTAACATCGTTACTTAATGAGAGTTAAGATAGATTTTTGTATTATTATTATTTATTTCAATTTACTTTAATCCAAAACACAACTGTATAATATTCTACTTGATGATAAAATACTGATGATAAGATAACATTGGTAAAACATACAGTATGTAGTTTTTTTTTCACACCTTCTCTGGTTGAGTGACATGCCTTAACATTACAAATGTGACTGATGCAGTAAAATAACAGTGAAATGACACCATGCAGTGTGGTGAAGATTGCAACTACTGCTTGTTTGATGATTTTATATCCTTGAATATTCGTCTTATACTTGCTGTGGACTGCAAATATTCCAACTAGTATCTACACTATAGCAGGTTGTTTCACAAAAAATGACACATTTTGCCTAGTTTTGTTTTGTCATGTAATGTGATTATTAAAACATTGATTATTTGTTTTTGAATAAATAAATAAAACTGTTGAGGCAGTTGTGGCCTAATGGTTAGAGAGTTGGACTTGGACCCAAAGGTCACAGGTTCAATTGACCCTTCGCTAATCCCCGCCCTCCTTAGTTACTGTTGCTACGCATGACAAGCTTTCACGCCTGGCACGTCTATTACAGTATGCACCGGTGTCAGACATTCCCATGGAGATAATTAGTCATTTTTGGCGAACAGGTGAAATATCAGAGATAGCAAGACAAAAGGGACTGCAGCATTCGAGGGATATATCCACAACATAATATGCAACCGATTAGAGAATAATTTAATCAAAATTGAAGCTAAAACCTATAGGTCCCATACGCTGACTATTCAAATGGGAAACACACAAATTGAGGAACAGTTATGTTCATGCACAGCAGGGTAAGTGACATTTGAAAATAATCTAATCATTATAAACAAACAGCTTATCCATAAATCTTGTGGAATAGCCTAAACACCTGATGGCCAAGTGGCCTGACCACTTTGCAATGATAACATTCTCCCACTAATATTTTTTTGCACGCCAGGCTAGTGCTCACACGTCGTGGAGCAAACGCAGGTGTTTTTGTTAATGCGATGTTTCCCTCGCTCGAAAGCTTGCCAGACCTCCCGTTTTCGAAGCGAAGGGTCAATTCTCAGTACCGGCAGGAAACGACTGAGGTGCCCTTGAGCAAGTCACCTAACCCCCAATCGTTGCCCACTGCTCCTTCTCTCTCTGTGTGTGTGTGTGTGTGTGTGTGTGTGTGCCAAGCGGCAACATTCTAATCTGAAAAATGAAGCCTACCCGGAAGTGCGAAAAACTGCAATACATCGAAAATCCGCTAGGGGCAGGTCCCAAAAGGGAGCAAATGTCCATACACCCCCATGTTAAAATGTCCGTTTTCACAGCATAAATTCATGTTTTTTCAGGTTGGTCCCATGGACTTTTATTGTATTTTTCGATAGGTTCCGAGTGCCTGACAACTGTGAGGGGGGTGAATTTTTTTCTAACTCGTTAGTTTAGATCGTATTTAGATATAAAATGTATGACAAATAAGGGCGCGATTGACAGCTTGATTGACAGCTGACAACGAGCATAGGCTGCGCCGAGTGGAATTCCTGAAATTTGACGTCTCGGCCATGATCTGACACAATACATCATACCTGTAAGTTATCCTTTCTGAACATTTGTATTGAAATATGGCGCCGCCCATACCCCCCATAAACGGCCTCAAAACCGTTCTTCAGAAGTCTATGGGTGACGTCACAGACGCTTTGTCCATATTTTTTACAGTCTATGGTGTGTGCACACTAGCCTACTCACTGCTCCTAATGCCTGTGCACTAACTTGGATGAGTTAAATGCAGAGGACAAATTACACGTATAGGTTACTATACTTCCGAAACAATCCAAGATGGTGCCGTGCATGTGGCAGCCTGTCGCAGTAGCTCTGAATGTTTTTAACCTCTTTTACCTTTTAAATTCTCTTTATCGATGTCTGAGGAATGTGTTTATGTGTGGTCCTAATTTTGAGAGTATCAAGAAGCATGCAGGAAACGACTGAGGTGCCCTTGAGCAAGGCATCTAACCCTCAATTGATCCTCGGGTGCTGCAGTGAATGGCTGCCCACTGTTCCTGGTGTGTGTGTGTGTGTGTGTGTGTGTGTGTGTGTGTGTGTGTGTGTGTGTGTGTGTGTGTGTGTGTGTGTGTGTGTGTGTGTTCACTAGTCACTGCTCCTAATGCCTGTGCACTAACTTGGATGGGTAAAATGCAGAGGACAAATTCCGAGTATGGGTTACTATAGGCCTACTTCGCTGAATGGAAAATTCTTTGTCATGTTTGGCCCATGGCTCATCAATGAAGACACTATATATATATATATATATATATATATGATTTTTTCCCAATAAAGAACCGAGTTGTGTTTGAGCTAAAAGCTTACATTAGTTCGTGTTATGACCCAGCCCTAGATGGCCCAATTAACTTTTGTCTTTTTAGTTTATTGTAGCTGTCTAATTAAGCCACCTTTTTAACTAAGGCTACCCAGTATTCATTACGATGTCATTAAAAATTGAAATAACTGATCATTATCTTCCTTTGTAAAGCTCTTTAGTAGAACAATTAAAGCAAATGCAATTTAGTTATGCCCACAGAGTGTCTGGTACAGGCACATATATTGTTTCAGTTTAATATTCATGATATAATTGTTGATATAATTAAGGGAACATATTTAATTAGAATAGTTCTCTTTTTACTTCTCTAAGAACTAAAATCCTGTGAGATTAAGAATCAATTACAAACACTTTTGGAAAGGGTTTTATCTGCAAGATTTCAGTATTCCTTGAGGATATAAGTATAATGGGATTTCTCCATTAAATTTACCTGTGCTATATTCTAAGCAGAACATATAAGAACGCATAGGGCCTACATTTTTATTTCTATGCTCTTTTATTTCTATAAACAAATAGAGTAGTATAATCAATTGTACAGTGAGGAAAATAAGTATTTAAACACCCTGCTATTTTGCAAGTTCTCCCACTTAGAAATCATGGAGGGGTCTGAAATTGTCATCGTAGGTGCATGTCCACTGTGAGAGACATAATCTAAGAAAAAAAAAAATCCATAAATCACAATGTATGATTTTTTAACTATTTTTTTGTATGATACAGCTGCAAATAAGTATTTGAACACCTGAGAAAATCAATGTTAATATTTGGTACAGTAGCCTTTGTTTGCAATTACAGAGGTCAAACGTTTCCTGTAGTTTTTCACCAGGTTTGCACACACTGCAGGAGGGATTTTGGCCCACTCCTCCACACAGATCTTCTCTAGATCAGTCAGGTTTCTGGGCTGTCGCTGAGAAACACGGAGTTTGAGCTCCCTCCAAAGATTCTCTATTGGGTTTAGGTCTGGAGACTGGCTAGGCCACGCCAGAACCTTGATATGCTTCTTACAGAGCCACTCCTTGGTTATCCTGGCTGTGTGCTTCGGGTCCTTGTCATGTTGGAAGACCCAGCCTCGACCCATCTTCAATGCTCTAACTGAGGGAAGGAGGTTGCTCCCCAAAATCTCGCAATACATGGCCCCGGTCATCCTCTCCTTAATACAGTGCAGTCGCCCTGCATGATGCTACCACCCCCATGCTTCACAGTAGGGATGGTACTCATCATTCTTCTTCCTCCAAACACGTTTAGTGGAATTATGACCAAAAAGTTCTATTTTGGTCTCATCTGACCACATGACTTTCTCCCATGACTCCTCTGGATCATCCAAATGGTCATTGGCAAACTTAAGACGGGCCTTGACATGTGCTGGTTTAAGCAGGGGAACCTTCCGTGTCATGCATGATTTCAAACCATGACGTCTTAGTGTATTACCAACAGTAACCTTGGAAACGGTGGTCCCAGCTCTTTTCAGGTTATTGACCAGCTCCTCCCGTGTAGTTCTGGGCTGATTTCTCACCTTTCTTAGGATCATTGAGACCCCACGAGGTGAGATCTTGCATGGAGCCCCAGTCCGAGGGAGATTGACAGTCATGTTTAGCTTCTTCCATTTTCTAATGATTGCTCCAACAGTGGACCTTTTTTCACCAAGCTGCTTGGCAATTTCCCCGTAGCCCTTTCCAGCCTTGTGGAGGTGTACAATTTTGTCTCTAGTGTCTTTGGACAGCTCTTTGGTCTTGGCCATGTTAGTAGTTGGATTCTTACTGATTGTATGGGGTGGACAGGTGTCTTTATGCAGCTAACGACCTCAAACAGGTGCATCTAATTTAGGATAATAAATGGAGTGGAGGTGGACATTTTAAAGGCAGACTAACAGGTCTTTGAGGGTCAGAATTCTAGCTGATAGACAGGTGTTCAAATACTTATTTGCAGCTGTATCATACAAATAAATAGTTAAGAAATCATATATTGTGATTTCTGGATTTTTTTTCTTAGATTATGTCTCTCACAGTGGACATGCACCTACGATGACAATTTCAGACCCCTCCATGATTTCCAAGTGGGAGAACTTGCAAAATAGCAGGGTGTTCAAATAATTATTTTCCTCACAGTATAACATCTTGCTGGTGAGAGGATGTAATTGTTGATGAGGCTCTTTGTCTAAGTAAATAGCACCCAACTCTGTCATTGCCTGTAGCCATATTGACAGCTATGAATAAAAAATATTAAAAGATAAATTATATAAGGTATAGTCATATTTGATTGATTGAAGAAGCACAGAGGAACCTTTTAAACCAGAGGAACACAGGTGAGCAATTAGCAATTATTTTGTGTGAACATTGTTTTTTAAAGAGTTTCATTGCTGTTCTTGTGATTTGCGGTGCAAAAGGGACATCAAATATTGAAATAGCATCAAAATAAATTATACAGAAAGCTTTCTGAGTAGAAGATGATGGACATCCAGGACACAGTAATAAAATGCATTTTCAGTTGTTTATTCTACTTGGGAAAAGAAGGTCCTCTTTCACTAATGTGATATTTTTCCTATACAGAGGATTCCTGATGTTACTGATGTTTCATAAACCACTGATTCATGTTAAATTGGCTAATGTGTTGAATTGCATTTAGATAAAATGACGAACATTAATGCATAAACTGTCAAGTGTTCAAGCACAAACACTAATTGTCACTGTCAGACTCTCATTTACTTACATGATGGGTAATGGACTCTCCAATTTAAATGCGTTAGCAGGGGTGAAATCAAAACTACTCTCAATTAAGTCTCAATTTGAAAAATTGTTTGAGGCATTTAAAGAGTGTAAATGTATGTTTTCAACAATTACATGTACAGCATTAAAAAAAAACAGGACATTAATTGCGAAGTAGGGAGATTTAGTGGCAATAAATCCACCACTATCAAACCTTAAAAAATTAAAATAAAAACTTTTCAGGTATGAATACACATTTAATATGTGTTCTTGTTCTTATCTTCTGACTTTATGTAAAGATATTTACACACTAAGCAGAACGCATTGTCTGCAATCCGTGACAGTCACAGTCAGCACAGTGTGAGTGAAGTGGCCTACTGTGAGACACTGCCTATAGTAACGTTTTCTCTTAATTCTGCTTTTTTTTCAAAAATTCTTTCTAGAGATTTATTGTCTCCTTTTTGACATCCATGCCATCTTTTCCCATTTTCAGTTCATGGTTAACACCCCCATGTTGTAATAGTGGATGTCAAGAGTAAAAATGTGTGGATAATATATGCACAGACCAGGCTGTCAGTCAGATTCTTAAGGTCTGGTGGTGCAGACCCATGAAAGGTTTTGAGTTTTCAGACAAAGACTCTGTGTGAATCAGTTTTTCTTTATCAACTTTATCAAATTAAAAATTTAATTGTCTAAAAATAATAATAAAAGTGTAGACTATCAAGTACTGTAGTCTACACTACAACATGTAAGAAACAACTTTAAAAATGATCTCACTACAAGGAAAAAGGGTTATTGATATGCACTTGTAACACTGCTCTAAAGGTAGATTTGACGCTGATGAGGTATTATGTAACATAAACCTAAAACCTTAAATGAGTGATGGCAAATGCATTCAAATTTACATACTGCCCTCTTTTGGTTGATCTTGAAATGAACAGCTCATCTACATAGTGGCAGGCTCATTATTTTCAGTGCTATTTTATCATACACTCTTAAAAATAAAAGGTTTAATGTAGGAATCTATAATCCCATGAAGAACATTTAAATCCATTGGAATCTGGTCCATTGGAATCATTGGAGTCCTTTAAAAAAAGTCCTTTAGATTATTAAACTAAGAAGAAAAAATAAATGTAAGAACTGTTCACTGAAAAGTTATTTGGGGAAGCCAAAATGGTTCTTCTGTGGTGTCACTGCGAAAACCCCATTTTGAAACCTGTTATTTTAAAGAGTACCTTGTGCAAAGCTGCTGCTGCTCAGTTTTATGTGGTTATTTATGGGAAGCACCCATTGAAATGTCATGAATGAAGAATACCTTGTGATGCCAATTGACCATCAATTGGCAAAGAAGTGTGTTGTTTTTATTTTCTTACATGGATTTATTGAACATGTATCCATGTAATGTCAAAGGATCTGCTGTATTTCCTGCTAATTTTCTTGAAAAATGTTTATGTACACACACTGCCGTTCAAAAGTTTTGGATCGGTAATATTTTTTATGTTTTTAAAAGAAGTCTCTTCTGCTCACCAAGGCTGCATTTATTTGATTAAAATACAACAACAACAAAAAATAATATTGTTGAATATTATGTCAATTTAAAATAACTGTTTTCTATTTTAATATATTTTAATATGTAACTTATTCTGTGATCAAAGCCGAATTTTCAGCATCATTACTCAAACATTTTTGTAAAAAAAATAAAATAAAAAAAAAATCAGGATTCTTTGATGATTTATTTGATATATAATCTTTTGTAACATTATAAATGTATTTACTGTAACTTTTTATCAATTTAATTTATCCTTGATAAATAAAAGTATTGATTCCTTTTATTTCTTTCCCCCAAAAATTGAATACAAATTCCTACTGACTCCAAACTTTTGAACGGTAGTGTTTAATGTTACAAAAGCTTTCTATTTCAGATAAATGCTGTTCTTTTGAACTTTCTATTCATCAAAGAATCCAGAAATAAAAATGTGAAAACTTTTAACTGGTAGTGTATATGAGAATACTGTTATTAGTGTTATAAATAATGCTCCTCTGTCATTTAAAAAAAAAAAAAAATTTAATTTGAGGCCTAAGATTATCATATGGTATGTAGTAGTATACCCAGCCTTCAATGAGATGAACTTCCTTGTAGGCCTCTTTGGTAAGAAAGTGTTGTAAGAAGAAATAGGCTCTCAGCTTGTATACGTGAAGGAATTTCAAGGTTACAGGATGAGCTATTGTACTGGAAACAAGATGGGATGCAGAGAGCTGGAGTTTAAACATAGAACATTGTCTCAGTGGTCATCTCTCTTCCCACGGCCATAGACTAAAGGGACAGAGTATTTGACGGAACTCAGGAATAAAGAAATAATCTAACAATTGTCTTTCACTTTTATAAAGGAGAGAGAATTTATTTGTGTAAAGGTTTGTGATAATTGTTCTATAATACATGTAAAAAATAAAGGTCTTTACATTGTACTCAAAATAGTTTTTCAGTATGATTTAATTATACGATAAGAAAATGTATTATCAAATAAATAGAAATCATTCATGTATATTAAATGCAAATACTTCACTGCTATCACAATACAAACTAGTCCCACCTGTATGAAAACCCTGAAAATCCATAAGCAATTTCTCTTCAAAGAAAGGTCAGACAGACAAGTTCTTTCTGAATAACCCTTGAATAATGAATAAGATATATGATATTCATATTCCAGAACATAACCCCCAAAACATCCTGGAGTGGATAGTTTAAGACACAAGCAAGAATAAAATCATCAGTTATTTGAATTTACAACCAACAGAGTAATAGCCTATAGCAATCAGCATGTTAAAACTTCACCACTGTGACCGATGTGATTTCAACACTCAATAATATAAACTCAGAAAAAAAAAAGAACCACCATCTCAATTTTAACTGCTTTTTCCCCCAGCAAATTTCCTAATGTGTATATATTTGTATGAACATAAAAATTACACATACACATTACACGTGGTTTTGCACTGCAAGGACGATCAGCTATTCTTTCTATTTCCTTGTAGCATTTTCTTAGGCGTCTGACATTACAGACAGCGGTCCATATCTGCAGTCCTCATGCCTCCCTGCAGCAGGACTATGGCACGTTCACACAGGTGATCAGGGACCCTGTGCATCTTTCTCCTGGTGTTTTTCAGAGTCAGTAGAACGGTCTCTTCAGTGTCCTTATTGTCTACCGCCTGTAAACTGTTAGTGTCTTAAGGCCTGTTCCACAGGTGCATGCGCAAGAATTGTTCATGGTTAATTAAAGAAGCATGAAAAACATTGTTGAAATAAATATCTGTAAAGCTTATTAGGATTTTACAAAATTATCATGAATGATGTTTCATTTTTATATTAATAGAAGGATTTCTTTATTTATGGTTCACTCTCTGGTGTGTTAGCAGGCTTCTCTTGTCTTTAAAGGTCTTCCCACACTCCGGGCAGAGGAACGGCCTTTCTCCCGTGTGAGTGCGCTCGTGCACTTTGACTTGTGACGTCTGTTTGAAGCCTGTGCCGCAGATGGAGCAGGTATAAGGCTTTTCTCCCGTATGTACTCTCTGATGTATCCTAAGCTCCGCAGCCCTGCGGAAGCTCTTTCCACACTCAGAGCAAGGATGAGGTCGTGCTTCACTGTGAGTGTTCACGTGCATTTTCAGCTCATATGAACGGCGGAAGCACTTTCCACATTCAGTGCAAGAATAGGGCTTCTCATCCGAGTGAGCGCGCTGGTGACTCCTCAGTAAATACATATGAGTAAAGGCCTTTCCACAATCAGTACAATGATAATGCTTCTCTCCTTTGTGACATTGCTGGTGCTCTTTAAGTTGACAGAGCACACTGAAAGCTTCACTACAGATGCCGCAACTAAACTGTTTCTTTTCTGACTCGGGGGGCTGGTGCTCTTTTAGTCTCCTGCTGTCAGTGAATGTTTTTCTGCACACAGTGCATGAATAAGGCTTTTCTCCTGTGTGAATGCGCTTGTGTGCGATCAAATTGGCATGTCCCTTGAAGCGCTTCTCGCACACGGGGCACGCGTAAGGCCTTTCTCCTGAATGAACGCGCCTGTGAACTTTAAGTCCGCCCAGCTGGCAGAACGTCTTCCCGCACTCTTTGCACTCGTAAGGTTTTTCACCAGTGTGAGTTCTTAAGTGAACTCGTAATGCACCGGATGTAGTAAAGGCCTTCCAGCATTGTGAGCACAGATACGGCTTCTCTCCCGTATGAATCCTTTGGTGAATTCGTAGATCTATAAGTTGCTGGAAACCCTTGTTACAATCAGGGCAGTGATACCGTTTTTCACCTTTATGAAGTCTGCGGTGATTAGAAAAGGACCCCGACTGAGCAAAGCTCTTGCCACATTCAGAACAGTGGTAGGGTTTTTCTCCTGAATGAACACGCAGATGCACTTTTAGTTCAGAAGATGTGATGAACCTCTTGCCACATTCAGTGCAACCATGAGGCCTCTCTCCTGAATGAACTAGTTTATGTCTTTTAAAGTGAACTGATGTTTTGAAGTTTCGTCCGCATTTAAAGCAATGGTGAATTGATCTGTTAGAGCGGACTCCTGTTTTTGTGCTCTTTCTTGAGCAACTCCTTTTTCTTTTACCAGTTTCTAATAAGAAAACAGACAATGGGCATGTAGCATGCAGTGAGTTTAACATGAACAATAGAACATCTTACTATTCATTTCAAATAGAATTGCATTTGTTGACAACAAATCACTTCAAATAAGGCAGCCCGTTGTCTTTTGAAATTAACCAGTATTCAAAAGTATGGGGTCAGTAATGTTTTTTTTTAAATTATTATTATTATTACTTTTATTTAGCAAGGACACAATAAATTAGCCAAAAGTGATAGTAAAGTAAAAAAAAAAAAAACTATTTCGAATAAATGCTTTTGAACCCTCTAACAATAAATCAGTGATGAAACTGTTGAATGGTACTGTAGGCTATATTGATAACACTTAAAGTTAGTGGTTCTCAAATGGTTTTGCTTCAGGATCAAGATGTTTATCCCACAAAAGTAAACAAAAATATATTTTTTTCTTTCTTTTTTACAATGTATTAATATTAACAATAAAATAAATTGAATTCAATTAAAAATACAATTACCAAAATTATTACCATGACCATAGCTGAACAGGATTTTTTCCCACAACAATTTTTTGTTAAACATCAGCAGAAGAGTGATTTACCAGCCCAATGGGCTAAATTTTACTTTAGTATTAGCCGTATTAGTGATGTGAAATATGAGTTTCCACCAAAATAACATACAGTTTGGTAACACACAAACTTTGATTTCAACAAGAAAAAATATTGTCCTGCTGTCTGTGATTGTAACAGACTTATCAGACAATTGCTCATTCTTAAATGGATTTCAGGCAGTCATAGCATAGCTTATGCTTACAAGTAAAGTAATATCCTGTTAATTATTACTACTATATAATCTCTTAAAGAGTACGGTCCACATCCCTCTAGTCTAAAGCAAATTCACTGCACAGATTTATTGTGGCAAGTTGTGGAAGAGCCCAACCTAAATGGGATTTTATTCATGGTGATGGCTTCTGTAAAATGTGAGCACAGATTTGTTGTTTGGCCGTTTTACCTTGCTTTGGGACTCCAGCCTCTTCCCTATCTATGAGCATGGTTCTTGAATCCTGGAGGAGTGAATCCGGGTTGGCTGGACACATGCCAGAGGCTTCCTCATCCTTAACATCAGCATCTTTTTTTAACTCCACACAAATGCCAAACACACTCGGTTGACCACAAGGAGGTGGGCTTGAACCTGGCTTCTCTTCACTCACCTTAATCACTAAATGTAATTAGATACAAAAACATATTACATATAACAATGATGACGTGATTTCTTAACTATCGGGACAGGCTTACTCACAGTGCTCTTGGTGTCCAGATGGGTTCGTTAGTATCTCTATTGCCGCCAGAAGAACATCCATGCCTTGTATTATTTTCGGTCCGTCAAATAGTAAAATGCATTAATCTTTTCTGAAGCAGGTGCATATGCTCCAATGGACCGCATAGATTCTTAAACAGTTTCTAACAGTAAGTTAACATTTTAATCACCGTTACAGTAACGTTATTGACACAAGCTCCGGAATTAAAGGTGAAACTTTTGCTGCCCAGAGAGTGCAGTAGCCTAACGTTACCTAACGTTACAGCATGACAGTGATGATCACTTCAGCGCTGCTTCAGTCGCCGCACATCGACTACTACACTTAAGTTCAATACTCATTTATGGCGTTAAACACAAGATCGAACAGACACGAAGTACACAAAGATCGAGGATCGTCTTGAAGGTGTAAATGTTTTTTTTTAATTTACTTCCTACTTCCGCATTAAGGGTAATGTCTCTGCGGATTCCCGTAAACCTGCTGGTTTACAGTTGTAGTCAGTGGTGCGTTTCTCCCACCGTTAGCCGACTATAATTGTCTCAAGTTCCGTTGATCTTTGTTGGTAACAACTTGCGAACATAGTTGCTTTTGGAAAACGCACACCAGTTAAGATCAGACAGAGCATTTCTGCCAGGTTTTCTACTAAAAGTTATGGGACTTTTTACGATATTATTCAAGTGAAATAAATATTAGTATAAAAAAAAAAGGTGTGATGCCTATCAGTATCAATCAGATGATACGCTACAGCAGTGTTTCCTAAATGGATCAACGACACTTACAATGCAATGCCTCTAAATTCGTTCCCATTTTGTGCCCAGGGGGTGGCAGTATACTTAAATGAGAAAACGATTGCTGTTGCACCGGAGAAGAAGACGTTTGTTTGAAATCCTCCACGATTTTTACAAAACTAGAAAGGCAGCTGCTGGTTTGATTTTTAAAGCCTGCAGGAGGCGTGTCTTTGGCTCAAATACACTAGGCTTGGCTTTTACGAACGTCACATTTTCCACATAAATAAGCAAAAAACAAACAAACATAAAACTGTTTTTCAAAGGTGAAAAGCTTAAAAATACATTCATAAAATGTGAGATTATTCGCCATAAGTCCATTTGCTAACTACCGTTCTCGATCACGTGATCAGCAGCAGCCGTGGCGCTACCGGAAGCCGCGCGGACCGCTCTAGGTTCTGCCGTGTTTCTGTGGGGCTGCAAGCGTCTTCAATGTGGATCACTACATGGCGGTAACGCGGAACACTGCGGTAATGATGATTACCTAACGTGTTTACCTAAATATAAAAATAGTTTTAACATCTCCGTGGTTACAGTTAGCACAGGTGAAATTAGTCGCAATAAGCCTCTTACTGTTTCAATATATCTCAAGTCGTGTGTACACGAGGCCTGTATGAAGGCTCGTTAGCCTCTGTTCATTGCTAACTAGGCTAGTAGCAAGTTGCTATGGCGCTTATTTCAGAATTCTCTATTATTTACCATATATTACAAAGCGGCTGCCGTTTGTTTAAGACGCATATATATGAATCCTGCACCTCTTGACTAAATCACTGTATCTAAAAGCTGTAAGTCAGCTAGGATGTTTGCTGCTGTAATGTACCAGCAAAGCGCGCCACTGCCGTGTCTGCAACCTCTCTTTGTTGATATATAGCCAGTCTGAAGGTGCTAAAACTCTCAGTTCACTTAAGTGATGATTGTGTGTTTACGTTAAGCCAGAAAGACCACCAAAACCAAACGCAAATGAAGGTTTCTATGAGTGGTCCAGTTTTGTAATGTTTCTTATAGCAGCTAAGATTTTTATGGGCACATTGTTTTCAGTACGAATAATACTGGCTCGTGAATCAGTTTTATGTTAGATTCTTACCAGTTTGCATCTTGCAGAAGAAATAATCTAGTAGTAAGTTTGATTGAGCATGAAGAAAGTGCATTGTGTTAGCATGTTTCTGTCAGGAAAGACAATATACTGTATAATGACTACTAGCAGTTTCTTAAAGGGATAGTTCCCCCAAAATAATTTTTTTTAATGTTGATGCTAACTGTTTGACAGACTTTCTCCTGTGGAACACAATAGGAGATTAATTGAAAAAGTAATTGGTGATTGAGGCCTTAACCTTTTGTTTTCCATGGAAGAAAGTAAGACAGCTATCCCTTTAAAAGCTTCATCTCATTGCACTTGAACAGTGATTTAAATTATGCTATATGCGTTTCCATGAACCACAGATCATTGTTAAATTGTGAGTGCTTTGCCAGCAACTCTACACGGGCTTCCCGATCCTGGTTGGCACAGTAAGGTTCGCCTCATAGGTAAGCTGCAGAATTGGTCCTTTGCCTAATTGTATAACTTGAATACATTTGGTTTCTTTCTTTATTTGTCTGTTTTGAGATTGAAGAAGTCATAAGTTAACATATGCAGATGCTAAGTAGACTCACTATCTAGTCTCAATACAACTTGAATATGTGCCTTTTTATTCTGATTTTATTCTTATATGTCCATTCTCAGTGAGGCAAAGGTCTGATGATGGAGAATGGACAAGGCACAGGTGCAAAGCTTGGATTACCGCCTCTTACTCCGGAGCAGCAGGAGGCGCTACAGAAGGTAATAATAGTTCTCTATTGTTTTACTTTTTTTTTTTACTTTTTATCTTTGTTGGAGACAAGAGGGGGGAGGGGGTCAGTACAGGTCATCTGCCAAACTCCAACCTGCATCACCTGCTCCAATGTGTCAAGAGCTTGCGTACTACTGCTGTGCCACAGCTCCATCTAATAATAGATTCATAATTAAGAGTCAAGGCCACAGGATGCTTCTGCATAAGTTGGATTGGAGCTTTTTTCATTTTAAAGGTTGGTACAAATTTTTTGACATCAACCCGATCACGTTTAGCGTTCATGTAAACACTACATTCAGATTCACCAATCGTAATGAATTCAGTCTAATTGAAACAAAAGTTGTGCATGTAAACGTAGCCATTGTAGTAATAAGCACACAAATATGTAGCACATATTGGAAAAATTGTGCATTTGGAATTATATAGTAAATAGCCACTCTTAAAGGGATAGTTCACCCAAAGCTGAAAATTAGCCCATGATTTACTCACCCTGATTTACCCTAGCCCATGTGAGCCATTAACTCACATTATAAAGCTTGGAAGAGCCAGGAATTTTTTAAAATATAACTCCGATTGTATTTGTCTGAAAGAAGAATGTCATATACACCTAGGATGACTTGAGGCTGAGTAAATCATGGGGTAATTTTCATTTTTGGGTGAACTAACCCTTTAAAACTCACCAGCCTCCTTGCTTAATTTGTGTTCTCTTTTTAGGCTAAGAAGTATGCAATGGAACAGAGCATCAAGAGTGTTTTAGTGAAACAGACCATCGCCCACCAGCAGCAGCAGCTCACTAACTTACAGGTGAGCTGATACGATGATCTGAATATGAAGAATGCTTTAAATGTATTAAATGTTGCTTTCTTGTCTGAGAAAATGTACAGAATTGATGCATCTGATTTTGTCAAACCTGTAGTGTAACTAAAACCACATGGTGTACCCACTGGCATGTCATGTAAAGGGTTCATTGTCTTTCCAGCATTATAAATCCTACAGAAGTCTGCAAAAAGGAATTAATATTTCATACTTGCATCTTATAAAATATTGGGTACTATTTTATTTATACATTAGGATTATTTTTAAACGACATGATATCTGTAAGAACAACTCCTGTAAGCTGTGTGAAATTGATAATGGCAAGTTTTTGACCTTCAGGAAGTCCCTTCAGTTTTTTCACACATCACAAGTTTGTGAATGCTCTTTTTTTTCTTTTTTTTGTCTGATTAGCCTCAGCATTAGACTGAAACACTCCACTGGAACTCATCATGCATTATTTGTTTGAGGTCTGGTATTTCTGGGACTCATACTTGTTACTACCACACCTAGATTAAGGGTTTCTGTTTAAATGTATCTATGAATCAAGAAATTGGACATAGTACTGCATGCACTGCACTTCCAAAGCAGACGTCATGATGACTGAAAAGTCAACAACAGATTGAGTTATCCAAAGGATTCTTATACACACCCTATGCTCAGTTTATTTCTTGGAAAATCTGAGCGGCTTACTTGTTGCCTTTGTTGAAAGCAATGCCTGTTAGTGTCTCTGTTGCTTTAACTGTGAAATGTTTCAGGTTTCAGACAAATTTAAGTGGTGATTTAAAGAGGTGGGCAGGGTTTAAAGTTGAGTTCGGAGGCATTGACCACCAGTCAGAGAGACTGTCTGGAATACTATGTCTGTCTTCAAAGGATAAAAGAGATATCTAACCTTTTTCAGCACTTTTCCATCTTTACTGTGTTTCAGATGGCAGCAGTGACAATGGGCTTTGGAGATCCTCTCTCATCTTTACAATCGGTCAATAGATTAATTAACTATTATTTACTTTCTGTACGCATTTTGGAATAATGACCGTTACCCTTCTTTAACCGGCATTGGCCTGACACACTAGACATTGCAGCAGCATATTTAAAAAGCAGACTTGGCTTTGTGGTGAATGAAATGTTTGTTTTTGGTCACCCATTTCATTAAGCAGGATGCAAGATGACACAACATGAACTACCTCCATAAACTGACTGTACTGTTTCAGTGTTAATGAATGCCATGGGAGCTGTTTTAAATAACAGGATCAGGATATTATAGGTCATTATAGTGTTTTAATATGACAATTACACAGGACACTAATTTACTGACAATCCTTCCCATATTTGCCATCCTGAATCACTGCATGGCCACCTGTGTGTGTGCGCCCTCATTTAACTGGTCATTGATTGAAGTTTATTTCTCAACCTGAAGCTCCATTTTTGTCACAAGAAATCTTATGGGGATTGTGTGTTGTGAATGGTGTGGATGATCCATTTCTCCTTTGTGAATATGCTGTGGCATATAATTGTCATCTTTGTCTGCTGAAAAAGAGGGATAGCGGTCACTACGACAATCCAAATTGAATCTGCCTAAACTTTGAGCCTTGTGTGTAATCGTATACTTTCGTCATGTGACTGACATACAATTTAAAACTTGAATGATAAATGTGTTTGGTGTAAAAAAAAAAGACAAAAAAGAAGAAAAGTGTAAAATAGATAGCTTTATGCTGATTCTCCCTCAACAGTGATCTGATATGTAAGTCCAAAAGCTCACCTCATGAAAAGAGAACTGATTTCACATCAGCTCATTATGCAGGGTATTTAGTTGTGCTAAGGGGTTACTTTGAAATGTTAACTATTTAGGCTATCAGTATTCTTGGATAGAATTCAGGTTAGTTTTAACGCTACATGTTTTAGTCTGCAAGCACACACGCTAATTTAGGAACGTGCAAGCAGCACTCTCAATATGGTAAGAAGGGGCTGTGCCACATGTTCCTAATTCACGATGCTGTGCTTGTCGTTAATGGTAAGTGATGTAAGTAATGAGTAAGCATAGAGGACCAAAGGAAGTGGAAACTAGCACTAAAAACAAGCTAAAAAAATCTTTAATCCCTTGCTATATTTGATCTCATTGTTTTGGTGCTTTGTTTTTCCCCTGTTTTTTATTCAGTAGCCAATATTCTCTCCTGTTGTCTCTTCCTTTCATGACCACCAGGTGGCAGCACAGAGGCAGAGAGCTCTGGCCATCATGTGTCGTGTGTATGTGGGCTCCATTTATTACGAGCTGGGGGAGGATACCATCCGGCAGGCCTTCGCCCCCTTTGGTCCTATTAAGAGCATTGATATGTCCTGGGACTCTGTCACCATGAAACACAAGGTATGTTTTTAGAGTCTAGAACATTTCTGAGTTGTATTTTTTCCAAAATCTGCAGAATTAAATAATACATTTGCAAATAGACAATGTAGAATAATATGTAGTAGTGCTACAAATTATATGAATGTGTTCAGTGCGGGTCAAGACTTTGGAAACATTACTATTTTTAATGTTTTTGAAAAGTATTTCTGAGCAAAAAAGTCATCAAGCCTGTATTTATTTGATCATTTGAATATACTTTAAAATATAAATTATTTCTGCAATGCAAAGCAATTTTTTTTTAGCCATTACTCCAGTCTTCAATTACATGATCCTTTAGAAATCATTCTAATATGCTGATATGTTACTCTAGAAACATTTCTTATTACTATCAATGTATTCCACAAATAATATTTTTGTGGAAACCGTGATACATTTTTGCAGGATTCTTTGATAAATAGTTAAAAAAATATATATCTTTTGTAACATTATAAATGTCTTTACTGTTATTTTTTTATCAATTCAATGCATCCTTTCAGAATATAAGTATTTCTTTCAAAAACACTGACCCCAAACTTTTGAATTAAATAAAAGCAAAATGTATTTAATTTTTTATGAGATATTTTTTTTATTTCTGTGAGTATGGTGGATATGACCCATACAAACTTTAGTGAAATTCACCCTACTGTGAAAGGCAGGAAGCATGTAAACATTGTACACATTGGAAATTCTGTCACAGGGCTTTGCCTTTGTTGAGTATGAAGTTCCTGAAGCAGCTCAGCTGGCCTTGGAGCAGATGAACTCAGTCATGCTGGGTGGGAGGAACATTAAGGTGGGTTCCAAACAGGACAATCAATCTAAAACTCCTGTTTAAACAGCTCTTTGACAGTGAGCTATTTTTTTCTGATTTGTTGCTTTTGTGTTTGCAAGATGCAGAGAAGCTGTCTGTAGACTTACTTTAGCCCTGCCAGTACCTGGTGTGTGTGTGTGTGTGTGTGTGTGTGTGTGTGTGTGCTTGTGCACTACTTAGGTGCTCTCATCTTCATGTGTGTTTCTGTCCTCTAACCTGAATGAGCGTATGCGATGTCATGCTTCCATACTGTCATACTGTTTGTTTTCGGAGCTCATTTTCTCTAGGAGCTGCAGAAAGAATTGTTCGTTTGAGGCAGGTTCTTCTCTGTCTGGGATGTGCTGATGATGGGCTGCGCCTGGCTGGTGTTTGCTTGGCCGCCCCAACTGCAGTACAGATGCCAACAAATAAAAAACAAACTGTTTTTTAACAATCACAGACACATATTAGTGATCAAACATTAATCAACTATTTATTGTCCTTTTAACATCTATGATCTTATAGTGACTAGACAATAATTAGCTACTGTTAAAGTGCTATCCTATTTATTTGCCTTTGTAAAAAAAAAAAAAAGATTTTATTTTAAGCTTGCAAAACAACAGATATAAAGGTTATCACAGAATGTATTTTCCATGTAAATTTCTAGCATAGTGAAAATGTCTTCTGATAACTTTATTAGTTTGAGGGCTGAGCTACATTAAAGTTTATCTTATACTGTACTTAAGTTATTTTTTAGACTGGTAGTGCAGTTTTTCCCGTTCTTCCCTTTCTCAACCACGTGCATTAACATACACACGCACGCACACACTCATTCCTTTATACACTTCCACTTAGTGGCACATGTGCTGGTATGTGTACTGTAGGTGGGGCGGCCAAGTAACATTGGACAGGCGCAGCCTATCATTGACCAACTGGCAGAGGAGGCACGTGCCTTCAACCGAATCTATGTTGCCTCTATCCACCCTGATCTATCTGACGAGGACATCAAGAGCGTCTTTGAGGCCTTCGGAAAGATTAAAAGTTGCATGCTGGTGCGGGAACCCACCACGGGAAAGCACAAGGGCTACGGATTTATTGGTGAGCTGCTCTAGTAAGCATTGTAAACACTGTGTGGAGATTGAGTCATTGCTGTATGTTGTACTACTGTACAACTGTGAATTAAATTCCACAGTGTTCCAGCATCATGCTTATGAAATGTCTTTCCAGATCCAGATATTTCCAGTGAAGTTCACTGAGTTGTGCCATGCTCTTTACCTAGAGATGGCAAGTTAAAATGTGAATGGTTACAAAATGCTTATGTATGTACAGGTTTAGAGACATTAGAAAAGGGGTGTCCAAACTCAGTCCTGGAGGGCCACTGTCCAGCAGAGTTTAGCTCTAGCCTGCCTCAACACCCCTACCTGGAAATTTCTAGAATGCCTACTAAGACCTTGATTATCTGGTTCAGGTGTGTTTAATTGGGATTGGAGCTAAACTCTGCTGGACAGTGGCCCTCCAGGAGCAGGATTGGACATCCCTGCATTAGAAAGATGCTAGCAGCGTTTTCCTTTCAATTACAAGTACATCAACTAAAGGAAATTAGTGCAAGAAAGAACAAAATGTGTTGACAGATTCAAGAAATATATGAAAACAATTGCCTAAATTGAGGAACTGGTCTGTCCATTTCATCATGGGTAGAATACGATAAGCCTCAGTCATCGCTGGATGCCGTCTCATCTATGAACCTGTTTGACCTTGGAGGTCAGTACCTAAGAGTGGGGAAGGCTGTTACCCCTCCCATGCCTCTCTTGACACCTATGACCCCTGGAGGTCTGCCCCCTGCTGCAGCTGTGGCGGCTGCTGCTGCCACTGCCAAGATCACTGCCCAGGTGAGAATTAAACCTTAGATTAGGCTGAATACTGCTTTACTATTATAAGGGTAATGCATATTTTGGAAATTTGGTAGATTTCAGAATGATATGCTAATGAATTTACAGCTGCACATTAAACATTTTGAACAATCTCTTGTGTATGTTGTGTTACTGTGTCTGTTTGCCCACCAAACTAGATCAGACTGAAACCAGGGTTTGAAATCAGGGATTTCATATTTGTTATTGTTTTAATGCATTTACAGGAGGCTGTTGCTGGAGCGACAGTGCTGGGTTCTCTTGCTTCACCAGCACACATTCTCAGTCAGCAAATGGGACTTCCACAGGCTGTACTGGCTGCCCAGGCCCCAGGCATCATCACAGGTCTGAAAAAGTCAATGAACAGTGATCTTTGACTACTTTTATTGGCCTAATGCAGTTTAAATTGAATTCTTAACCCCCCCTAATGGCCTGTTCACACCTAGATGAATGTTTGGTGCAATAAACATTTTAATATCTTCAGACCAACATTCGCATGTCGCCAGTGCAACATTTTTAGATGTTTGAGTGCTCTCTTTATATGAGAAAATTAAGAAAAATGCTGGCCAACCAATAATATTCCTGCTTTTAGTCGCATGCCCAGAGCTGCTGTTGCTGTTACATAAAACTACTACTTGGTGGCGCTGTGTTGGTGTGAACAGGCATTGAATTGATACATATTCAAGGGGTAACATTACAGCATCTTATTAACAGCTTTCAGAATCATGAAAATATAGCTGGATGAAATTGTCACAAAAATGAAAGCTTATAAAGCATTTAAATCTGTACAAAAATTGTTCTCTAAAGAGAGAATTGAATCTTAACTGAATAATTCTCGTTAATTCATTCGATAGGTGTGACACCTGCTCGCCCCACTCTCCCTGTAGTCCCCCAGGTTGGTTTGGTTAACCCAGTACTAGCATCCCCACCAGTCACAACATCTGCTTCTGTGGGAACACCAACACCTACTGCTCAAACACATACAGAAGTCAAGAGAGAGGAAGACAACAGGCGGCCTGAAGAAGATCCGAGTGCGCCAGTTGGAAATGGACAGGACAGTGAACTGGAGCAGCTTAGTGTCAGTGCAAGTGGAGGAAAACAAACGGTCATACAGTCAAAGGTTAGACAGCATCACCTTGGTTGTACGTTAAAGAGATAGTTTATCCCAAAATTCTAATTCTGTCATTAATTACTCACCCTCATGTCGTTCCAAACCCGTAAGACTTTCGTTCATCTTCAGAACACAAATTAAGATTTTTTTTTTGGTGACATCTGAGAGTTTTCTGTCTCTCCATAGACAGCTACGCAACTACCACTTTGACGCTTCAAAAAGTTAATAAAGAGATCGTAAAACGAATTCATATGAATTGAGTTGGTTTTGTCTGAAGAGACTAACGCTTTATATGATGAACAGATTAAATTTAGGCTTTTATTCACAAATAAACATTGATAGACAAACATAAACTCAACTGAACCTGCTTGATGCGAGAATAAACCTCATTGGTTCTTGTAGAAGCTCAAACGTGCTTCGTAACACGAGAATGAACATCATTGGTTTTTGCACGTCAAGCGAACATGCTTGAGCTTCTGTTTACCACTACTGATGTGCAAGTTAAGGAATGTTTATATGTGAATAAAAGCCTAAATTAAATCTGTTCATCATATAAAGCGATCGAGTCTCTTCAGAAAATTTACTAAACTGCTCAATTCATATGGATTAGTTTTACGATCTCTTTATGAACTTTTTGAAACATCAAAGTGGTAGTTGTAGCTGTCAATGGAGGGACAGAAAGCTCTCAGATTCCATCAAAAAGATCATCATTTGTGTTCAGAAGATGAACTAAAGTCTTATGGATTTGGAAAGACATGAGGGTGAGTGAGTAATGACAAAATATTTTTGGGTGAACCAACCCTTAAAAGATTATAGACACAATTGTAAAAGGGTCAGTGCTGAAAGCAAGTTAAGAGCAGTAATTCAGAAGTGACTCTTTACAGTTTACAATTAAAAAAATTATTTAAGTTTGCATCATACTAATTTTTGAGCACTACTTGGGAGGCATTGAATGAATAAATCAAAAGTTTATACAAGAAGCCAAGTTTAAAATGTTAATCGTATAAATGTAATCCTTTTTTTCCCATCTCTCTTTGCCCACATTCAGTCAACAGTTATGGTGCTACGCAACATGGTGGGCCCAGAGGACATTGACGATGACCTGGAAGGCGAAGTGATGGAGGAATGTGGGAAGTACGGTGCTGTTAATCGGGTTATCATATACCAGGAACGACAGGGTGAGGAGGACGATGCTGAGATAATAGTGAAGATCTTCGTGGAGTTCTCTGATGCTGATGAAATGAACAAGGCCATCCAAGCTCTCAACAACCGCTGGTTTGCAGGTCGCAAGGTTGTTGCCGAGTTGTACGATCAAGAGCGTTTTAATAACAGTGACCTCACTGCATAAGACTGTCCCGAAATGGCCACTGGCCCCGTTTCTTGGCACTCAAACTTACCCAGCTTTCCTCACTGCTGCTTGAGATCCGGGCCTCTTTGAAACTTGTAATTATTTTTTTATTGATGTTGATAGTAATAATATTATTGGAAAAATCCCAATGGTGGGATTTAGCTTAGGACAAAAAAACATGCTCCTCATACATTTACTTTGTGTCACCTACTGTGAAAGACTTGCATTTTTTTTAACAGTCATTATTTGCAGGGTTTTGTTTTCTAAATTTGAAGAAAAGATAAAAAAATTCCCCATTACCACCCCCTTTTTTTTCTTTTTTTTTTTACACAAATGGCAACTTTTTCTCCACTGACATTGTGTTCAGATTCTAAACATTGTGTTGGTGACATTGGTTCTGGCTTTACCAAAACAATAAATTTGTCTAATATGCAGTGTTGTCCCGTCATTTATATGGATTGTTGGATCAGGACACAAAGGCTTGGAGGATTTTTTTTTGGTGGTATAAATATAATTATTCTGAAGCAATATTCTCATCAGTGTTGATATAATAAAATTTAAAATGCTAAACAAAAGTTAAATGGCACCTATTATGCCCCTTTTCACAGTGTCAAATACGTCTCTGATGTCCCCAGTGTGTATCTGAAATTTTAGCTCAAAATACCCAACAGATAATTTGTTACAGCGTGTTTAAATTGTCACTTTTTGGGGCTGAGAAAAACGCGCCATTTAAGTGTGTATCCCTTTAAATGCAAATGAGCTGATGCTGCCGTACAGAAGGCGGAGCTTCACGAGCTCGCGCTCAGTGTCGGAGAATAATGCCCACAGGCACAGAGCCAGAGAATATAATATGCTGCATTGAGATAGAACAAGTATAGCTTAGTTTAATCACGGTTATAATTAATGATGTTTATTGTAATTAAACCAATAGTATCCAGCTGCAGCCTCTCAGCGCCCACACACATTTCAGGGCACACATTTCAGACGGGGCGGAGTTATTAAAACATAACACCATGGGTGAGTTGGTAACAATTCTTTTGTCTTCTGAACTAAATACCTATTATGTGCATGTATTTCACATTTTATTATTACTCCGTGCTGTGTGGGAAGCTTACATTTGTTTTCATCCTTTATTCTTTTCAGAGTTTGTCGGACAGTTCAATTAGGCTACTTTTTAGATTGGGTGATATAAATGGGCTTTGCGATGAAGCAACTTTATTATTGTTTTAATGGTAAGACTTTACAATAAGGTTTCATTTGTTAACTGCGTTGGTTAACATGAACTAAGAATGAACTGCATGTCTACAGCATTTATTAATCTTTGATAATTTAAAGCGACACTATGTAACTTTTCAACCTTCATAATATATTTCCGAGATCCTTGTGATGGTACATCGACTTACAATAGGTTGAATGACACGTCTGCCATAGCCTGACAGGGTCTGTATCGCTTTTACTGGCACTATGTAACTTCGGTGTTCGGGTAGTAACAAGAGCACAAAAAGAACTACAAAATTCGACTGCTTTACGGCATACGTCACTTCCCCCATCACTTCGTCAAATTTGGACGTGAGAGGCCAACCAGCGTTTGTTTTCGGTTTTCGTGCGTATGTTTTTGTCATGGGGGTTGTTTACACCTGGCCACTTCATGCATTTTCTCAGATCAGATAGCTATCCGATCGTGAAAAGTCCAGGTTTAAATGCACTCCGAAACGCATTTGAATCCGATCCCTCAAACCACTTCAGGAGGAGATCTGAGACGCATTCCAGACGAAACTGGACAAGTGTAAATGCATATGGTTGTTGAAACCACATATGTAAATTGTACTCCTCCCAAAAATGCTAAAAAAAACAATAAAAAAAAAACATGTGAGAGCGTTGTATAGGCTATTATGTTATATCCAGATATGACGACGCGCTGGAACACGCATCACCGCAGATGAGCAACTGCATCAAGCCAACGTGCAAACTATCGCAAATCAAAGTGAAAGTAAGTCGCAGACGCTTAACACACAATCTTCATAATTAAAAGTAAAAAATGATCTTACCAGGGCTGTTACTGCTCGCTCTTATTGCGGTCTTTGATTTTGAAATTTTAGCTGATGATCTATAAAATGCAGCTCATATCTCGGTGACGTGCTAAATTAAATCTGCATATAGCGCGAGAATTGAAGATCGAATTTAAATCCGTTTCGCAAAAATACATTTATGTGACTAGGTGTAAATGGAATCGTTTTGATAAATCAGATAGCTATGCCTCACGAATTAGTTTGCCAGCTGAACTCAGGTGTTGTGAGGTGTATTTATCACGTAGTCCTGAGGGATATCAGATGACGCTGCGATTGATTCCTGCGATTATCATGAGAACCGCTTTCAATATCTCACATAATTATCATAAATAAGCCTAACGTAGAGGTTGTAAATAGTGTAAACGAGCACAATTTGCAAACTATTATGATAAATTGCAATAATCATGTCTAATGACATCATAACGGCCAATGTTATGAAATAATACGACGTACATTTAACTTAATTGATGTTATCTGGCATTTTGTAATGTTTACATTCCAATAAAAACAACACAAATTAAATTATACAGTAGGCCTAGACAATAGACCATTTACTTGTGATTTAGCTGCAATCATGTAAAAATGTTATAATATAATTTACGACAGTGCAAGTATTCCACAGCGACTCTAGGGGTCGCTGTTTGACAAAAACACAATTTCTACTTAGTGTGGCTTTAAACTTTTACTAATATGCAAATGAAAGGTTGTAGGCCTATTTGCTAACAATAGTTAATGGACTGTGAATTAACATGAACAGACAATGAACAGCTGGATTTTTATGAACTAAGATTAACAAAGATTAATAAATATAGTATAACGTTAACGTAGCCTATAGCTAATTGTTAGTTCGTGTTAGGTAACACATTTGTTAAGTGTTACAATTAACTTTATAGGCTATATATTAGGGGTGTAACGATTCGTTTTAACAACGATTCGATTCGTATCAAGATTCGTGGTTGTCGATACGATTCAAGGACGATATTGGTTAATTTAGAACGATACGATCAGAAACGATTCAGTGACTTTTTAGCCAAAAATTCTTGTAAGGGAATCAGGTATCAATTAATTATGATAAACAAACAAGTAAACAACAATTAATGTCAAATGCATTCACATTTTATTTGAATAAAGTAGGACTGCACGATTATGACAAAAATCATAATTGTCGATTATTCCCTTGAAATTGTAATTATCACAACATTGAATGATGTTTTGAATAGTTTGGCCATGGGACCCACATTTCCCCATGGTCATGAAGCCGCGACCCACCTTTTTAGGAATTATATAGGCCTATTATAATACATTTGTTTACACAAAAAGTTCTGTCCCCCTTTACTTAACATAAAAAAAAAGAAAAAAAAAAAAGAATATGACACATACCGAGGTTAAGCTATTAAATAGCATTCCCAAACTAGTTTTTGTTAATACAATCTTGGTATGAGCCACCACAGTCATATAAAAATATACAAAAATAACCAGTAAGTGGCATTTTGTTATGGAAACAAACAACAATTAGGCTACCATGGTGATACACAATACTTAGAAGAACTGGTAAAGAAACATGGAAACTGCTCCTGATAAATAGCAACACACATGACGTACCAATAACGTAATTTATTGGTATTTTACTTTTATTTCGTAACTTACTAATTTACGACGTTGCATGCTCGTATTTCTTTTGCGCTTTAGTGAAGTGATACAGCGTGCGTTTGCGCGTGCAATTAAAGAGTGCACGCTACGAGCACAGTATAACATCAGGACAGGACATGAAATTTCGTTTTTCTGAGGTGAGAGACTTTATTTCGTTACAAGTTATGAAAATAATGATAGAATAATGACATGGACATATAGCCTGACAACATCATCTGTCCGCAGATAATAAATCTGAACAACACGGTTTTTTTTGGTTTTTTGGTTTTTTTAAACGTAACGACGTTGCATGCTTGTAGTTTATTTTGTGCTTTATACACTCACCTAAAGGATTATTAGGAACACCTGTTCAATTTCTCATTAATGCAATTATCTAATCAACCAATCACATGGCAGTTGCTTCAGTGCATTTAGGGGTGTGGTCCTGGTCAAGACAATCTCCTGAACTCCAAACTGAATGTCAGAATGGGAAAGAAAGGTGATTTTAAGCAATTTTGAGCGTGGCATGGTTGTTGGTGCCAGACGGGCCGGTCTGAGTATTTCACAATCTGCTCAGTTACTGGGATTTTCACGCACAACCATTTCTAGGGTTTACAAAGAATGGTGTGAAAAGGGAAAAACCTCCAGTATGCGGCAGTCCTGTGGGCGAAAATGCCTTGTTGATGTTAGAGGTCAGAGGAGAATGGGCTGACTGATTCAAGCTGATAGAAGAGCAACTTTGACTGAAATAACCACTCATTACAACCGAGGTATGCAGCAAAGCATTTGTGAAGCCACAACACGCACAACCTTGAGGCGGATGGGCTACAACAGCAGAAGACCCCACCGGGTACCGCTCATCTCCACTACAAATAGGAAAAAGAGGCTACAATTTGCACGAGCTCACCAAAATTTAACAGTTGAAGACTGGAAAAATGTTGCCGGGTCTGATGAGTCTCGATTTCTGTTGAGACATTCAGATGGTAGACATTCACAATGTTGGCGTAAACAGAATGAGAACATGGATCCATCATGCCTTGTTACCACTGTGCAGGCTGGTGGTGGTGGTGTAATGGTGTAGGGGATGTTTTCTTGGCACACTTTAGGCCCCTTAGTGCCAATTGGGCATCGTTTAAATGCCACGGCCTACCTGAGCATTGTTTCTGACCATGTCCATCCCTTTATGACCACCATGTACCCATCCTCTGATGGCTACTTCCAGCAGGATAATGCACCATGTCACAAAGCTCGAATCATTTCAAATTGGTTTCTTGAACATGACAATGAGTTCACTGTACTAAAATGGCCCCCACAGTCACCAGATCTCAACCCAATAGAGCATCTTTGGGATGTGGTGGAACGGGAGCTTCGTGCCCTGGATGTGCATCCCACAAATCTCCATCAACTGCAAGATGCTGTCCTATCAATATGGGCCAACATTTCTTAAGAATGCTTTCAGCACCTTGTTGAATCAATGCCACGTAGAATTAAGGCAGTTCTGAAGGTGAAAGGGGGTCAAACACAGTATTAGTATGGTGTTCTGTTCCTAATAATCCTTTAGGTGAGTTTATATAGTGAAGCGATATAGCCCTACAGCAATTGCAATTGCAATTGAAGAGTGCGGCTGAGAGGACAGGAAAGTCCGTTTTTCTGAGGTGAGAGACTTTGCGCTGCATGTTGTCTTTGTGCTGCTGCTAGCGTGTCACGCATGGCGATGACGTCACAGATAGGCAGACTGAATCTAGTAACGTTTAACGCCTTTATCATTAAAAGTGCTTAGAAAAAACATCCATATAAAGTCTGACGTGCTTAAATCCAATGCGTTATTTCCTAGTATCGATACAATCGATTCATTACCTTTTAAAACGATGTTAGATCGATATATGTCGTTCGGAAGGCCAACTTGCCGAGCACAGATCGATGTAGTTGGATCATAGGAATATAAATCGATACATCGATGTAGTTGATGAATCGTTTCACCCCTACTATATATATATATGTGTGTGTGTGTATATGTATATATGCACTGTATATCCATAGGCCTACTGTGCAAAAGTCTTAGGCACATTATTTTTTTCACCCCAGAAAAATGGTTTTAAGACAGTTATTTAGGCCTATTTCTTTTGCTGTTGTGTGTCAGTAGGAAATATCAGCTTACATTTCCAAACATTCCTTTTGCGATTAATTGTAATAATCCAGTGAGATTTTTGGATGCACAAGGAGTCTGACAACAGAAGCTATGAGTGTATATATGTAGATAGATAGATAGATAGATAGATAGATAGATAGATAGATAGATTTTTCCTGAGTTTTATTGTTTTTCAGGATACTGTCTACACGTTGTGTTTGGAGGCTTGCTTTAAATTTTGATCTGCAAATAATTACCAGCTCAAGTAATTGCATGGATACAGTTGATATTTAAGGTTTTCTTTATATTTCCATTTTAAATTATGACTTTCCAAATATAAGGAGATGGGATGGGCACAAATTCTCTAACTTTGGAGTTTTGTCTGAAAGGCATCTCCTTATTTCTCTCCAGCTCACATTACATCACACCCTATCCCAACCAATTTGTGTTACAGGAAAGAAAACCTCCAAACCAAGGAGATGTGAAGAACAAGCTACATCCAGCAGCAGTGAGGTATTTGTCAGTATATGTGTTATTGCAAATATTACATTTATATGAAATATTAAAACTACATTTTTCTTTGCCATTTTATAATGAAGGAACTCCCAATAATCAGACACATGAAATTGGCTGTGCAATGGATACAGTACATTCAACAGATGTGTTCAAGGCCACCGTGGAAGAGCTTCTTTTCCTCAAAATGGAAGAGGGGGACAAGGAAATGGCCCTCCGAAATCTCATGAACCTGTTGGATGATTCCAAAGAGCCCTTTACATTTTGTTTTCATTTAGGGATGACATGGGTGCTTCTCAATTCTTATTTGTGCATCCTCGTTTCCTTTCCTCGCGTCTCAGCTCCACTCCCTGTAGGGTGCGAGGGAAGGCTGCAAGGAAAGAAAATGAGGACGGAGGAATCGAAAGAAAGCTTTTTTATACATTGGAATACTTGATCACTCGAGCGTCACTTCATAGCGTCATCAGCACCGCTCAGAGGATCTGCCCTTATGTTGTATTAGTTTGGTTATTTAAGAAATTCATAATAAATAATAATAAAGCAAGATAACCTGTTGAAATATGTGAGATGAGTGTTTATATAAACTGCAAAGGTAAAGTATAAATTAAAATGATTGTGACCGATGTGTAGGGGGAGGAGAATTTATACGCGTCACGTTTAGTCAATAAAGCTCTTCCGCATTGGATTTACATTTATGCATTTGGCAGGCGCTTTTATCCAAAGCGACTTACATTGCATTATCCTATACATTTATACATAGGTATGTGCAATTCCCTGGGATCGAACCCACAACCTTGTGTTGTTAACACAATGCTCTTACCACTGAGCTACAGGAATGCTTATTGGATACACCTGTGCATCCTCGCTAATAACTCCTCACTCCTCGATCCTCGCGGTGCAATTAGAGAATTGAGATGTCCTTCAAGATGGCTGAGCTAGATCGTTTTCCGGGTCATAGGAAGCACTCATGAAGTCTTTTTTGGAAGAATGCAATTAAATAATAGGACTGAAAAGTAAACTGTTCTTTTCAAGAGTGTTAAGTTGATAAATGTCCTATTGATTATTATTATTATTATTATTATTATTATTATTATTATTATTATTACAAGTTAGGAGTGGAACGGTACACAGAAGTCACGGTTCGGTTCATACCTCGGTTCAGACATCACGGTTCGTCACGAGTTCGGTACAATGGAGGGAAAAGCAAAACAAAAATGTGCATGTCCCAGGCTGTACCACCAAAGGAAAATAAATGTCTTAAGCCTTGTATTTAAAAAAAAAGTTGTATTAATAAAGTAAAGGCATATAACCAGTTTATTTGTAGTGCACTGCCAATAGTTTTATATAATTAGTTTATTAAAACACATTTGGTTTTCTTTTTTAATCAATGTAGAATGTGTAACTTAAAAATAAACAGATTAGTCCTCCGTTTGAGGACAAGAAATGAAAACCAATGCAATATGATGAATGTCCAAAAGATGGCACCGACAGACTGTTTTTAAAGGAACACTCCACCGTTTTTTTAAATAGGGCTTATTCACCTTCTTTCCTACATTTAGATAGGTGGGCAAATGCATTTTTGTCTCAGTGCATGCATTGTTTTAGTTTGACAGGGTCGGCGCTAGCTTAGCTTAGCATAATGAATGGAATCCTTTGTTGCCAGCTAGCATGTCCTGAGTAAAAGTGATATAAAAAAATAAAAAAACCCACCTAATTACTTCTTGTGGCCTGCATATTCACAACAAGTACAAATAGCGATGCAGATTAACACTAGATGATTTCCTATGCAGATATTGACTTGGGACTATATTAGGGGGAAGCACAGGTGAAGCACTGCTACTTGGGCGCAGAGATATCACGCCCAAGTAGCAGTGCTTCGCCTGTGCTTCCCCCTAATATAGTCCTTAATATATAAGTCAATATCTGCCTAGGAAATCGCCTAGTGTTAATCTGCATCACTATTTGTAGCCTACTTGTTGTGAATACGTAGGCCACAAGAAGTAATTAGGTGGGTTTTTTACATTTTTTTAATCACTTTTACTCAGGACATGCTAGCTGGCAACAAAGGATTCCATTCATTGTGCTAAGCTAAGCTAGCGCCGACCCTGTCAAACTAAAACAATGCATGCACTGAGACAAAAATGCATTTGCCCACCTATCTAAATGTAGGAAAGAAAGTTAATAAGCCCTATTTCAAAAAACGGTGGAGTGTTCCTTTAAACGGGGTTGGATCATAGGGTTGGATAAATATTTTTTGCTTTTAAACAGTGTGTGTGTGATTTTGATTGGGTAACAGTTGTAGGTTTGTTTGTACAGTTTGAAAAGAGTTTACAGTTTGACAAAAGCACAATGTTGTGTTTTCTTTTAAGTAACGTTATGCTACTGACAGTACCAAGTCTGCGACTGCACAGGGCCTCGCGCTAAAGTGACAGTTGATGATGTAAAGCCAATTAAATGTTCCTATTTTTGCCCTTCGAAATATTATAATAGTTAAAAGACATGTGGCTACAAGTGAGACTGTGTATCGTGATTCTGTACTATTCTGCTAGTTGAAAATGTATAATGCAGTAAATTAATATTACTCAGAGTGTGTGTGACAGTGATTTATTTGCATACATGTCAGTCACTCTTTTTTTTATAGTCTATGGTCCGTTAGAGCGGCATCGTTCGTCAAGTTCGTAGAGAGCTTATTCAGTCCATTTTAAATTCTGATTTTGGCCGCCTCTCAAATGGGTTAAACCATAGATATGTTGCCTATGAAGTTCAAGTAGCCTAAATGCGCTAGAAAATCCGCGCTCATGTAAGGATGTGCATTTATTGCATGGACGGAGAAAGCGCCGACACCTGCAGGATTTCACCTGACGGTACATACATAAGCATATTATAATCTATCTGTTCCGTGAGAGCAGAACGAACGAGCCTTTATCGTCGATTATGGTCTAGTCTGAGTATAACATCATAACTAACATGGTCAGGCTGGTTGTTTCCATGTTCTAATGTTGTAGCACTAACAGATTTCGCCATATACAATATAATCACATTTAAATAATTTCGTTTCACACATTCAAATCATGCACACGGGACGTCGACGACTTCGCTTTACAGAAGGCGTGTCTCAGCGCCGTTACTAGAATAAGCCACACCCACTCATTAACATAGAATTTGCATGCAGATTGTCTTTGAAAATGAAAACGAAAATGAAAACTGTGAAATAAAAGAGGAATTAAAATGAAAACGAAAATTTACATTTGTATTTGAATTGTGTCACTATTATTGCGTGAGCGTTACTAAAGAGCATTGTAAAAACTGTATTTGTAGTTTCTTTTTCACGTTTGGCTTTTCATTTTAATATTGGCAGTCTTGCCTCCAGACTGTAGTGAAAATGAAATGTGAAATCACCAATTGCATTTTATTTTTCATTTTGACAGGGATAATGCTGTGAAAATGAAATCATTTAATTTCATTCTCAATTTTGTCACATTTTTTGCATACAGTTTTCTGTAATGAAATCGTTCATCTGGTTTTAATTTTAATAATTTAATTTATTTATTTAAATTTGGCAGAAAATGCGTTCCATATATTACAAGTATACATGTGTAAAAAATTTAAACTATAAGTTTGTTCTATTATTTGTTGAAATGCCTTGGCACTGTGCTTTCATTTGTTTACATTAGTTAATGCCTCAACTAACATGAATTAACAATGAACGGTATATTTTATTAGCCTTTGTTAATGAAAATGTTTATATTCATGTGTTCAGTGTATTAAATGTTAACAAATACAAATTTTGATATTATACTGTATTAGTAAATGCTGAGATTAACTAAGATTAATAAATGCTGTATAAGTATTGCTCATTGTTAGATCATGTTTTTGATCTGCCTATTGCGCGTCCTTTCATCACGCGCAATAGGCAGCGCAATACTGCCAATCTGCGTCCCATCCTCACATCCTCACATACTCCTCTCTCTCTTTCCGTGGGTCTATGGAATTGTCAGTCAGCAGTCAATAAAGCTGACTTCATTCCAGCCTTTGCATCTCATTCTACTCTTAGTATCTTGGGGCTGACTGAGACCTGGATTCGTCCAGAAGACTCAGCAACCCCTGCTGCTCTCTCTAGCAATTTCTCCTTCTCCCACTCCCCTCGCCAGTCTGGGAGAGGTGGGGGTACAGGGCTTCTCGTTTCTAACAATTGCAAATACTCCACGCTCTCTTCTCTATGCAACAACAACTCATTTGAATATCATGCTATTACACTTACAACCCCCATTAAAATCCATATTGTAGTCATTTATCGCCCCCCAGGTCAGCTGGGTAACTTTGTAGATGAGCTGGATGTGCTGCTGTCCACTTTCCCTGAGGACGGCACCCCACTTCTAGTCTTCGGTGACTTCAACATTCATCTCGAAAAGCCACATGCAACAGACTTCACCTCTCTCCTAGCCTCTTTCGATCTCAAACGACTCATCACCACAGCTACTCACAAATCAGGCAACCAACTGGACCTGGTTTACACACGCAACTGCACCACAGAAAACATCCTGGTGACACCTCTCCACGTTTCAGATCATTTCCTCATTACTTTCAGTCTACAACTCTCTACCCCTGCACCCCCACCCCCACCACCAGTCACTTTCAGACGAAACCTGCGCTCACTTTCCCCCTCCCATCTCTCCTCTGCCGTGTCATCCTCTCTTCCCCCACCCTCACAATTCTCATCTCTGGATGTGAATACCGCAACGGACACCTTATGCTCCACTCTAATCTCTTCTCTAGACATTATCTGCCCTCTCTCCTCCAGGCCAGCACGCACTACTCCCTCTAACCCCTGGTTATCTGAGGTTCTTCGGGAACACCGGACCAAACTCAGGGCAGCGGAGAGGAAATGGCACAAATCAAAAGACGCATCTGACCTGAGTATGTATCAATCCCTCCTCTCCTCCTTTTCTGTTGATGTTCATGCTGCAAAATCTTCATACTTCCACAACAAGATCAACAGCTCCTCCAACACACGATTACTCTTCAAGACATTCAACTCTCTCCTCTGTCCACCTCCACCACCTCCCGCCTCCTCCTTAACTGCTGACGATTTTGCGACCTTCTTCACCAACAAAACAACAGCTATCAGCAGTCAGTTCTCAGCTCCACACACACAGGAACCCAGACCGACCCCTTCCACAGCCAATACCCCTCTGTCCTCCTTTTCTTCGCTAACCGAGGAAGAAGTATCTACACTTCTCCTCTCCAGTCACCCTACCACCTGCACGCTTGACCCCATCCCCTCACACCTTCTACAAGCCATCTCTCCCACACTTCTACCATCACTCACACACATCATCAACTCATCCCTCCACACTGGCACCTTCCCTACAGCATTCAAGCAGGCTCGGGTTACTCCACTGCTCAAAAAACCAACGCTAAACACATCATTGGTAGAGAATTACAGACCTATCTCTCTCCTACCATTCATTGCGAAGACACTTGAAAGAGCTGTCTTCAACCAACTAACATCCTTCTTGTCTCTAAACAACCAGCTGGATGTCAACCAATCTGGCTTCAAGAAAGGACATTCAACTGAGACTGCATTACTGTCAGTCACAGAAGCCCTACGGATCGCAAAAGCTGCTTCCAAATCTTCAGTCCTCATTCTCCTGGATCTGTCTGCTGCCTTCGACACGGTGAATCATCAGATCCTTCTGTCCACCCTCTCATCGCTGGGCATCACAGGAACTTCACTCCACTGGTTTGAGTCCTATCTCACAGGTAGGTCCTTCAAGGTCGCATGGAGAGGCGAGGTATCCAGAGCACATCAGCTGACCACAGGGGTTCCCCAGGGTTCAGTTCTTGGTCCCCTCCTCTTCTCCATCTACACCACATCACTGGGACACATCATACAGGCACACGGTTTTTCCTACCACTGCTATGCTGATGACACACAGCTCTTCCTCTCCTTTCAACCAGATGATCCCACAGTAGCTGCACGGGTCTCAAGCTGTCTGGCGGACATCTCCACATGGATGAAGGAACACCACCTGCAGCTCAACCTGGCAAAGACTGAGCTTCTCGTCCTCCCTGCCAATCCGTCTCTACAGCACGACTTCACCATCCAGCTAGAGTCATCATTAATCACCCCATCAAGATCGGTCAGAAATCTTGGAGTAACGTTTGATGACCAGCTGACCTTCACAGATCACATTTCAAAGACAGCTCGATCATGCAGGTTTGCACTGCACAACATCAGGAAGATCAGGCCTTTCCTAACTGAGCATGCAACACAACTTATCGTCCAGGCCCTGGTCATCTCTAGGCTTGACTACTGCAATGCCCTTCTGGCTGGACTCCCAGCATGTGCGACCAAACCCCTACAGATGATCCAGAATGCTGCAGCTCGTCTTGTCTTCAACGAGCCCAAGAGGGCCCACGTCACTCCTCTGTTCATCTCTCTGCACTGGCTACCTCTAGCTGCTCGCATCAAGTTCAAGGCACTGACGCTTGCTTACAGAACTATCACAGGCTCAGCTCCCTCCTACTTTCACTCACTCCTACGAGTCTACATCCCTACCAGACACCTACGATCGGTCAACGAGCGACGTCTCGTGGTTCCATCACAGAAAGCCACAAAATCACTTTCCAGAACATTCTCATTTACAGTTCCATGCTGGTGGAACGCTCTCCCCACCCTCATCCGGAATGCAGAATCCCTGACAACATTCAAAAAACAGCTGAAAACCAATCTCTTCCGTGAGCACTTAACCTTATATAAAAAAAAATAAAAATAAAAAAATAATCCTTTCCCTTTGAAACATCACTTATCAGGCTTAGGCTACTCTGAATAATACCTGAACTTCGTATTTTGAGCACTTCCTGCGTTGTTGATGCTTTTGCCTCTTTATGATGACTCGCTGAACTTAGTCCTAATTTGTAAGTCGCTTTGGATAAGGGCGTCTGCTAAATGACTAAATGTAAATGTAAATGTAAATGTAAATGTTTAAGGGATATTTCACCCAAGAATGAAAATACTGTCATAATTTACTCACCCTGTTTTGACTAAACCTGTATGAGTTTCTTTCCTCTGTTGAACACAAAAGAAGATATTTTGAAGAATGTTGGTAACCAAACAGTTGTTCAGAGTTGTTCAATTCAGTTATTACATTAGTTAATGAAATGAACATGTTGAGTTTTTTTCCTGCTCAGCTACTGTTCGGACGCTCTTGCTTACTGCTCCGCGTTTTGCTCTATCGCTTTTACATTTTATCTCCTATTTTTTCTATATTTTATTTCCTTTATTTTATTTCCTTTTATCACCTAATTTTAACTTCAGCAAATCAGCACAGTGCTCATACGACAAAGTTTGGATTACTACAAAAACCAGCTTACATACCGGGAAAGGAAAACACAACTGCCTACAAGGATAAGAGAAAATGCCTCTTCTGGAATCTACTTGCTGCACCAACTGCCACAGACTTTTACAAAGGATTGCAGTTCTAGAAACAAAGTTACTTACGGGACCACCAAACCAGACGGAGCACACAACAGAGCTTCGTCATGGACACCCTCAGCATACCGGTGAGTCCCATGAAACTAGAGCTCCTCGACAGGTAGAGAAACAAGCCGATCGACTTACTAATCGATGGCACAAACAGGGAGCTAAACCCAAAGGCACTCGAGACATCAGATTGTCACGAGCATCACATATTACCGCAGTAGCATCCTCTACCCCAGATACAGCTCTGACAAGGATTGCAAACACTGGTCTGCTACCACTGCCTATACATCTTGAGAACAGATTTGAAGTACTAATGAATGTAAATGAGGAATCCACAAATGTGATGAATGTGATCGAACACAGACTGAATAGGCCAGTAGCTAACACTGATGCTAACTGGCGCTCAAGGTCGAGCAGACAGCGGCACTCAGCTCAGAGCGCAGCCGAGCCCAGGACTCTGATAGTGGGGGACTCCATAATCAGAAACATTAGCACCAGGGATACAACTACGTGCTGCCTTCCACAAGCAACAACTTCTGATATAAACAGGGAACTTCAGAACATTCTGATGAAACATAAGACTGCTAATCGACTCATCATACATGTGGGGAAGAATGATATTCATAAAGAGCAGTCAGAACTCCTTAAGAAGGATTTCAATAAACTTTTTGAAACACTTAAAAGACTGAAAGTTCAAACATTCATCAGTGGACCACTACCAGCAAGAGGAACAAACAGGTTTTCACGATTGCTTGGGCTAAATACATGGCTGCAAAAAACCTGCAATATAAAAGCAGTGAACTTCATTGACAATTTCAATCTTTTCTGGAGTCAACGACAACTGTTTCATCGGGATGGCCATCACCCAAACAAACTTGGTTCAAGAGTGTTAAAGGACAATATCTACTTCTCCCTAAATCATCCTTCTGCAGTGTGTGCCAATCCACTCAATCTGAACGGCACACACACACCTGGACACAGTATGAATGACCACGGGACTTCACTTCAGCAGCAAAATGGACATGATAACACCACTCCGCCACAACAACCTCTGCTCACGGACACAATCTCAGCTGAGCCCTGCCCACAGAGCTCACCACAGACAGCCATATCAGAACTGCTTGAAGATTCAGCACCCAAGGACGACTTCCTGGAAAACAGCCAGGGAAGCCAGGACAGCATATTACAGCCTCCTATAACACCAGAGCAACAGCCCCTTTCACCAGACACTTTCTCCCTCTCCCCTGCAACGCCATTACTGTGCTTCTCACAGAAAATGGAAGAACTGGTGCATGCTGGAACCAGACTATCCCACTCTTTTGCTGCAAGCCCCCAGATACCAACTAAAAAAAGACAGGCACCACTACCACCAAAGCCTGCGGGCCCAGCTCGCCCTCCCCCTCCTCCTGTGAGAGCTCTTCGGCCTCTGCCACAACGCCAGGGCCCACACCCTCCTCCTTCTGCTCGAGGTGAACCAAAAACAACTGATACCAGCTCTCAGTGATATGTGTCGGGTCCCCGTTTTGATAACAGTAACTTTCTCAAATGTTTACAAAACAAGCGGGAACCCAGTGTGCCTGTATCTTTCTCTATTGCTGTTCTATTACATGATAGAAAGTCTAAGGCCTTCAATAGCCGTACAGCAAACCCAACTAATCTGGTGCCTATTACACGTCAAACTAATATTGCTGTGGGGAAAAGTAAGTCTGTTAAGTTAGCTCTTTTAAACATTCGCTCACTTAAAAATAAATCACTTCTAGTCAACGACTTAATAACCACAAACAACCTGGATTTTATGCTTCTAAATGAAACCTGGCTAGTAGACAGCTGCAGTGCAACAATCCTCAATGAAACATCCCCTCCTAACTTTACTTTTATGAGTGTCTGCAGAGCTGTTAAGAGAGGTGGGGGTCTAGCTGCTCTTTTTAAAGATATCTATCAATGTAAGCAAATATCATTTGGGAATTACTTGTCTTTCGAATATCTGGGTATTGTGTTAAAAGGTGCTCCACGCATTTTACTTTTCATTATTTACAGGCCTCCAAAATACTCTCCAGCCTTTGCTGAGGACTTTACAGAACTGTTATCAACAATTACCTCAGAGTTTGACTGTTTTGCCATTGCTGGAGATTTTAACATCCATATAGATAATGCAGAAAACAATATGGCCAAAGAAATCAAAACTGTTTTAAAAACTTTTGATCTGACTCAGCATGTACATGGACCCACACACAATCATGGACACACTTTAGATTTACTTATCAGTAAGGGTCTAAACATTTCATCGATTGTTATTAAGGATGTAGCACTGTCTGATCATTTCTGTATTTTCTTTGATATATTGATCTCTCCTGCCACTGAAGCTAGATCTGTGTCTGTCAAGAAGAGATGCTTAAATGAGAACACTAGTGTCCTATTTATGAAGGCTATATCCTTAACACCAAGCATATCTGCTGACTCTGTTGATTTTCTCCTTGATTCTTTTAACTCAAAAGTTAAAGGTGTAATTGATGATATTGCTCCTGTGAAAGTCAGGAAGAAGAGTGGCAGACAAAAGGCACCTTGGAGAAACTCAACAGCAGTGCAAAATATGAAAAGACAATGCAGAAAAGCAGAGCGCATGTGGCGGAAGACAAAACTTGTAGTCCATTATAACATCTACAAAGACAGCCTTCATGCTTTCAATATGGAACTAGGCAAAGCTAGACAGACTTTCTTCTCAAATATTATAAACAGTAATTTAAACAACACACGCACTCTTTTTGCTACTGTAGAGAGACTGACAAACCCCCCAAGCCAGATTCCCAGTGAAATGCTCTCAGACAGCAAGTGCAGTGAGTTTGCTTCTTTCTTCTCTGACAAAATCAATAATATCAGAAAGGTGATCAGCACATCCTTGACTTGCGCTGGGGTCAGACAGATCAAACCACCTGAGAAAGTAGTTACTATGTCTGATTTCAAAGAAATTGATGGCAACATTTTGGAAGAAACCGTACAGCACCTTAAAACATCAACCTGCGCTCTTGACACACTTCCCACATCGTTTTTCAAAAGTGTGTTAAACAGTTTAGAAGCAGATCTTCTAGAAGTGGTAAATGCTTCACTTCTCTCTGGGAGTTTTCCAAACTCCCTAAAAACTGCAGTTGTCAAGCCCCTCCTGAAAAAGAGCAATCTGGATAAGACCATATTAAGCAACTATAGACCAATCTCAAATCTTCCTTTCATAGGTAAGATCATTGAAAAAGTTGTCTTCAATCAGCTGAACAAATTCTTATGCTCGAATGGATACTTTGACAATTTTCAATCTGGTTTCCGACCGCATCACAGCACAGAGACAGCGCTCATAAAGATAATAAACGATATTCGCTTAAATACTGACTCAGGCAAATTATCAGTGCTGGTACTACTCGACCTCAGTGCTGCATTTGACACTGTCGATCACAACATACTTCTGGACAGGCTGGAAAACTGGGTGGGGCTTTCTGGGATAGTCTTAAAATGGTTCAGGTCATACTTAGATGGGAGAGGTTATTATGTGAGTATAGGAGACCATAAGTCTGAGTGGACATCCATGACATGCGGAGTCCCTCAAGGCTCAATTCTTGCGCCACTCCTGTTTAACCTGTATATGCTGCCAATGAGCCAAATAATGAGAAAGAACCAAATCTCTTACCACAGCTATGCAGACGACACACAGCTCTACTTAGCCCTATCGCCCAACGATTACAGCCCCATTGACTCCCTGTGCCAATGCATTGATGAAGTCAACAGTTGGATGTGTCAAAACTTTCTTCAGTTAAACAAAGACAAAACTGAAGTCATTGCGTTTGGAAACAAAGATGAAGTTCTCAAGGTGAACGCATACCTTCACTCTAGGGGTCAAACAACCAAAAATCAAGTCAGGAATCTTGGTGTGACACTAGAGTCAGAGCTTAGTTTCAGTAGTCATGTCAAAGCAATAACTAAATCAGCATACTATCATCTGAAAAATATTGCAAGAATTAGATGCTTTGTTTCCAGACAAGACTTAGAGAAACTTGTGCATGCTTTCATCACCAGCAGGGTGGATTATTGTAATGGACTCCTCACTGGCCTTCCCAAAAAGACCATAAGACAGTTGCAGCTCATACAGAACGCTGCCGCCAGGATTCTGAGCAGAACCAGAAAATATGAACATATCACACCAGTCCTCAGGTCTTTACACTGGCTCCCAGTTAAACTTAGGATTGATTTTAAAGTATTATTACTGGTATATAAATCATTCAATGGCCTAGGACCTCAATACATTGCAGATATGCTCACTGAATATAAACCCAACAGATCACTCAGATCATTAGGATCATATCAGCTAGAAATACCAAGGGTTCACTCTAAGCATGGTGAGTCTGCTTTTAGCTATTATGCCAGCCGCAGCTGGAACCAGCTTCCAGAAGATATCAGATGTGCTCCTACAGTGGTCACATTCAAATCCAGACTCAAAACACATCTGTTTAACTATGCATTTACTGAATGAGCACTGTGCCAATGTTCGTCCGACTGTTTGTACTGTATTTTATTTTTTATTTTTCTAAACTGTTTTAATTATTCTTATTTCTTTTTATTATTTTAATTTCTTCTATGTAAAGCACTTTGAATTGCCATTGTGTATGAAATGTGCTATATAAATAAACTTGCCTTGCCTTGCCTTGCCTTGCCTTGTACATTGTTTAAAATGAATATCAATAGATTAACGCCTAAGTTTACTGCACTATATTACTATTAAATCCTAATCTAATTATCACAAACTATATATCGTTGGAAAGGTCTAAGACTCCTAAATAGATATTTTGGCACTGTTATTGTTACAAATTATTTAGGAACAAAAATAGATTAATTTATGACAAGAGTGCACCTCAAAAAATCTACATCATAACAGGAGTTCTGGCCTTAAATTTTTTTTAAATAATATTATCCTCTAAAAAGTATTATATATATATATATATATATATATATATATATATATATATATATATATATATATATATATATATACAATTTTCTCTAAAATATAATATCTTTTTTACCGCCTTTTTTACACATCACATATTTTAATAGTTATCTTAATTTAGCGATATAAAAATCGAAAGCTTACGAACTCAGAATTCATCCTGTGAAAACCGTTTTGAAATTGGACGTTGCGTTACCATAGAAACGGTACTCTAAATTCTTTGATCGGGCTCCTCTCCTTTTGGGCGTCGTCATGTTTCAGAATCATAATTTATGATCAAAACCTTTTCTAATCTTGACAAAACACATTGTCAGAAAGGTCTGAGTCTCAAGGTTCCATATTTTGTGACAGAAGTGATATTTGGACAGAAATGTATTAATTTGTTATGGCAGCAATCAATTCAATGTGCACCCGGTGGCTATTTTTGGTATTACGCATAAACAAAATCTCATTGGAACTTCAATTTGGCTTTGATTTTATAGTAATTTTATAGTAAAAAATATTTTGTAAAATACATATTTCATAAAAAAGAACAAATATTAAGTACAGTATATCTGATTTGGTGCCAACCAGAGTATGCAGGTTAAATGGGGTAATATAGAATCTGCCACTTTTGGGGTAAATAATGGGGTACGTCAGGGGGGGCTACTTTCACCAGCCCTCTTCAACTTTTACATGGATGAGTTATCCCATCAATTATCAAGTTGCAAAACAGGGTGTATGATTGGTAGCACTTTGGTTAATCATTTTATGTATGCTGATGATTTGGCCATTTTCTCTCCCAGCAGTGCTGGTTTTCAGCAGCTACTGAATATCTGCTCTGAATATGGGGTGAAATATGATGTGTTGTACAATGCCAAAAAGAGTGCTGTATTGATATGTAGGACAAAAGGGGACAGAGATCTTTGTTTTCCAGACTTTTATCTGTCAGGACAAGTGATGAGTGTCTGTAATAAAATTAAATATCTGGGTCATTACATTACAGATCAGTTATCTGATGATGAGGATTTGTACAGGCAGCGTCGCATATTATATGCCCAAGCTAACATGTTGGTAAGAAAATGTTGGTGACAGTTTAGGGGTTAAATATTGTATATATATAAATCCTATGAAATCCATGATATATCCATCAAATAGCTCGTATTATGAATCAAATAAAAGCTAAAAAAAAAAAAATGTAGGTGGCATGACTGAAATAAGACCCGCTCTAAGCCATATTTGGTTCACCTTCACTTCCGGCCTGAAACTTGTGGTCTGGATTGTGTGTCCTGAAACGTGTGTGGGCGCTGCGGAAAATTAAACAGAAACAATCTTTTTTTTTTTTTTTTTTTTTTTGGAGAACAGAAAAGGGGAATACAGAGACATTTGAATCCGTAAAACAAAAAGATCAAAATTTTGCATCCTATATCACATATCAATCATGTTTCTAATACATTAAGGATCCTTTTCAGCAGTTTAGATGTCTTTAGAGCTTTTTGATTGTTTTGTATTGAAGTTAGAGAGTCATAAAAAATCTTCAGATCAGTGGAAAATAGTCTACCATTTGGTACAGTCGATATACATTTTGCTTTATGTATATGATATTTTCCAAATAGAATAAGAAGTTTAATTATATTATCCATTTCCAATAAACCAGAATCACAATCCATAAACAAGACCATTACATAAGTTATTGTGACAAACTTATAAAATAACTCAAAAAGAAACCAAGAATCTTGGGACCAAAATAATTTAGTATAATTACTAAACAGAAACAATCGTTAGCTACAACTAACAGTAAACAAATATATACACAGCTTTTCAGTGGGTGCTTAATAAACTGGTAAACTTTAGATCTGTTCCTGAGACTGTAAGCTGGATCACGAACAGTTGGTAGTTGGTACTGATCCATCCTCGAACGAGAGTAAAGGAGGACTGCCATGTTCATTCTTACATCCAACAACAAAACACCTCAATCACTTATAGACTAGACGGATTTCAGAAAAAAAGCCTTCTATAAGAAGTGAGGAGCATTTATGGGTACAAGTCGGGAACCGGCCTACCTTACATATTTCAAGGGTGCTGAGTCCAAAAAAACTGGTTCCCAAGTGAAATTTTGAGTTTTTGACCTTCTAATTTGCATATCAAAATGGCCGCCAAATTGCCTATCTTGCTCAGTCGTTGGACCATTTTCCCCTATTTTTTTTGTAAGTGGGCAATCAAGATGAGGAAATTAAGTTTCTAGATCGATAGTCAAGGGTCAGAGCAAAGATATAATGGAGGCTCACTGCCTTTTTTATGTATATATATGCAAAATACCAACTTTTAAGGTGAAATTAAGCATTATTTGTGTCATTTTTTTAAGGCCGACATACATATTCAATCAATATCACTCTTAAATGTTCCCAGTGTATATATGATATGTGATGTATTCCATATTACATAATAACTAAGAAAAACACCATTGCAAGTTGTCTGATATTTAATTTTTTTATGCAAATTAAGCATTTGTTCTCTAAATTCTAAGACGGGAAAAACCCAGGTGAATAGGGAAAAATATTCAAAAAGAGACCACCATGAAACTTCCCAAGTTGAATATTTAGATCAGGACATAGCATGGTCAGTCCCATCTCTGAGGACCCTTTGCCTGAGGTGAATGTAACAGCAAAGAGGATCATAACAGTTTCACACTCTTTGGTAAATTTCCTGTTTTTTTTGTTTTTTTTAGACAAACAATGTCAATATTCCTTAGTTATTGATTGAACTTCTTACCCTATTTATCCAAAATGATACTTTTTCAACCATAGTGGGTCAAAATTTAGGGCCATATGATTTCCGCGATCACGGAATCGCGGACGGAATTGCGGAGGCGGAATCTAGTTTTAACATGGAATTTCGCAGAATTGTACATATTTGTAATGGAGTACCGGTACTCACTAACGTTTATAGGCTCGGCTGCTCTCAGACGCTTCCATGTCTCTGAATGGCAACTGCAGCAGCCTACTAGTGATCCCTGCGTGACGTCGCGCCCTCCATGCGCCTCAGCCCACCAGAATGGGTGTGGCTAGCGTGTATAAAAGAGGCTGAAAGGCTGAAATTCTGGTTTTCATAGACTGAAGCGAATAAGCTCATGGCGCGACACGGCAGGTTACGCAATACTCGTTCCCTCTTCTAGAGAGAACTGAGGCCACGTTAGGTAACCGAGTACATTCTCTTACGAGAGGTTCTCTCGTATTGCGTAATTTGCTTACGCTACGGGAACCCCTTGTCAATGCCGTGCGCGCCGAGCATCCACTGCATGAGTCCCAGTGGAGCCCGGGGAACACAACATGCGGGAACAGGCGGCCAGCAACGCGGGCCAGCACATGTCATAAGCACTTCATAGGAATACAGAGCGGCTCTGCCGGTCTATGTATAAGCATGGAGAATGTGGCCAGCAGCGCGGGCCGGCACAGTACATAAGCACATCATAGGGAGAATATAGAGCGGCTTCACCTGGTCTATGTATAGAGAGTATAACCCCTAGCGCAGCTGAGTGGAGAATAGGCGGCCAGCACCAGTGCACAAGCGCGTGATGGGGAAAATACAGAGTGGCTCCACCGGTCTGTATATAGAGAATCTCATTCCTTAGTGCAGCTCACCAGAAAAGCTAGTAGTACACGAAAGTAGTCTGCACATGAACGACTGGGCAGAACATACATATCACTTAAACTGATATCAGTTTAGCCTGCAAGGCGGGAACTTCCAGGTTATAAAATCTCACGAATGTAGAGGGGGAGGCCCAGCCTGCCACCATACAAATGTTGTGAATAGAAATCCCACTGGACCAAGCCCACGATGAGGCTATGCCTCTAGTGGAATGGGCTCTGATGCCCAAAGGGCACTGCAGGTGTTTGGACGCATAAGCTGCTGCAATAGCGTCCACTATCCATCTGGACAGGCTCTGTTTCGAGGTGGCGAGACCCCTGGTGTACCCACCAAACGAAACAAAGAGCTGGAGCTGCTCAGATTGCCTAAAGGCGGCGGAGCGTGTGATGTAAACTCTCAGCGCCCTGACGGGGCATAAGAGGTTATCACTGTCCTCACTATCGGATGCTGGCAGTGCTGACAGGGAGATGATCTGCGCCCTAAAGGGAGTGCCAATCGATTTGGGGACGTACCCGTGTCTCGGTTTGAGGATGACTTTGGAGTCATTTGGTCCGAATTCGAGACATGCGGGGCTAACAGACAGTGCATGTAGATCCCCCACGCATTTTACTGATGACAGACCTGTCAGAAAACGGTTTTGAGCGAAAGGTATTTCAGATCCACAGATTCTAGCGGTTCAAAGGGAAACGCTTTCAGGGCCTCTAGGACCAGAGAAAGATCCCAAATAGGAACTGAGGGGGACCGTGGGGGGTTCACCATCCTGGCTCCTCTAAGGAAGCGAATGATAAGCTCGCTCCTTCCTATTGCGCGAACGCTGCAATAGCCGCCACATACACTTTTAGCGTGGAGGGGGACCCGCACTTGTTCAACAGCTCTTGTAGGAAGGAGAGCACCCATGAAGCCCCACATGTGTGTGGATCCAGGCTCTTAGTAGCGCACCATTTGGAGAACACTGACCATTTAGACGCATTGAGCCTTCACGTGGAAGGAGCTCTAGACTGCGTGATCGTGTTTACGACCCCTTCTGGCAAATCAACGGGTATCCGTTAATTATCCAGGCATGCATGCTTGATAGAGAAGATCTTTCCTCACTGGGATCGGCCATGGGGCTGAGTGCGACAGCCTAACTAGCTCTGGGTACCAGATTTGGTTCTGCCATCACGGGGCTATGAGGAGCACTGAGTGGCGCGTTTCCCTGATCCTCTTGATTACCTGTGGTAACAGCGAGATCGGAGGGAAAGCATACAGCGGGCGGCTGGGCCAGGTTTGGGCCAGCACGTCCTCGCTCTTTGAGAAAAACGTCGGGCAGTGAGCGTTGTCTTTTGACCCAAAAAGGTTGACTTCCGCCCTGCCAAACAGGTGCCACAGTAGCTGAACTGTCTGGGGGTGCAGGAACCATTCTCCCGGGGGAATGTTGTCTCTGGACAGTCTGTCTGGACCGATATTCAGGTGGCCTGGCACGTGCACGGCTCCCAGATTCCTGGATCTGACACCACCCTGTCGGTTCACGTAGGACACCATGGACATGTTGTCTGAGCGGACTAGCACATGGTGGTCCCGTATATGTGGGAGGAAGCGCTTGAGCGCGTTCTCGATCACTATTATCTCCAAACAGTTTATGTGGAGGCATTTCTCCTGGTCTGACCACAGACCAAAGACCGGTTTGCCCTCGAAAAGAGCGCCCCAACCTAAGTTGGATGCTTCCGTCGAGATAACTTTTCGGTGCGAGACGGCTCCCATTGTCACTCCCCGCTGCAGTCGAATGCCGCCGGACGCCCAGGCTCGGTGAGGCACTCGAGCGTTCAACCAGCGTTGTAGTGGGCGCATACGCAGTAGACCCAGCTGAAGCACTGCTGCAGCTGATGCCATACAACCCAGCATCCTCTGAAATGTTTTTAGAGGTGCGGCGCTGCCCAACTGGAAAGACGCGGCCAGGCGTCGGATAGTGTCGACAGCCGGGCCGTCATTGCCACAGAGTCCAGTTCCAAACCCAGAAAAGAGGTTGACTGACTGGGCAGTAATGAGCTTTTGGTCCAGTTGACCGTGAGACCCAGGCTTTCCAGGTGGCTGAGAAGCACTGTTCTGTGAGAGATAAGTTCTTCCTCTGACTGTGCTAGAATCAGCCAATCGTCCAAATAGTTCAAAATCCGCATGCCCTGACCTCTCAGGGGAGCGAAAGCCGTGTCCATGCACTTTGTGAATGTACAGGGTGCTAAAGACAGGCCGAACGGCAGAACGGTGTACTGATATACCTGACCGTTGAAGGCGAATCTCAAGAATGGCCTGTGACAGAGTATTATCTGAATCTGAAAGTAAGCGTCTTTCAGATCGAGGGGAAATAAACCAGTCCCTCGGGCGAATCTGCGCGAGGATCTGTCTGGTTGTGAGCATTTTGAACGGTCTTTTCATAAGAGCTTTGTTCAAATATCTCAGATCTAAAATCGTTCTGAGAGCTCCGTCCTTCTTGGGCACGAGGAAGTAACCGCTGTAAAAGCCTGACTCACTCAGAGAAGGGTGTACCGGTTCTATGGCCCCTTTGCACAGAAGTTGTGCTATTCCTGCACAAAGTAGGTGTGCTACTTCCCCATTCACTCTCGTCTCGGTTCGCGTTCGAAAGCGCGGGGGACGGCGAGCGAACTACAATGAATAGCCCTCTCTTACTGTGCTCAGCACCCATTCTGACGCACCTGGAATAGCTTCCCACACTTTCGCATGTACGGCTAGGGGCAGAATGGCCTCCGGGCTCCGATTGCCGCATTCTGCGGGCTCGAGAACCTGATTCGGAGGCGCGGGCGCAGTGTGTGCACTCTCGGTGCTTGAATACGGCGGCTCGCAGACAGCGATGGTTGGCTGTTTTGCGCACGATGTCCCGGAGGAAGTTACAAGGTGTTTTTTTTCCCTATTCACCTGGGTTTTTTCCCGTCTTAGAATTTAGAGGACAAATGCTTAATTTGCATAAAATAAATAAATCTCAGACAACTTGCAATGGTGTTTTTCATAGTTATTATGTAATATGGAATACATCACATATCATATATACACTGGGAACATTTAAGAGTGATATTGATTGAATATGTATGTCGGCCTTAAAAAATGACACAAATAAGGCTTAATTTCACCTTAAAAGTTGGTATTTTGCATATATATATACAAAAAAAAAGGCAGTGAGCCTCCATTATATCTTTGCTCTGACCCTTGACTATCGATCTAGAAACTTAATTTCCTCATCTTGATTGCCTACTTACAAAAAAAAATTGGGGAAAATGGTCCAACGACTGAGCAAGATAGGCAATTTGGCGGCCATTTTGATATGCAAATTAGAAGGTCAAAAACTCACAATTTCGCTTGGGAACCATTTTTTTGGGATTCAGCACCCTTGAAATATGTAAAGTAGGCCGGTTCCCGACTTGTACCCATAAATGCTCCTCACTTTCACTTTTTGGGTACATCCCATCTAGACTATTATAGGAGACATTCTTGTCTAGCTCCTCTGGCATTGAAACAATGTTGGACTGTGTACAGCTCACTCAGGGCGGGTCTATGCTTAAACTGCAGTGTCAATCAACAGTCGTGGGCGGGGCTTGTGCAAAAGTACGTCACATTGCCCCGAATCTGAGAACGGGTTCCAAAGAGTCTTAACCCACCACTGGATAGACAGACAGACAAAATATGTTATTTGCTAATTAAATTGTTAGCCTTTTTTATAACAGCAATGTTTCATGTAATGTCAAATCACCAAACGGGACTCGAGCAACAGCCTTCCCATGAGACGCTGCAGTACCAGAACCTTTCCGCAGGGCGGCGAACGAGCATTAGCTTCCAGCTTCCCTTCAGCGCTCCCTCTCTTCCTCCAGACTCCTAGAGGTCGCCATTCGCAGAAACAAGAGTGATGCCGTGTGCAGTTGGAGTTGCGTGCGAGAGGCGCTCAGAGAGACTCACAACAGTGAGGCGGACCTGGGAATGTATCAGCTACTGAAGCCGTACTTAACTCAGTACCTCCACACACTCGCCTACAAGAGCAGGAAATTCCCCGGCAGATAAAGCCCAGGAGGAGCGTCGCGCGTGTCCGTCCTAAAGCTAACCATCTACATGAGGAGGAAAGAGAGGTTTGTGACGAATCAGTCTGGACTCGATACTAGGACGGGCAGCAGAGGAGCACAAAGCCGGTGGAGTGTCTTTGGAGCGGGTGAGATCAAGCCCAGCCCCCCCCATACACACACACACACACACAGACAGACCGGCCTGCTGCTCTTAGCCTGTTGCTGCTGTGTATGTGATCTCATCATAACAGTCCCTCTTATATCTCACATATCTCAGAGATACACACGTCTGTAAGTAGTTTGGAGTTGTTTTGTTTTTGTTTAGAGGCTGGCTGTTGTATTTTGTAGAGGTATAGCGTTCTGCTGCTGGCTAATCAGTTAGCTGTAGCATATCGTCGTGTGTACAGCAGCCTCACGGACATGATGTAGTTTGATTATTAGATCTCTTTTTTAATTATTATTACAAGACAAACCATGTCTGATTTAAGGGCACGTGACATTAACCAACGAGTTTGGCGTATTTAAACCCCGCTTCTTCTACATGTTAACGGCTAAGTGGCGTCACTTGTTCCGTGCGACATAATCTCGTTTAATTCAGCGAGGACATGTTTATGCTGCAAAACTGTGTATAACATAAAATGTGAGTGTGCAGTTGACATCACTCGGCTTAAGTTGAACCAAACTGTGAATTTGCTGAGTAACTCGTCTTGTGTATGAGGAAACACTTTATGAAGAGCTAACTCTCATTAACTCTTGACTGGACTAATCATCTGGATGTCCCCTACCATCATTGGAGTCAGTGGACATTTGCTGGAGAAACGTTCACGCAGGGGCTTTTATTTGACTGCTTTTGGTGGATAAAGTCCAGGGAGAGACACGCGGCAAGCACCAGCCTGTATCCTCATCATTTGGCTGCTTAAGTGAGTCCCCAATGCGGAGGGGCTGAGTGCGCCCGGGACATGCTGAAGTGTATCCCGCTGTGGCGGTGCAACCGTCACGTTGAGTCTGTGGATAAGCGGCACTGCTCGCTCACTGCGGTGCCCGATGAGATCTACCGCTACAACCGCAGTCTGGAGGAGCTGCTCCTGGACGCCAACCAGCTGAGAGAGCTGCCTAAGGTAAGACTGCCATGATGACCCAGCACTTACATCTCATGTGTGCCTTCGTGCATGTTTCTTTACTTGCCAACCTCAACTATAAATTATGCGTAGACTTGTAGCTGTTTTGACACACATGGACGTGACTGGTTAAACCGTGGCTCTCTTTTCAAGGGTTCCACGGTCTCAGCAAGTTTGAACAATCAGGACATTTTAATATACGTATTGTATTCTTAGTTGTACTTTTCATTTCATGGGCTAGAATTTTGTCTTTGTGGGTGCTGTCTTTATAAAGAGAATTAAGGCAAGACATCAGAGTCAACGGGGTTACATTTTTTTTTAACTAAAATATATCACCTTACTTTCCCAGTTGATGAATCGCAGCACATTAGACCATATGTTTTGTCACACATTTTCTAACATTTTATTGTAAACATGCAAATTAGGTACTTTCTAAACAAATATGCACTCATTTGCAATGATGAGAAAATACTGTCAACAGCCAGAAGAAAAACAAAACAATTTTCCCATGTTTTTAGGAATAAAACTTTATATGAATTAAATGAATGATAAATTAACAAACTCCTCTGTAAAAGCCTTCAGAATATAAATAGGAATAAAAGTAGAAAGCTTGCCTTCTGTAAGTGCAGGTGAAGCGGACATTTCTGGTATGAGGGGGGGAAAAACTTGCCTTTAAATATGTATTGTAAATTAAATCTTCAGTCGCAAATAGATAGTGTAATAAAATAAATACTTAAATGTGTATTTTATGTTTTCTTTTCAATGGTCTTAAAGGTCCCATTCCATGGATTATTTTTATTATTTTATAATGTTTCCAGGGGTGCCCTTATAATGTTAGTATGTTTTTTAGATCAAATTTTTTTATAATTTAGAAATAAAAGGTATATTTCCTAGCCTGATTTCATTCCCTGTTTTGAACACTCTGTTTGAAGGGGCGTGTCTGCTGTGAGACTTCAGTGTAAACGCCCTCTGCTGTGATTGGCTGACATGCTTGCATATCAAATATCTGGCATTACATGTGGAACTATCTGGAAAACTTTTACTATTACAGCTATCTGGATTAACGAATCGTGAGAAGTTTTTTAAGTATTTAGATCTATTCCCATCACATAAAAGGTTGCAGTGATTATGAGCATTGAGCAGATGACAGCCTGTTGATCGCGTGAAAGATCTTATCATTGCAACGCAGTTTCTGCACTCTCACTAATGATTTCACCAATGCTAACATGAGGCATATAAATACAGTAAGAGCTTCGTTGTGCAGTGTAACAGCGTCATTGATTTCATAACGAGTTTTGGCAAGTGTCAGATAAACTCGCTCTGTGTGATTGACAGCAGCTTGGGCGATTGGAAAGGGATTGTTCTTTGATCGCTTTCTGTATATTAATCACAGTTTAAGTAAGATTATTTTCATCCTACTAAGAGAAACGATGTGAAGAGTGATCGCTACTTCCATATTAAATCACTACTTACCGCTTGCTGGAATATAGTTGAAATTGCCCCCTTCGTCAGTATGAAACGCTGAGAGAAGCCTGCTTGATATTATCCCAGGTTAGAAAAACAGTCCGTGGTGAAAAGGACAGAGCAAACTAACAACTTCGAATTAAACTTTTGCGGTATCCGATTATAGATAAACATCAACCACGTCTGTTGACATTTCGCCATCAATACGCCTGTGTTCCTGTGGGCGGAGGTTACGGTTCTAGTGACATCATTAAAGAAGGAAGTAGAGGGGTGTAGTCCAATCCAGCCGTTTTTTGTAGTCAACTTCTGTTAAATAAAATATCTCGCTTGGCATTGAACTTTGAGCTTTATAATTTTACAGATATTATTTATACTCTAACAACAACATTACACACTAACTAAAGTTTGAAACATGGGATCACATAGAACGGGACCTTTAAAGAAGACATTGTTATGGAAGCAAAATATCCCAAAATCTCAAACTTGACGAGTGCATGAAAAAACAATGGGTTTTGCCTGTAGTGTCTTGCCTTCAAAAGCCCTTACCCAGTAAGTTGAGCCTTCGAGAAGTAATTGGAAGAGTAATAGCAGTTCATTGGTCAAAAGTTGAGGGAATTATTCTGTACTAGGGGTGAAATAAATAACTGTCTCGTATAGCATGTATCCATAGAAAAATGGGGGAAAATCGTTGTTTGCACCCTTTTTTAATTCTTTGTTTGCTGGTCTTGTTCGATTTTTCAAGCAAGCATACTTTAAAAAACTTAAGAAATAATTTATTTCTTTTGCAGAAATGGCTCCTGTCTAAATTTGACAGTCTAGCCTCCCTTGGGAACACTTTAGCTTGTTACACATCTGTCTCACTAACTGCACTAAAAGCACTTTGCTTTGTCCTTTTAATTTGGATTTCCTCTGTGTTTTCTTAATGTGCGTGTGCACGTGAGAGATCCTGCTGAATTGGCTTTGAATGAAGTCCAGTAGCGTCTACATACAGTAAAACACACAAGTTTTTTTTTTAGTTTTTTTTACCTTGGGTATTTGCTCATGAGAGACTGTTAGTGTGTTGCCAGAGCTAACGATCCCTAAAGTACACTGATAGCAAAAAAAGCAAACATGCTTAATTCAACATTTAAAAACTACTGTAAGCTGTTGACAACTCCAGCCCAGTCCCTTTAGAGCTCTTATGTAGGCTTTATAATGCCAGTACTGTTGATGTTGCCTCATTGGCCAAAGACTCAAGCTTTGTTAGCCTATCTACAGTCAGCATTGCTAACAGGGTCAGACAGAACAGCACAGGACCATGATGTGGAACGGCTGATCTGAGCGGACATGTCAGGCCTTGAGCTTGAAGGTCTGTGTATATGTGTGTAAATTGTGTGCAGACAGTTGGCATATGGCTTCCCCTTGGCCCTGTGTCAGAGAGAGAGTGAAAGAGAAACAAAAATTCAGTCAGCTCATGTATAGAAAAAGAGATCTGAGGTATCTGAAGTGGTCGACCGATAATGGCTAAAGGTTTAGTGAACCGGGTAGCTGATGTCTGATATATGCTTAAATGGATAGTTCACCCAAAAATTTAAATTATCCCATGATTTACTCACCCTCAAGCCATCCTAGGTGTACATGACTATCTTCTTTCAGACATACGCATTTGGAGTTATATAAAAAATATCCTGGCTCTTCCAAGCTTTTTAATGGCAGTGAATGGCGTTCCTGATTTTGAAGTCCAAAAAAGCGCATCCATCCATGATAAAAGTGTTCCAAACGACTCCCGGGGGTTAATAAAGGCCTTCTGAAGCAAAGCAATGGGTTTTTGTAAGAAAAATATCCATATTTAAAACTTTATCAACTAAAATAACAAGCTTCCGGCAGACAGCCTACGCAAGTCGACTTACGCCAAAAGAGTAACACTTGACGCGACGTAGGAGAAGCGTAAGCTTTGATCCCTCTCACGGTTCAAACAAATAGGGCTGGGCAACAAACTCAAGCTCCTCTTCTCATCAAAATCCTCCAACATTTCTCTTTAAAAATTCTCGTTTTAGACTTCTAATTCGTGACTGGTGGCCGTAAATCGATCCATACGGCCGTTTGTCGGAAGCTAGTTCTTTTAGTTTATAAAGTTATAAATATGGATATTTTTCTTGCACAAATGCATCGCTTCGCTTCATATGGCCTTTACTATTAATCCCTGAAAGTCGTATGGATTACTTTTATGATGGATGAAATGAATGCACTTTTTTGGGCTTCAAAATCAGGACCTCCATTCACTGCCATTATAAAGCTTGCAAGAGCAATGGTATTTTTTTTTTTTATATATATAACTCTGATTGTAATTGTCTGAAAGAAGAATGTCATATACACCTTGAATGGCTTGAGGGTGAGTAAATCATGCGGTAATTTAAATTTTTGTGTGAACTAGGCCTATCCCTTTAATGCTGAGGTATTTGAAATGTATTTTTAATGATAGTAAGTTAGTTGCACACGTAATTTGCTACGTTTAAATGAACACATTTGAACACTTGATTGAAACGCTTAATATTGCACAGTTATAAAAAAAATTGCATAATATTCACAAAAATATTTGAAAACAGAAAATTTGTTCTATCCACTTTTATTTTATTGGTATCAGTAGATATTAGACATAAATTGAGCAGCTATTCATTAACATTCCAAAGTTTGGGGTCAGTAAGATATATATATATATATATATATATATATATATATATATATATATATATATATATATATATATATATATATATATATAATTATTATTTTTTTTTTTTTAAGAAATGAATACTCTGTTCAGCAATAAATATTTCAAAAGTGACAATATTTTGAAACAATGTAAATGTTACTATTTCAAATAAATGCTCTTTATTTGTTCTTTTGAACTTTGTTTAATCAAAGAATCCTGAAAAAAGGCATCACCGTTTCCACTGATAACATTGCTAAGAAAAAAATATAATTTTTGAGCAGAAAATTTGCAGTTTAGAATGATTTCTGATTTCTTTGCCATCACAGGAATAAATGACATTTGAAAATATTGAAATAGAAAACATGCTCATTTTCCCTTTTTTACATTTAGATTTTTTTTTCTGTCATCTAATGCTAACTTCAAGTTAATTTTTAACATTATTAAATTATCTATACCAAATCTTGAAATGAATCCATTTTGTGTGTACATTAGAATGTTGTGACGACTGAATTCACTTGTATCATTTCAATTGGTTGATTAGTTAACATTTGCCTATTGTTTTCAATTAATTAATTAGTTCCAGGTTGCTCAGCAGTGCTCTTTTCGTCTGAGTAGTGCTCCATTATACGTTTACTGTAACACTTAGATGGATGGTCTCAGCAGGCCTGAGCCTGTTCTCTGGAGAAGGCCATATGGTGACTCCGTGTGTCGCCGCTCCGCCATGTGCTGAGATTTAAGATGCTTACAGTTTCTTCTCCCCCAGACTCACTCTGAACACTCTGCTGCCCTCGTTTCTACTTGTGATACTTCAGTATAACGACAGATGTGTCTTTCCTCTTTTTCTTAGAGACTGCTTTTATCAGCATGGATGATGTCCACATGTTTAGCTCCTAGAATACATTGTGCAGGTTTTGGGATTAGCGCTGTAACATGACTCGTCTTAATGCTTCTCAGGTCATGACCCTCTGCCATTGGGTGTGAGCTGATTTCAAGTGTTTCAGTATGTTTGAGGCTGACTGTATAAGATAGTTGCATGCTTGCATAGACAGGGTCATATGTGTCAACTGGCACAGTATTTTAGGCTGAACAAATGAAGGTTTAGTTGCTCTTGTTCACTACAGGTCTCTGAATGCCCCACCTGAACGGCTTATGTTCACCTTAATGCTAGGATATGTATAGTTCAGAGAAGCACCTTATAGCAAGTCCAAAAATAGAAATGTTTCAGTTAAATGCAGGGCACAAAGCAGGATGAAGTATGGGAAATTACCTCAGACAAAACGATGAGTGTTATGTGCAGCAAATGACTTCGGATCAAGTGTTCTGCCAGCTCACATTTTAATATGAGCACCTGGGTGGCTCACAAAGTGCCTTGCAGCCTTTTCCTGGAGTTGGTTTACATGGGAATACATGTTGCTGAACAGTCTGGGAACTGAAGCCCCTGTATTGCCGCTGATAAAACTGTAGGCCAAAGCTGGCAGCGGTCGAGGAATTCCCCATCACACCCTCCAAAAGCATCAACGTGAAGCTTCCACTGTGTTTAGTCACTACGCAATCTCTAATCCTCACTGTTTCTGTCCTATTGTGTTATAGTTGAGCATCCGCTTGTCACAGTAAATTCCTTACTTCGGAGATGTTGAGCGCTAACTGGATTATCCCAGAATGCCCTTATCCACATTCACAAAGCACAGGAACGGCATTAGCTGTATGCCAGCACAGTTTAATCATTAACAAGTGGATCACACACCCATATGTCTGTGGTTTAGGAGGTTCCTGGGGAAGCTTTCGTAAATGTGAAGTCTTTACGTTTTTCCTGAAGGGCTTGGGAGGGAGAAACACTCTTTGGCTTTGACAGTTGTGGAAGATCTCGTGACGGGTTACATAGTAGGCTCTTTCAGCTAATCTGACGTCTCCCACCCAGCTGCACATATTAAATGTCCAGGCTTATTATCACAGCTCTCACTGCATTGTCCTCCTTTATCAGCCTGTGACTCGAATGACGACTGTAAAGAAAGAGAAGGAAATGTTAGTTGGAGTTGTGAGTTTTGAATGAGCAAAATACTAGCTAATATATGTTTTCTTTTAGGTCAAGGTTTCAAGCCTTGCTGTTCTTATCGGCACCCAATACAGCTTTTTGATAACAGACCATTTGGTACAACAAAGTCATTTTGCTGCCACCACCAACAGGAAACAATGTATTGAACTCTAAACTTAGAAGTAAAGAGAAACTAGGAAAACCAATAACACGTTTTACCTATTGCATGTAATAGTAGTGCTTAATTTGTTGGAACCAGAAAGTGGTTTTTCCAGCTCAAGTAAGTTTCAAGGAGTTGTTTTAATAAATGGCCTGTTTTTCATGGCAGATTTGTTCTGTTGTCTACAGAACAGGTTTAATCTATGTGGGGCTCCTCCCTGCCCTGCCCCTACACATCTAATGTTCATAGGTGCCTGTCCAAAAGGTGTTCCTCTAACCTGTGAGCTCCACGTTTGTGCATTGAAAGGTGTGAAATAATACTTGACAAGACAACCTGATGCATCAGTCTGATTCATGCAGTTCAATGGAGAGAAATTATATACATAATTGCATGACCATGTTTTTCTTACTGGGAGTCTTTCGGTGCTTTAAAACAAAGTTAGTTAGTTGCAAGTAATTACGCATAATTTACTGTTATTACTGTAATAAATACATGTAACATGTATCAAGGACACTTTAAGTGTTACCAAATAAAGTGTTAACATATTTTTGACACTTATTCATACAACAGTCTTCCAGCTGCTGTACTCTTGAAACTTTGTTGCTTAACTTTTCGTGTTGCCTTTTGTTTTTTTCTTGTTGTTGGGAATTAAAAGGAAAATGTAAAGATGTAAGGACAATTTATGCGTTAGATTTCAGACCTGTGTGTTTTAGGACTGTGTGTTTTAGTACTGTGTGAGCGTTTCACTCAGTGGAAATTGGAAAAGTGGAAATTACTCTGCGAAAGTGAAAAATTATTTGGCCAGACGGTGCTAGTGCCATCTGACACCTGATCAAAACTCATGAAATTTAATATCAGAAGAAAAACTCCCTAATCTTGGACACTTTTGTGTTTCACACCGTGATTGGTGTTTTTTTGTTGCTTTCCATTCAAGCCAAAAGAGATGGTTTGGAGGGATTTTCGCTGCTCTTTGTTGCATCTCGCCCATTCCCCTAAAAGTTGTTTTTAAAGGTCCCATTGCATGGATTATTTTATTATTTTAGAATGTTTCCTGGGGTGCCCTTATAATGTTAGTATGTTTTTTAGATCAAAAGTGGTTATAATTTAGAAATAAAAGGCATATTTCCTAGCCTGATTTTAGCCTCTGATTTGAACGCTCTGTTTGAAGGTGCGTGTCTGCTGTGAGACTTCAGTGGAAACGCTCACTGCTGTGATTGGCTGACATGCTTGGATATGAAATATCTCACATTACATGTAGAACTCTCTCAAACCTTTACTATTACAGCTATTATACGTTTTTACTTTGGGATACAAGTGTTAGTGTTGGTTACTGAAATCAGTATAATTTTTTTTTATTTTGTCATGTCACGACTGCCCTCCTTTTACAGCATCAACATTTTCATCCATCTTGTGGACGTCATGGGAACTAAGATTCACTTAAAGTAGGAACTGAATATCTTTTCCAACTTGAGAACAATTTTTCTTCATTAGTAATATCTGAGAGGTAAATTTGGTGAAAGGCAGCTCTTTATATGCAATTATACGGCAGTGTTGAATTTCATTTTTAGCTCCTTCCATTCTTGATCATGTAGACAACAGGTTAAATAAAAATATAAGGATTACGTAATATAGTGCGTATATTTAGCAAAATGGCAATGAAAACGACCGTTTTAGTAGCAATCTGGAGCCCTGAAACAAGTTCATTGTCCAGGCTAATGGCATCTTTGATACACATTGTTTTAGAGCTGATTTAAGCTGAAGGAAACAGACCATCTGAGCATATGACTATTTTTCCTAGATTTCTGCAGTGGTAAACAGCTCATTTTGTCATTACTGTTACCCCAACCCAGCATCCCTCCTTTGTGTGGCCGCCCTGGGCCCGATTACTACTTTCATTCATCTGTAAAAAATCATGTTTAACCCCATGTCCCCTTCCTCTCTGCTGCACGAGCTGTATCGTCCCACTAAGCTCGTCCCTCAGGGGTCTCTTGACTAGAGCGGCTGTCTGCAGCTGTCCTGCTCCAAACGTACAGTCAGTGCTCACTGGATGGATGAGATCTGTAGAGAAGTGAAATGAACTACGTTCTGTCTGCCGTCCAGGCCTGTGTTTATACTGGAGTGTGCAGTCTTCCATAAAATACCGCAACCAAAGGGTAATGCTAGTGTTTTCTTATGTCAAAGTATTTTTTTAAAGCTCTTAAGCATATTTTGTAGTTTCTTGGCATCACAGGTATGCTTGAAACAAGCACAGTTTATTACACATCACCTTGCTATGCTGTAACTGCAGCAGGTAGGGTATTAAAATAATCTTTCATTACTCACTAATTTGCTTAATTGGCTTATCAGGCCAAACTGTAAGCCCCACGCTCTTATTTGGCGAGCTTACCTCATACCACATGCAGAAAAATCATTGGACAAATATGTTAGCCAACAGGATAACGAAAGCATCTTGAAAATAGGCAGTAATATTTTCAGTAAATGAAAACGTGGATTTAATTTAAGTGGAATTTTAATCCAGCTTGTGACATGCCATCGGCTGCTTCATGATTCTCAATGATCTTTAGTATAGCGCTCTTGACTTGAATCTGGAGCTTTTAAAATTCATATTGTTTAGTTGGTGATTTACACTAACATTCAAAGGTTTGGGTTTGGTAAGATTTAAAAAATATATTTTCTAAAAGAAGCCTCTTATGCTCACCAAAGACTGCATTTATTTGATAAATTCAGTAAAAACGGTAATATTGTGAAGTTGTGTAATATTGTAAAATTGTGTTTTAATATGTAATTCATTCCCGTGGCATAGCTGAATTCAATTTTCAGCATCTTCAGCAATTTTACTCCAGTCTTCAGTGTCACATGATCCTTCAGAAATCATTCTAATATGCTGATTCGGTTTTCAAGAAACATTATTATCAATGTTGAAATCAGTTCTGCTTAATATTTTTGTGGACATGTTTTTTAGGACTCTTAGATGAAGTTAATAAGAACAGCATTTATTATTAGAAATATTAACAATATAAATGTTTACTGTCACTTTTGAACAATTTAATGCTTCAAAAATGCTTCATTTAATTGCTGAATAAAAGCTTTAAAAAAGTTAATCTTAAAAATCTCACTCACCTGAAACTTGTGAATTGTTCTGTATAATCATACGGAATATATTGGTAACATTATATATTACAAAATTGACCTTTTCTGCCCCTTTGCCTGTTGAACTTCTATCGTTGTCTCACATTCCAAATCCTAATCCACATCATGCCATCATGCAGTACTTGGACCTTAGGTAAATTGACCTTGGAATATGGTAAATTGGCATTAGCTTTGAAAGTATTTTTTATAACACAGTGGTGTTTAGCATTTATATAATAATATATAGTTATTCGCCATATTACCATGTATGTGGTTGTATATACACACATATATATATATATATATATATACACACATATATATACAAACATATACATACACACATATACATGTGTGTATTTGTGTATGTATGTATGTATGTATGTGTCCTTGCAGTATAAAGATGTTTCTATAATTTCTGGCTAGTTTACTTTATTTATTTTTTGTAATCATAACCATACAAAACTGAATAATGAAAACCAGTATAAACGGGTAAATCTTCTACAAATATTTTCTGACATACTGGAGTTCTTGTTAAAACATACTTATTCTGTGCATTTTCAGCACTTTTTGTGTGGATTCATTTTAAGTTTGTCCATCAAAAGTGTGCTTTCACTTTAAGTGAGCAGTGTTGCAAAAATAGATCCGCGCCGAAACCCGTGCTTCACTGCTGCTCACTCGACGCTTCTGCTTGACGCTCACGCGCTGCTCCTGCTGCCTGTGTGAATGCACTCATTGATTAACATGCACGGCGGGAAAAAAAACGCACTGCTCACGCGGCACTGACATTTGCGGTGTGAAACGGCCGTAATTCACGAGGTTCCTACATGTGCGTTTCATGTGCACGTGTGATGCTGATGTTGCGCGATGTTAATCATGCGGCGCCCGAGTGCATTTGATCGGTATAAAATCGGCATATGTCAGTCTGACCGGTCGGTCGCCGGTCATGGCCGATCACATGAAAATCGGTCAATTCCGGTCACCAGCCGATCAATCGGTGCATCTCTAATTTTTCCTTGCTCACAATTTGTCATTTGTAATAATGTGTTTTGAGAATCTCAATCAAAACAACTACAAATTGTGAGCAAGGAATACAAGCTGTTCAACTGTCTCAGGTTTCAGTGCTGATCTGCGGCATGTGATAATATTCCCACTTGTGCTGAAAGCTGTCTCGGATGGGACACGTGTGGCAGGGATGCTGAGATATTTTTTTTGCCAGGCTGGCCACTCGTGGAAAATTGGCCTCATGCTGCCTCCACCATTCCAGGGGGTTTGTCTCACCATCAACTTCAACTGTCTGTAAAAAGCTGTTAAGCTCCATTTCAACGGACTCTCTCTCTGACTGAGGGACAGCTTGGCATTTACGTGATTTTATTTTGAAGAAGCTGCCCAAACTCCTCTTCTTTCTTCAGCAGCTTCGACTGGTGGCAATGACACTCCCTCTGCAGACTTTCTTTGTTCAGCTGCAAGACTCTCCATCTCTGCTGCAGCTTTGACCTTCATGTAGTCCACTCTCTCTGCTTCTATGTATGTGGTTTTAAAGCGAGGGTCGAGAAGGGAAGCCATGTCAAGCAGCTCCTGGGTGGATTGGTCTGCATATTTCTCATTAAAATAGTCAAGAATCGGCTCATTGGTGAACTGGGTATCATCATCATGTGGCTTAAGAACCTGCTCATTGTAAAGATGAAGCACAGGTTTCAAGTATGAAACACTCACGTACTGTGTACCCCAGACAAGGCATCTGTGAACTCCACAAGAGGGCTTAATGCTTTATTCACAGATTCAAGAGCATCCATGTCCTGCCATGTTAGAGCTAAATGTCTGGTCTTTTTGTCAGCTTGCAGGACACTTAACGCAGCTTGCGTTAGAGCTTTCTCTTGGCCTATGACCCTTTCGATCATTTGTTGCTTGGAGGCCCATCTGGTTGGAAGTCTCAGTGATGAGTTGTGAAGCTTTGCGCCATCATCTCTCCAGTGTGATGTTTGGGAAAGTAGGAAGTCTGCAGACATCTACTGAATAATGTCCAGTCATTGATGAAGTGTATTAAGCTCATATACAGCTGTGTAGTTCGGCTCGTCCACAAACCAGTTGTCATTGCGAAGTGTAAAACATTGCCAATCTCCTGTTCAAGTTTCCCTCGGCATTCTCCGTTCAATCGTGGCAACTCAATTTTGCTGAAGTGCTTGCGGCTCGGTATCACATATCTCGGATCAAGGGTTTCGAAAGTCTCGACCCCTCCTTTTCCACAGTGTAAACTGGTGCCATGTCTTTACAGATATACATCATAATGGCCTGTGTTATTTCTTTCCATCTCTTTGAGCTTTTTTTCAAAACACGATGCCGTTAGTAAAAGATTCGGCCAAACTAGTTTGAATCTGAGGTGATTGCATTGTTTTGGTTTTAGCATCGGAGGTTGACGGACCGCTTGATGTATGGTGTATCTTTTGGCTTTTATGATATTCACGCGTGCGTTTCATTTTGAGGTGATGAAACAAATTACTTGTGCTACCGCTGCTAGTGAGCACATTACTCTACATAGTTTGCAAATCATGTTTTTCTGGTCTTCGGCAGATTTTGCAAACCCAAACCATGTCCACACCACAGATGTCGCACCTCCTGTGCTTGTTCATCTTTCTTTGTTTCAAACGTGCAAACTCTTGATCAGTCTCATGTGCAGCGTCACGCACGCTGCACGTGAGTTAACCACGCCCACTTATTTGCATGTCGCGGTATACACGGAATAAAAAAATCTGTTACGGTTCACATTTGCCGCGGTAACGAGATATACCGTCATACCGCCCGGCCCTAAACCCAATCATAGTCATTGCATTTGAACTGAAACTGAAGAGTGAATAAACACCGGTAAACTTAAGTGTATTTCTAGTGTGTTAATACACTTAATCAAACGTGTTCTATATGAGTTTAATCAGATATATTCAACATACGTAATTTTACAACTTCAATTTACACAAAAGGAAATAAATGCACATGTGAACTTGACCGTGCTTAGCTGAATGTTTAACTCCCGTTGTGGATGTGCTCTTCCCGTACAACACAGGAAACATAAGAACAAAGAATTCACAACACACCTTTACAATAGGGTTCTTATTATAATGTTATGTATTTGGCAGATTTGCTCTGTACATCTTGCACTTAACTGTATTTTATGATCAAACTGATGATCACTGCATGCTTTCAAATTCCTAGTTTCACTTTATTTTTCTAGTTTGGACGGCATGCTGTCAACGCTAACCAGTCTTTCCTCAGGTAATAATAATTCGTTACATTTATTTAGCGCTTTTCTACTCAAAGCGCTTTACATGGAAGGGGGGAATCTCTTCAACCTCCACCACATTGGTGGATGCGACGGCAGCCATATTGCGCCAGAACGCCCACCACACACCAGCTTACTGGTGGAGAGGAGACAGTGATGAAGACAATCAGTATGTATGGGGATGATTAGGAGGCCATGATGGACAGAGGCCAAGGGGCAAATTTGGCCAGGATGCTGGGGTTACACCCCTACTCTTTTCTGAAGGACATCATGGGATTTTTAATGACCACAGAGGGTCAGGACCTCGGTTTAACGTCTCATCCGAAGGACGGGCCAAGGTACCACTCAAAATGCTGCAATAACCAATCAGAAAAAAAGAAAGGTTTTGTTTTATTTTTTAAGTCACTGCGATCATCGTTTTCATGATCAATCGTCGCTGTCACAGTAGCCTACCTGTGCACATCCCTAATTGGCAGCACTGAAAGGAGAAGCTCGCTAGTGATTTAGGAGCTTTGTGTAGATTATATCAAGATACTATGTACCCCTTAACCTGATTGTTTTAGAAAATATAAAATTGCACTGAACAAAGAACAACATTGAGGCATCCATAACTCGTTTATAAGTGAATCTGAGAACGGCTCAGTAGTTAGTTTCACTGTATGCACCTCACTCTCTTGGCCAGAGCTCATTTAGTCTGGTCATTGTCTTGACTTTCTGCCTTTGTCTTGTGAGCCAGCACATGAGATTTCAGTAAGTGAGGGCTTCCCCCTACGGCCCACAGAACTGGGCCAGCAGTCCACATAAATCACAGCTGCCATTGTGTGTGCTGCAGTAAACCTACCCTCATCCCCCATCGCTCTCCTCCCTTCTCGCCTCTTTTCTCGTGGTGCTCAGACTTTAGAGGACTTTGAGATCACACTGTGCTGAGCCTCTTTCACACAATCTTCTCTTTCTCTCTTCAGAATTCTCTTCGACTTTAAATTTATTATAACACCACAGCATTTCATTTTTATTTATTTATTATTTTGTCTTTCTGGACATTGTCTAAAAAATTTGTAAAGATTTTCATCAGCAGACACCATACACCATATCAACAGTGAAGCATGTTGGTGGCAGCATCATGCTTTGAGGCTGCTTTTCTTCATCTGGAACTGGGGCTTAGGTGAATGTGGAGGGAATCATGAATAGCTCCAAGAACCAGTGGAATTTAGAAGCTGAGAACTTTCACCTTTCAGCATGACAATGTTCCAAAACACATCTAGATCAACAAAAGAATGACTTCAACAAAAAGATTAATGTTTTGGAAAGCTGCCAGAGCCCAGACCTGAATCCTATAGGAAATTTGTGGGGGGACCTGAAGATGGCTTTGCAAAGGAGATGCCCTCACAATTTAACAGATCTGGAATGTTTTTGCAAAGAAGAGTAGGAAAATACTCCCAAGTCAAGATGTGCCAAGCTGACAGACTCCTGTCCAAACAGACTAAGTGCTGTAATAAAATCTAAGTGTGCTTCAACAAAGTATTAGCTCTGGGGTGTGCACACTTATGCATTTATTTAATCCAAGTTTTTTTTTTCTCTCTGAAATGTCACTTGGCTTTCAGTGGCTTTGCATAGGTTGTAATTTTTAACATTAAACGTGCAAAAGTTCTAATATGATTTCTTTGTTTAATTTTTTTACATTATTATAATGTAATTATACTGTTATACACTGTATAACATTGCATAGCATGGCAGCAGGTGCACTGATGCCCATGTGTAAAATTAGTCCTTGTTGAAGAGAGGAAACACTGGTTGAGCTGCTAATTAAGAGCAGGAATAGGGCTGTGATGTTTTAACACGCTGGCACTGAAATCTCGCTGCGGCTGCCAGTTCCACAAGAAACAAAGCACTCTTCTCGGCTCTTATCTTCTCACACTCTCACACTCACTTGTTTCATGAGATTATGCTCTTGATTTGGACCGGACTGCAGACTGAGAAGCCTCTACTTAAACCTGCCTGAAATGTGTTACCCTGCATCCTTTTGTCTGAGCTGCTTGGAGCAGCTGGCTCACACATCCTGTCCCCGCCCCACTCAGGGAGTTTTATTCCGGAGGAGGATTAACGCTTAGAGCCCCTCACCCTCTCCGAGACACACACAGATTCTCTCTCTCTCTCTCTCTTTCTCTTTCTCTTTCTCTTTCTCTTTCTCTCTCTCTCTCTCTCTCTCTCTCTCTCTCTCTCTCTCTCTCTCTCTCTCTCTCTCTCTCTCTCTCTCTCTCTCTCTCTCTCTCTCTTTCTATCTTCATTATTGAATGTAGAAAGTACACCTGGTGACAGTGTGCATATAAATGCACTATTTTTGATCAGCATCTGTTTGAATGCCTCTGTCACAGAGTTGCACCAGAAACATGAGCCAGTCACCTGTCTTTCTGGGTAAACATGGGCGGCACCAGTGCAGCCGTGTTTACCACAGGTCACACAGCTCAAGCTCCGCTCCTCTCTGTTCACCTCCGACCAGGAAACACACCCTATAATCATTTACAGCCTGTAGACCTAATGCTTTACTGCGTTGCTTATGTTTTCTAGGCTCTTAAACACAGAACCCTGCATTTGTGTGTACTTACTCTGTGGTGAATCTTTGGCTGTTTTAGTTGTTACAGTGAGCTCTTGTGACTTGAACCATAGGAGACAAACTTTACAAACATAATACGTTCCCAAATTTTTTTGTTGCATATATTAAAGGGGCTGAATGTAGAGTTCAGAAACCCTTGTCATTAGCAACCGCGGTGAGAAAACGGCAGTTTTCATGAATCCGGCCCCTGGTCACATTTTTATCCAAAACATTTTGGTGCATCCTTAATTTTTATCCGCATGTTTTGATGCAAGTTGTGAGCCTTGATACCTGGGCCGTCTAGATTTCGAAACAGTTGCAGTTACTGTACATTCAAGACAGCACGTGCTTCACCCCCAAGCACTTCCTCATGATTACTGTTTACTTGTCACAATATGAATGTTTCCATGGATCTGACCCTTCCAGCAGCTCCTCCTCTATCTGCCTCAACACCTGTCGTGTAAATCTCTCTCTCTCTCTGTGTGGAGCACATTGTTTGAGTGTGCTGTAGGACAGAGTAAACACACTCCAGTACAGATGGCCCAGTCTGGCTAATATCCTCTCCAGATACTGGGATAGGTGTCACTGTTGATGCCGTCTGTGCGGCTCCCTGCAGTCTGAACTCTGACAGAAGGTACAGACCTTTTATTGCAGTAAGCCATTAATAAGGCAAGGGTTAGGGCGGCTTATATGTCTTGTCTTTGTAAATGGCATGTTTTCCATGAGAAAAGTTGGATGCAGCATGCTGATACTATGCGCTAGTGGTCTTTCCTCTAGTTTGCTTGTTCTTGTTGGTGACTCATGCAACAGAAGCTGTATAGCAAATCCCCACAGACTCCCGTTTCCATGGCCACAGGATGCAAGGCGAGCCCACGTGGAAAGCACACTGCTGTTGCTACATGGACATGTAGCATCTCCGACTCCTACGTTTTATCTTTGTTGGAAGTTAGTACAGTACAGTCAAATGCAAAATGCATCTAACTACAAATGAACAACAACATTGAGAAAGGAAGGAGTTAGGGTTGTAACGGTATGAGATTTTCATGGTCTGATAATCATCTCCAAAAATTTCACGGTATACGGTATTAAACCATTATTATTATTATTATTATAATCATCAGCTACAATGACCCTTAAATGAATGAAAACAGAGTTTTTTTTGTTTTTTTTTTACATATGGTTTATTAAAAATAAAGCTGCACATCTCCCATTTGAACAAACATGTCTAATCAATTGAATTAATAAAACCATAACTTTATTTTTATTCTTAATTTATTTATTATTTAAGGTAAATATAAGATAATAGAGTCTTATGAAATGTATTTTATTTCCTCAGAAATTCTGGGTTGTCTGATATAATTTGTCTGGATTCTATGATTTAATACAAATATATTATTGGGAAATGCAATCAGATGAAATGTAACAACTTTTGTTTGTCTGCAGATCTGCACAACAGAGATTTACTAAATTAAATCAGCTAAAAAACTATTTTATTTCTTAAATGTTTAAATAAACTTTTATTGTTGTTGTTGTTTTAACTTTAAGTTGGCTACATTCTATTGTACAATTGTAATGTATTTCTTTAAGCTAAACCGAACTTTTATTCTGACAGGTTGCACTAAACTATGAGTTTCAGTCAGTGTATTTGACGATGATTCTTTTAAATAAAATTATGAAATGCTACTTAAGTTCTCTCAGAGCAGCTCTGGATATGTTCATGTGTTCACGTCCTCACTTTGTGAGTGAGACGGCAGACGCTTTAAACACTGAGTGTCACACACACTTGAGTATGTAGGCGAAACGGCGCTGCTCATTCACACAGACCAAGCAGAATTTAGATTTACATTATAGCAGTTTTTTTGCGCTGTATATTATAGACACACTCCTATAGCGATTTGATTTCATGCACAGCTATTTTTTTAATTTATTCATCCATCTATCAAATCGCGCATTTTACGTGACATCTGCGTTATATTGTAAATTCCCTCAACAACACGGAAATAATACAGCCTTAAGTTATAAATGAACTTTATCTGCAGGGAAGGATAGTGTTCGTGAATATGGGAGAACATGTTCGACGTATTTCCTTTTTTTGCAGCCACTCTTCGACCACATTTCTGTACACTACTCAACTGGATATCCATCTTTAAGGAAAACACTGCGTTCGTTTTTCGGAGACCCAAAGTATTCCCACACTGCAGAAGTGCAGATTTAAACTTTTTTGTCGGCGGGGGATAGAGATTAGAATTCGCAGCCTCTGTCTCAGACATTTTCTCCGCTGCACATGCATTGGTGGAGTCTAAGCAGTCAAGTGGAAAGAAGTTGCATATGCGCAGGTGAGATGTGGTTTAATTTTTTTTTTTCAAAACCTTGGGTCAAATGTTCCAAACATTATCAAATGTTCACGATATGATAATCGTACATGTCAATATCGTGATAAACCATACCGATATACCGTTAAAACCCTAGGAGGAGTATGTAGTCCCCTACTGATCTCTCACTTGATTTGAGACAGTTATCATGACAACAAAATAAAACGTTTGTATTTTTTCACATCTAATAAAAAAAATCTGATCTTTTTAGTTTGTGTATTAAGTGGCCAAACTAAAAAGATTTTATTTTATTTTTTTATTTTTTTATTTATTAGTTAGATGTGGAAAAAATATGAACTTTTTATGTTGAAGAATTTGGAGCATTTTTTATTTATTTATTTTTTGTCATGTGAAAGTGCTTCATTAATTGACTGCAGTGAAAAGCAAAGTTACAAAGGTCTCACAGTCAAGAAAGGAAGGAAGTTATCAGCTATGCACTTTCATATTTTGTTTGATCTCATTGGTGGTCAAACACTCTGACTGATAACTTCACTTGTGGCTTTAAAGGTTTCATTGACCTGAACTCTAGTACAGGTCAACAGAAAGAGCTTTTAAAATGGCACCTAAATAAATGATGACTCTGTCAGCTGGCAGTAGCCAAATTTCCGTCCAAGGATTTTTTTGTGAACTCCCGTTAAAGCATCGTTTCTCTGTAATGTTCAAAGGTGCAATAAAATCTATTGTTCATATTATTAAAATGTATATAAAATGATTTTATTACTGTTCGTATTTAGTAAGAATAAGACGTGTTACCTTTCGAAACATCATTCATACTTATTTTTGTAATTATTCTTTTTTTGATAACACATCTTAATTTGATATTTCCTTTTAATCAGCAGTGATTTGATGTTTTTGATTGATCTGATGTTATTGAACTCAGAACGAACCAGAACAAATAACTTTTTTTGCTCTTTTTGTTGCTTTTAAAAAAAACTAATTTAAAAACTAATTTAAAAACTGTAAGTTTAATGAATATTCATTTTTTTATACTGTACATTGTAATGTTGTGATGCCAAAATTAACATTTAATGCTACTGATTTTAGTCTTTAATGTAGTGTTTTTAGGGGACACATAAACCTTTCAGACCAGATCATTTACTGTCATTTAACAGATGGTTGTTGCAGGTACAGAAATAAAAAAATTGTAGGGCTGAACTTGGATCTCTACGTGGGACTGAACCTGCAACCTTTATCAACCCAGTTTCTTAACTACAAAACAACCATCACTCAACTTTTACGTGCAGCTTTTGCTTGGAGATTGAGTTCAGCCTGAAAGTGAGAACTCTGTATGTAAGGCTACTTTTTGGATCTAGTTGAGCTTTGTAAAGAAATTTCTCTCATTCCTCGCCAGTTAGGAATGTCTCCAGTTTCTGCTTAGCAACTGGATTTACTTGTTAGATATCACTCATCTTTTTATATCCTGCTGCTTCAAGGTTCTTAATACAGCCAATATGCAATTAGTTAATACAGTCTTGGCTAATGATGATAAATGTCTTTTTTGAATATGTTATTTGTTCCCATAAATCTACATAAACAGAACAACACAGAATTGGAATCTACAGGTCTTTTTTTTTCAGCACACTCTGATGTTAGCAAGTTCACAAGGTTGATAGTTGGGTCATCTAGATTATTGGATCGTAAAGGACCAACAAGCACATGTTGCCAAAATGTTTTTGTTTAAAATACATGATTTTACAATAATATTAGAGGAGTGAAGCATCTTCGAAGTCACAGGAGCTTCTTCATGTCACAGGAGGCTGTAGTCATGCACCTCTCAGGGGTCCCGACTGAACCTCAGAGACAGACATACTGCACAAACCTCATCACAACACTCACTCTTAAGGCATATTCACACCTGGAGCAGATATTCACTATGAATAAATCCTTAAATCGAAACTGCATTCCTGTGGATCTGTTCAGACCAAGACTACAATTAGTCCAGTAGCAGGACAGATTTTTGTCTGTCCCTCATCTGACTTCAAAAACTGAACAATTAAGTCATGTTTTCTTTCTTTTTTTGTTTGCAATGGGTGGTAGACCCAGTTGGCCTGAGTAAACTTCTTCAATAAATGTTCATTATGCTCTTAGTGTGAATAGTTTTGCTTTTGGTGAATAGGAGAAATGTGGTTTTGCATTTTATGAAGTTCTGCGTATAAACACTGTGAACCAACCAGGAAATCAGGCTCAATGCAGTTTAACCAAGTATGACCACATTTACCAGGTATTCTTCCGTGTTTCAGTTTCCTCCTCCTCCTCCAAAAAAAAATTCATTTAGCACTTCACTAATGTCGTACTCATGTAATGGGCTCAAAAGGAGGACTGTTTTGTGTGCTTGTTCATGCATGTGTCAGCCTGTCTGTGTTTGTATCTGCAGCCTGGTTTGTCCGTGTACGACTCCTTTGGTGCCTCAACAAGCACAGTGCCCAAAAAAGACCAAAATGGCCCTTTGTTTACCACAGGGTGTGTGTGAGAGTGAGTGAGTGAGGGCTCAGGCGCTGCTGATTTGTTGACATGTGTGTTTGTCTTGTTGATTCCTCTGTTTTGAGAGTGCTGTGGCGGACAGGAAGTGAGAATAATGGAGAGAGCTGAGGAATGTAGTGTTTTTGTTTTGCAGTGCCTTTCTAACCATCACACTGCTGCCGAGACCAGAAGAACCTTAACCAGCTCAAATACATCACTTACTCGCTCTCATTCTCCGTCTAACACACTGGCCTAATCAGACTCTACAAGCTCTTCTGTGTAAACCTGAGCTGTGGTTATAAACAGCCATGACAAGTGACAGGAGTTGTCAGTTTGGTGGTGTTCTTGGTTGCCCCCCCATCATCCAAATCCTCTTGCAAGCGGGCGGGTACCCGACTGGTGAACCACTAATATTTTATGTAACGTGGAATAATATATAAACGTTGTCATTTGCAGTGCACGTGACATTGCTGTGCTACTCACTGTACGCAGTCACAAAAGCTTATCGTTTGGCAGTGCCGACACAGATTTGAGTGTTGCTGTGTTATTTTGTCTGTTCTTTAAACAGCACTCATCTTGCTTCAGCTCCACTAGTATGTCTCAGTATCTGGAGGAGGAGCTGTTCACTAGTAACGATTCAGCAGTGATCATACAGCTTGGCTTGAGAGTCTGCTTGAGAAAGTGGATCTCAGTATGTTCAAACTGCATGTTTGATGTGTCTGGTCAGTGTCCCTCATGATGGTTTGTTTAAGCTCACATTACAACAACAGATTTGTTGAGTCTTTCTGTTGGTTGAGCCTCCAGCACGTTTCAGGAAAAGCAAATTGCTGCTTTTTAAATATTTTGGTTTATTCCCATTCTTGTTCTCAGAATTGCACTCTCATGTAAATCTCAATTTAAAAATGGTTTACTAATTACTATAACTACAGCCCTCGATCTACATCTTTAAAGGTAATATGACTGTAGGAAGTGTTGGTAACTTTGTGTTTGGGTGTGTGCACATGCAAATATATGCGTGTTGACACATTGTTTCATTGGCTGTGGAGGCTTGTTTAAAATGTGACGGTTGAGGAAATGCAGACGTGATTCTACTGGAGGCAATGAACTCAACTCCACATTTATTTATTATCATAAAAGTCAGTCTTTTCTCTTTTGTCATCTTCTCACCAGAGCTTGTATTTTTATGAAAAGAAAATGTGTTTTGGTTGAGAACCAGTGCACTAGACGTATTTGCAACATGTTATTCAGAGTTATGTTTATTGTTGGTGTTTATTGAAATTGTCTTCAGGTATGTTGTTTGTGCAACATTTTTGGTGTTGTTATGGTTAATAATGATGTTGAACAGTATATAATTGAAAGAGTCATCATAGGTGTGGTTTGTCCTCTTTTGCTGTCATTTTATCATGGCAAAGGTCGCTAAGAAAGAACCACTGTTAGCTTTAATGAAGCTGGTTCTGCTCTATGGTTGGACTATATCCAGTTGGAACAGTTGACATGTTTGTATTTCCTTGTAAGTTTGCCAGGAATGTACAGGGAATTTTTGGAATTTAGAACGTCCGCTTTGTTAAAAAAGTGATCACTTCAAAGCTGCTGCATGTCAAACTTGTGCGCATTTTAAAAGATTGTGGTCGGACTAAAGCAATACACTTAAAGGAATAGTTCACTTAAATATGAAAATTCTGTAATTTACTCACCCTCAAGTTGTTTCAAACCTGTATGAATTGCTTTCTTCTGCTGAACACAAAGGAAGATATTTTGAAGACTGTCAGTAACCAGACCGTTGATGGACCCCATTGACTTCCATAGTAGTTTTTTTTTTACTTAAATGATGAAAGAATTTTCATTTAAGTGAACTATTCCTTTAAAGATTTAGTTACAGATTTAAAGGGATGGGTGATTTTATGATTTCACTTTTCTAACTTTAGTTAGTGTGTAATGTTGCTGTTTGAGCATAAACAACATCTGCAAAGTTACAACGCTCAAAGTTTAAAGCAAAGGGAGATATTTGCTTTTAAAGAAATCTTCTTTTTTTTTTAAGGACTACAAACAAACTGTTGGTAGGGACTGCACAACATTCCTCCCGGGTTAGTGACATCACTAACCCTAAAATTTACTTAAACCCGCCCCCGGGAACACGCAGTCCATGTTGAGAAGAGGAAGAGTTGTTGTAGTAGAGCACATTTGTGTGTCTTTTCAAGCTGTCGCATCCGTCTTTTCACATGCCATACAGTACGTAACACAAATGCAATAGCATTTGAATAAACATTGCTATCAATCTTTTACTTTGATTTGTGTTTTACACTGACTCACAATCAAAATACGAGTGTAGGGAAGCAAAGAGAGAGAGTTTATAACCTTAACTGTACAAAAATAACTTGCTGTTGATCGGCACTTGCTGCTGATTAACTTTTTACGGAATTCAAAAAACTCCCACATTGTGGTATTGTCTCCTTCCTTTTTCCATTTTATGATGGGTGGCAACCATCGTTCAGGTGTAACCCAGCCATCTACTATGTTGAAGTGTCAAACAGGTCGTCACTGCCACTGCAGTTACCACTGCCAAACTGTTATCGTTTGTGTAGTTAATTAACAAATCTGTATTTAATTTTTAAATATTACGGTTATTAGGAGTGTGCGGTATGACCAAAATTCTATTTCATGGTGAGTGATTTTATTTCATGGTAACGATATTTATCATGATATAGTTATTTATTTGTTGTTTTTCTGGAAATGTTCTCACAGCTATAAAATAAATAACAGTTAAGTAACAGGGGGAAAAAATACTTCAGAAAATATAAATATGTAAAGACTTGAAGAAAACTATTTTCCCACCCCAAAAAATACCAAATATAAACACGTATTTTATAAAATATTAAAACAAAGTAATCACTTCTTGCTGAAAGTATACAAATCTAAAATCTTTTTGCAGCAACAAATATAAAATAAATAAGGAAAAAATTAATATAAATATAATTTAATATCAAAATCACAATTTGCAATTTGTAATAATGTGTTTTGAGAATCTCAATCAAAACAACTACAAATTGTGAGCAAGGAATACAAGCTGTTCAACTGTCTCAGGTTTCAGTGCTGATCTGCGGCATGTGATAATATTCCCACTTGTGCTGAAAGCTGTCTCGGATGGGACACGTGTGGCAGGGATGCTGAGATATTTTTTTTGCCAGGCTGGCCACTCGTGGAAAATTGGCCTCATGCTGCCTCCACCATTCCAGGGGGTTTGTCTCACCATCAACTTCAACTGTCTGTAAAAAGCTGTTAAGCTCCATTTCAACGGACTCTCTCTCTGACTGAGGGACAGCTTGGCATTTACGTGATTTTATTTTGAAGAAGCTGCCCAAACTCCTCTTCTTTCTTCAGCAGCTTCGACTGGTGGCAATGACACTCCCTCTGCAGACTTTCTTTGTTCAGCTGCAAGACTCTCCATCTCTGCTGCAGCTTTGACCTTCATGTAGTCCACTCTCTCTGCTTCTATGTATGTGGTTTTAAAGCGAGGGTCGAGAAGGGAAGCCATGTCAAGCAGCTCCTGGGTGGATTGGTCTGCATATTTCTCATTAAAATAGTCAAGAATCCACACCTTGATGTCCTTGGTGAACTGGGTATCATCATCATGTGGCATGAGAACCTGCTCATTGTAAAGATGAAGCACAGGTTTCAAGTATGAAACACTCACGTACTGTGTACCCCAGACAAGGCATCTGTGAACTCCACAAGAGGGCTTAATGCTTTATTCACAGATTCAAGAGCATCCATGTCCTGCCATGTTAGAGCTAAATGTCTGGTCTTTTTGTCAGCTTGCAGGACACTTAACGCAGCTTGCGTTAGAGCTTTCTCCTGGTCTATGACCCTTTCGATCATTTGTTGCTTGGAGGCCCATCTGGTTGGAAGTCTCAGTGATGAGTTGTGAAGCTTTGCGCCATCATCATGTCCAGTCCTTGATGAAGTGTATTAAGCTCAACTACGGCTGTGTAGTTCGGCTCGTCCACAAACCAGTTGTCATTGCGAAGTGTAAAACATTGCCAATCTCCTGTTCAAGTTTCCCTCGGCATTCTCTGTACAATCGTGGCAACTCAACTTCGCTAAAGTGCTTGCAGCTCGGTATCACATATCTCGGATCAAGGGTTTTGATCAAGTCTCGAAACCCCTTCTTTTCCACAGTGTAAACTGGTGCCATGTCTTTACAAATATACATCGTAATGGCCTGTTATATTTTTCCATCTCTTTGAGCTTTTTTCAAAGCGATGCCTTTAGTAAAAGATTTGGCCAAACTAGTTTGAATCTGAGGTGATTGCATTGTTTTGGTTTTAGCATCGGAGGTTGACGGGCCGCTTGATGTATGGTGTATCTTTTGGCTTTTATGATATTCACGTGTGCGTTTCATTTTGAGGTGATGAAACAAATTACTTGTGCTACTGCTGCTAGTGAGCACATTACTCTACATAGTTTGCAAATCACGTTTTTCTGGTCTTTTTCAGATTTTGCAAACCCAAACCTTGTCCACACCACAGATATTGCATCTCTTTTAATAACAAGTTCCTCCTCCTGCTCGGGATTGCTTTGTGGGGGGTCCTCATGTGCTTGTTCATCTTTCTTCATGTTTCAAACGTGCAAACTCGCAGTTTCTTGATAAGTCTCATGTGCAGAGTCTCGCTCAGTCTCACGCACGCTGCACGTGAGTTAACCACGGCCACTTATTTGCATGTCGTGGTTTACACAGAATTAAAAAATCTGTTACGGTTTACATTTTCTACCGCGGTAACGATATATACCGTCATACCGCCCAGCCCTAACGGTTATTTTCATTACAGAAAAGCATGGTCATGAGAGATTAAGTCTGTACCTTCTCATTATCCACAGGTGAGTGGCATCATCTGGTCTCTTCTTGTCTAACACAACTCAGAAAAATTACCTTACCAACATACTTCATAAACATTGCCATTGATTCAGCAAATAGATAGGCCTAATGCCCTCCCAGAGCACTGCTAAAAGTGTCCCAGAGCCAAAAAAACTGAGCTGTAATGTGTTCTTTACAGCTTTTCTGTTTCATAAACTTCCTAAGATGTATTTCAAGCTCATGCTGACTTATAAATGAGTGAGTTATGTTCTGACTCAGGACTGTCATTGCTAACAGTGTGATTACCCGCATATTTATCTGATGCCTATAGCGCAACTTATGACCCTTACATTAGAATGAACTTGTACTAAAAAGAGCTAATGAATGGTCAGAGAGATGCATAAACAGATCTTCACCATATGGATGATGGATTAATGACCGCATGCTTTTTATGGCTCATCTGAACACTTACTGGGATAATATAAAATGGCACATGGGATTTGTGTGTCACCCTGCTGTGACCCATCACATGCTCTGGTCTCTTCTGTTTTTCTGCTGTTAGAAGACCAGCAGACCCACTATGATTACTGTTGAAAATTATTATATAAATTAGACAATCTATAAAGCCTTTAGTGCAGTAGTGACCATTCACTTTTTTAGCCTCCATTGGTTTCTGAAAGCATTTTCCCCATTCACATTTTCCATATGGATTTTTTCAAATTTCTTGTTAAAGAGTTTTAAACCAAACCAACCCGTTATGAGGTGAGTAACAACATTGCAAGCTTTGATTTAAAGCAATAAAGTATTTGACAAATGTATAAGCCTGTATTTAACGGCTTAATATATATTGACATTTACACTTTTTTTTTGTGTGTGTGCTTGTAATTCACAGTGCTTCATTGAAGTGGGTGGGCGCTACAGAGTCCTTTAAGCATTATTGGCTTGTTTCCATTCTCTGATTGGTAGAGACTTCTCTGCAGAATCATTGGCAATTAACCGGAACCTGATTTATGGACTCTAAAGTTACTGCCTGCGTTGTCAGAGCAGTTGTGGTTTACATAGTACGTGAGTGCAAACACTTATATATAGAGAAACAGGATTTCAGGTGTCACTGCTTTCCAAAATGTGTCAAAACAAGGAAAGTACACAGTGCATTATCAGTGTTGCCTGTTAGGGGAGCTATAGGGAACCTTAGAATCTCTAAAGTCAGTTTTCTCTTTCAGGTCCAACACTGTCATTTTTGTCCAACAGTTTGAATATAATCTTGCTGATGAAATTAAAGTTAGTTAAACTGTTGACGTTTTTAGAACTAGCTACCTAAATAACACATCCATGGTAATTGCACAGTTTCTTTAAAATAACTCTGTTGCCCCCTTGAGTACTGTCTGGTTTTATAGCACATGTTCTTATGAACGTGAATTCTGGGAATGTTGCTTGTGCTGCAGAGAATTTACCACATGATTGTTGGACTAGGCCTACAAACACTCACCTTCACAATGAGGCTTTGTGCTTATCTGCTTTCTAGCTGATCATGAGGATTGAATTGGACACATGACTGAACGCCTTTCCTGTGTTGTTTCACAGATGGCAAAACATGCAAAGATGTGCAGGTCCAAACACCTTTTCAGGATTTGTGAGAGACAAGTTGATGTGGAATTGTCTTTACACAACACTGCAATACTACTAATTGTCTATTTGGATAAAGGAGGTTTGCTGCGTTAGTCAGTGTTACCGGTGTTTGGCCGTACACCGATTACATGGGCACCGGCCCCACTGTCGTTTAGCTTTTTTTTATAGAAATAATTTTTTTTAGTTCATTTGGACAACAGACACAATTCGCAAATCGCAATGGCTTGCTATATCTGAATCATTTTAATAGGCTACTTCAAAAGCTGTGAAAAGTCAAGAGAGACAGACAGGGTTAAGCGACTGTTACTTACATGTGACTTGCCTGATGTTAAAAAGAGTTAAGTGCAATAAAACAACTCATTGCCGTACTCAAGCTGTCTAACACACCCACAGTGCACATACACAAAGTCGCCTCTGGGACAACATGCGATACCGAATTCAGTTCTCTATCACGGCTTATTGCACTCAAATGGTCAAATACACAGTTATGTCAAAATGCCTGTCTTGGCGAGTAGTCTTGTAAACATACTCTGTTATGTCTTAAGCGAACATAAACAGTTGGGAAACATATCGGATATGAGTCAGTAGGATCCGTGCATTAGGTCTTAAAGTGACAGCAGCCTAATACAGTAAACCTGCTGCTGTCTGTCAAACAAGAAATGACAAAGAGAAATTCACTCATTGCTCTTGAAAAAGAGTAGGGGTGTAACCCCGGCATCCTGGCCAAATTTGCCCCTTGGCCTATGTCTATCATGGCCTCCTAATCATCCTCATATACTGATTGGCTTCATCACTGTCTCCTCTCCACCAGTAAGCTGGTGTGTGGTGGGCGTTCTGGCGCAATATGGCTGCCGTCGCATCATCCAAGTGGATGCTGCACATTGGTGGTGGTTGAGGAGATTCCCCCCTTCTATGTAAAGCGCTTTGAGGTCTCAGAAAAAGCGCTATATAAATGTAACTTATTATTATTATTATTGACTGAATAACTTTTGTAGCTTTAATGTAAATAATGTAATTTATTTAATGTAAAGACTATGCAGTGTTTTCTTTTTACAGACATCTTACTTGAATGTTACTGTTAAACAGATCTAATGTACTGTAAGCCTACCTGAGAAACTTAAAGCACTGTTTGTGTCTTTTTAATCTTTGTTTTATTATATTTGTCCGATTGTTTGTAATTTGCCTGTTTGTTCATATTTTTAATTACAAAGATAAATTAAAATAACAAAAATAACTAATCGTTCATCCCTATTTTCGGCTGTTTTTGTTTACCTGGATGTTCTTGATGTTAAGTTTTCAGGTTTATGTAACCGTATATAACCAAGTTAAGCAAAGAGTTGTTGGTCTTTAAATAGTTTATTTTTATTTTATTTTTTTACATTGATTTTAAAATGACATTTGTCCGATTTGTGACCTTACGTTTTATGTAATACTAAAACACTGCTGTTCACTTTCAGTAGTTGTAGTGATGTTTTCTTTTCCTAGAAAGAATGTGAAACAAATATATTGGCTATATTATTTTCAGTTTATTTATAAATATAATTTAAATTGATTTGATTTAAACATATCACACTATTTAACAAGATATCGCATTTTCCCTCAATATCGTGCAGTCCTAGTTTAAAGTGTCTGGAATGTCAGTGTGATCGTCCAGCCTGATGGTAATGGTTACATTTTGCAGGTTCTAATGCAGAATGGAGCTGTGGCATGCCGGAAACAGGAGGAACAAACACACAGAAACGCGCACAGCCCTGAATAAAACATGGGATGAACAACAACAAAAGTGTCATCTCTTTGTACTCGAACAGACTGGCACTTTACAACACATAAACTGGATTGTTATAATAAATACTAGCCCAAAAAATTGTAAAAGGAAATTAAAGTGATATTTTAGGTCAAATAGTTTGTATATGAGTATCTGCGTGCTGTTGATTCCCACTGAAAAGAATTTAGGCTTACTGCAGTTGGTATTAAAAAATAAACACACAATGGACACTTATGTACTTACTATGTAAACCTTTTGAGTAAACAACATTATATTATGTGAACACAGGCTATTCTGATTGTCAAAAATTTTAGACATCTAGCACACACTTTAAAGATGAAACATGTCATTTTATTTCAGATGGGTTATCAAAATACTCCAGTCCTAACCTGTTGTGGCCCATGTTTTTTTGGACAAACCGTGATCACTGCCTCAAACACTCACTGATAAAATGGAGCAATGTATGATACAATGGTACAGTCTTTCACAGTACATGATCACTGTATCTTAGCTTATAGTTGTCTTCGTATATTAAACTGGTATAAGAGGACATATTTTATTGTTTGAAAAAAAATGACACTTCATCTTTAAAACCTTCAGTGGAGATTCATCAGCACGTTCACCTGTGCTCTGCATCTCATTTGACTTTGGTTTGGAATGCAAATAAAATCGTTTGTTGTAGGTCAATCACAGTGGCCTGTGTGGATGAGACTTACTCTTAGTCTGCTCTCCTCCTGTCCTAACTAGTTTGGCAGTGACATCTCAGTCTGCACAGCGTATGACAATAAAAGGAGGCTGTCTGCAGCAGAACGGTCTGTACGAAGGGGAGGAATACTGTGTTTTGTGCTTTCATTTCACACCCGTTTCCTCTTGTTAATTGGCACTTGTATTAGCACTGTCATTTATAACAAAAGGGTAGTTTCTGGCATCATACAGGAAAACTAGTACTCTTAGTACCCTTTGTTTCAAGAAATACTTACTTTAATTGATTGTGGTCGTACTCCTCTAGTTCCATAGGTGCTGCAGGAAAATAGTCCAGACGTAAACTTTGGTTCAGTGTGATCTTGCAATGCACTTTTTTTGCTTTACTGCATGTGGCATTGAAGATACAGTACCATTTAGAAACTTGGGGTCAAAAAGGGTCTGCTATCCATGGCAGTCCTAAACCTGCCAAGGTACCAACAACATAACATACACAGCAAAATATTGTCGTCTTATCGTTATCGAGAAAATCCCAGACAATATTGAGATATTATTATTTTTTTGTCAATATCACACACCCCTAGTAAATAGTTGAATTAATATTATACAGTAAAGATACTTGCATTGTTACAAAAGATTTCTATTTGAAATAAATGTTCTTCTGAACGTTTTATTCATCAAAGAATCCTGGAAAAAGTATAACTTTTCCCAGGGATTAAAGTTCTTTGGATTTCCAATTGATTTCAGAGAGGCCATGTATGAAAAATGAATGGGGACTTGGTGCAAAAATAGCATAAAATTAACAAAAATGTTCCTCAAATTAAAGATACAGGAGTAGAAAATGCCCCTGACTAAATCCAAGTACGACTGTTGCAATTAAAGTGAAATGTGAAAATAGTGTCGGTTGCGGCATTAGGCTACATTTAGATCTGCTCACATTGCATAAAAAAATTCCAATCACGTTTCTGTTGATTTTATGAATCAGAGGCGTTTACATTGAAAACGCTCACTGAATGAATTCTGTACTCTTCTCATAAACAACGTGCAGATACTGTGCAAGTAAGAGGAGCGTTGTGCAGTGTAGTCAGCTTCTTTGATTATAACAGGAGATTTTCAGAGTGTGCAGAACTTGTGCGAATCAATGATGGGGAACATTTTTGCTTGCTCTCTAATTTATTTATTCACATAAAATTGAATAACATTATTGTTTTTCATGCTGCTAAGATAACCAATGTGTCACACCTCATTCTCTAGCAGTTGTCAGCGAGACTCTCACTAGCTGGCCTCCATTACATATGCAATACAAGAGTGGATGTCTGTTTATCATAGCAGAAGGGCAACAAAGTAATGCTTCACGAAAAATAAAGCGCAGACGATGAACGAATGACAAGGAAGCACAAAAAATGTATGTACAGCACACGATAGTAATTACAAACAAGAGTTTGTCGTTAGTTGCCAACAGCACAGCAGCTCCAGACACACAATGACACTCAAACCCAGTGTTACTCCCGTGTGGAGCGGAACCAAAGCAATCACTGCGTCTGTTTTCAGGCCTTCCCTCTTAGCTCTCTCCAGCACTGGAAAGCTTTTCTAATATTAACGCGTGTCCTAAAGCTCTTGCGCAGTCCTAACCCTTCATTTTCCAGTGATTTCTTCTGAGCTTTTCTCTTTTGTATTGTCTCATCTCTATTTCTGCAGTCTTTCTTCAAATCTCCCTCTTGCTCGTTCTCTCTCCTCCACCGTCATACTAATGCTGATTGGCTCGTGTTTCGTTCGTGTGTCGGTCCGACTAATTTCCAAACTGCATTTTTCAAAAATCGCTTACCCCACCTTTAATATGCATTAATCTTTATTTAATTTATACTGTGAAGACTAAAGAGTGTTGATTTACATTTGATTATTCCATTTCTGTACCTGAATACTACTGCCACTACCTACCCCGAAAAACTTTAAGCACCGTTTATTTAATTTGTATATCTGTTCATTTGAATATATTTGTAGTAAAAAGAAAATGGCTTTAATGCCTGGTTACCACAAAAATATCAAGAGCACAACTGTTTTCTACACTGATAATAGTAAGAAATGTTTCTTGTGCACCAAATTAGCATGAGAATGATTTCTGATGTGAGACTGCAGACTGAAGTAATGATGCTGAAAATTAAGATTTGTCATCATAGGAATAAATTATATTAGTTATTTTAAATTGTAATGATATTGCAAGATATAATAAAATAATATTTCACAGTAGTACTGTTTTTATTGTATTTTTTGTCAAATAAATGCAGGCTTGGTGAGCATAAGAATCTTCAAAAACATTTAAAAAATCTTAACAACCGTAGACAACTGAACAGTAGTATATGTTTGTACCCCAATACAAGTGTTCCAAGTTTTTAAACGGTCACATAGAAACTGGTCCTATAGGGCTCATTTCAAGTCTGGCTCCATCCCAAACTTTCACACACACTCTCACTCAGTAAATAGTGCACAGTCCTTCACCTCCCTAAGTAAATGATTGCTTTCCCATGATCATTCAGCAGTTAGCTGTGTTGAGATAGGCCTATCGGGCGGTTTCTCTGGCAATGGTTTCTTCTATCCCTCTCACTCTGTACTTCTGAGTTTTCTGTTGGCCCCACACACACCTGTCATTTCTAACCTACATAAATTTGAAAGGAAGAGTTCCTAAGAAAATAAACTGTTTACAGTCATATTTACACACCAATTTTGCATGTTGCCAAAGCCATGCCTCAGCTCTGCCGTTGTGTGGAAATGGCAAATGTACGGTGGCTGAGAAGTGCAAAACAAACCACAATTCTGAAAACAAAACAACACATTTTTAAACGCAATGGAAACACTAAAAACAAATTAACAAGTTAGTCTGTGCGGATGGCCTCATTGCCAACGTGCCGACATGTAGCGCCGTTGCGCTCGGGCGCACAAACCATTCCAAAAACAACATAACAAATCAGACAACACAACGACAAATCTGAAAACAAAATAACAAATCAGAAAATACAACGACAAATCTGAAAACAATTTAACAAGTCGGAAAAGGTAGGTATGTGTGGCGAATGGAATACTGACTGCTGATTGGACGAGACATCTGTCAATCAAGACATGCAGAAATTACAGCAGACTGCGGCAGGAGAAAGTCGATTCGCGTGTGCATGTGTAAATATTAGCTATATCGTCTACGATAATAAAAAATGTTTAATTATGTGCGAGGCTGCGAGCTGACATTATCGAGTAGGTCACTCACTTTGCAAAAAAACAAACAAACACTATTAGAATGCAGTTATGATGCCCCTAAAATTCCAGATATAGGGGCAATGCCCCTGCATGAGCTTTTGTCTTATATAATATGTTAGCCTATAGTTAAGCACACAAGCAAGAGTGCTGTTTTTTCCACGTGATATAAATTTTATACAGATCAATAAACAAGAAATTAATATTGTGAATTACAATTTGTAACTCGAGGGTGACTCGAACTCAGGTCGTTCGCATCAAAAGCTAAATCTGCTGTTCTTGCTACACGCCACTCTCCCACTTTACCAGATCGAGTTCTTTTATAATTTTGTCTGACCAAACCAGATAGTGGTAGGAAGATTTTAATATGAAAAGTTTTTTCTCCATAATAATCGCACTAAATTAGCCGGTTAAATAGACAGCTCTAATATTTACACATGCACACGCGAATCAACTTTCTTCTGCCAGATTCTGCTGTACTTTCTGCATGTCTTGATTGACAGATGTCTCGTCCAATCAGTGGTCAGTATTCCATTCGCTACATATACCTACCTTTTCCGACTTGTCTGACTTGTCGTTGTGTTTTCTGACTTGTTAATTTGTTTTCAGATTTGTCGTTGTTTTTTCTGATTTATTATTTTGCCTTAGCTCGATTCAAAGCGTAAGCTTGTAATAATGTTTTTAATTCCAGTGGGTACTGTTGGATTTCCGTGGGAAATTCGAGCATGTATTTGCGTCATTACGTCACATCTGTCCACATAAAGGAGGAGTCTCGGCTAGTAGGCTATGTTGCGTGTGAGGATGTTGGAGGTGGAGATTTATAGTCTTTTCTCACAGCACTTGATATAATTAAACTTATCAGTTTGATGGCGGATCCAGTAAGGTTCAAACGACAATCACCAGTGACAACTGGAGATTCACCCGTTGTAATATGCTAAAGACTTTGTTCGGACTTCGGAGTGGCTACAGAAAAAAAGAGACTGCATCCGGGCCCATGCGAAAACAAGGATAAATATCAGAAGGGCATTAAATGTAGTCACGCAATGCTGATGTTGTTAACATTAACAATTTGAGAACAAAGTATAATTTGCACGGTTTGACGTGATATGATAAGCGATCGTTGGTCAGAACAAAAGTGGATGTTACTTGTTTAAATGACATTTTCCAGTAAAAATTCTTATGTTGGTCATACTTCCAAAAAGTAGAATCTGTGATTGCGAATGACAGTATCCACACCGGCGCGGTGACTGACAGCTGCACAATCTCCTCAAAACATTGGTTTCATCCGCACTGTGCCGTGCCGAGACACAACCCACGTAAAGTTGATAATTCCGCGAATAACTGCAATTGCAGATTTCGAACAGAGATGGTGACAGAGGAAAAACTACAGACTGCAGTTTTAATATACCACAGACAACCTTTTTCTGACCAAGAACCATTGGGTTCTGTAATTTATAAAAAGTGAACACTGATAATTACTACTAATGATATATTTTAATATAATTTCACCATTTCAAATGTAACACCAAATAAAAATCAATGAAACACAATATAAAATGTAAAAAGTTTATTTTAATCTGAAAAAAACAGTAATCTGTCTTTTTTAGTTAGGGTTAGGCTCGAGAGTAAACACTTGTTATGTTTGGGACTGGCCAGTAACTGTCACTATGTTCAGTTATGCACTTGTAAATGAGATGAGTGGAGAGGATATCACAGTGGCATTGTGTGAGTTCAGCAAAGGAGATCAGGTCTATGTAAGTGTCTTATTGCCCTGCGTGGATGAACGGAGTCACTAATGAACCTTTTCATCCGTCATCAGCCCACCTCTCTACTCATTAATAATCCACTGCTCTTACTATCTCTCTTGCTCACTTTCCCTTTCCCCAATTCCTGCTCTTCATCCTTCCTGACCTCATTTCTCATCTCTTTTGTATCCCAAATTCTTGCCATCTTTTATCTTCTCTCTTTTTTTGGCTAGCCTGTGTCCTTTGGTTGAGAACAATAGAAAAGTCTTCCACTCTGTTGGTGCCTTTAGTGGGAGGAGTTAAGTGGTTTTAGTTTTGATTGACAGCACTGTGTGCGACTTCAGAGGCTTTGTCTCAATGCTAAGGGGAAAGAAGAGGGAAAAGAGGGCAGGGGGTTCATTCCTAGGAACGACCCTCAGTGTAATCCTCACAGGTTATTTAATGACGAGAGAAATGTTCCCCTTTAATTTGAATTTTGTTTCAGAATGATTTTTTGTAATGTTTTATTCCTATCACACAAAGGAGATCTAGACATTTTGACAATAACTTATAATGCTGGTTTCCCCATTTCAGTGGGTGTTTGTCCATATGTGCGCTCACCTTTTAGGGGTTTTCTTTTGTGGGGGTGGGGGGTGGGGGGGGGGGGGTACTGATTCGGTCAACCCCACAATCCCCTGTCCTCTTTTCTTCAGAGCTGAAAAGAACCACCAACTTAAAGCTTTGTTTGCCCACTCCTCCCCCATCCTTGCCCCCCACCCGTGCCATCCTTTCGTTCAGAGAGAAGGAAGGAGGCCGTGAAAGGGCCATTCTGGCCAAGTAACATTTTTAAAACTTCTGTGCTGTTTTAATTTTGCATGAGCCATTAAGATGATCGCTGTGATTGATGACAATGGGCATGTCATTAATGTTTTATGGTCAGGAGTTTGTGCTCTTAGTTGACTTAATGCGTGTTTGCATTGTTTCTGGATGCATTAAACATTAATACTATAAACATTGAGGGAATTAACATGATTCCCATCAGGTAGGTGCTGTAAGAGTTTAAGGATTTAAAGGGAATAAAAAAAAAGAAGTTTGAAATTATAGTAATAAAATAGCCTTACTAGAATTTGAGCTATTTGCAAATAATATTTTTTCAAATATGCACACATTCACTTTTAAAGTCCCCCTGTAGTCATAATTGTATCACTTAAAACTCATCTTTGATCACCAAAAGGGCATATTTAAAAATAAAATCTTGAAAAAAATATGTTCATGCCTTAAAATAGCTTGACTGTAACTACACCCTTGCTTAATTTAGTTTACACGGAGCCATTAATATGCAAATGAGCCCCGCCTCCACTGGCTCATACAGACTCGTCTACAAGTCGATATGTCAGAATGGTAATGCATTTTATGTATCGCTCTTTACAACATCGGACACATAACTGTAATTAATATGATTAGCCTTTTGCTCGACAACGTTATCAAACAGCTAATAATGTGTTGCTAATGTTACACAAACCATGTTCCCGTTCGTCACCTCAGAGTCCGACAGCTACTTTCCTAAAAATCAGCATCCTTAGAAACACTTTGAACAACTTAGAACATCAGTGGAGAAAGCCGTATAGTTCATCATAACATCGTAATATACATCATAATTCACTTTCTATATTGCTAAATGTACCCAATTTTTTATATCAACAGAAAAATAAACTGGGATAACCTGGCTTCTGTTGGGACTCCCCTGCTTCGCAGCAGTTAATGATAAGCTAAAGCCCGCCGGCACGTTGACGTGATTGGTTTCAATGTAGTTTGTGACATAAGAAACACCAGCAATTTCAAACCGCATTTTTGAGATTTTTTTTTTACTGCAGTTTTAAGGAGAAAATACTCTCCTTAAATTAAATCTCCTTAATTGTGTTGATTATGAATTTACTCATTGTTGTGTTTTTAATATGCTTTAAGACAAACCTAGACACATAAACAACAATAAAACTTGATTTTCACCACAGGGGGTCTTTAATCTTATGTCTAATGTTTAAAACGCTTCTGTTAATGTTCTGGTCTCGCATTCATTTTTCAAATTACATAACATGAATAATGTAAATAATATGGCCTGTTTTTAATTCAAAGTAGCAAAATTTGACAAGTAACATTTTTTGTTACTGCATATTACTATTGGTTGTTTTAACATTTCTGTCGTGTCAAATTATTATTATTATTAGGTATTTATTACTCTTTCACTGTTAACTTGAGCTCCACACTGGAATTTGTGCTCCGCTTCTGAACAATAAAGCCCATCTTTGATATGATTGGCAATGTTAATATGTAACTTTTAAAACTTTTTCTCATGCTAACAATAAACAGAGCAGTGCATGTTGGGTTGCAGCTCATCAACAATATAAAATATTGGGGGGGGTGGGGGGTGTTGACAATTTGGTGTCAATATTTTTTTGTGTCAGACTTATGTCATGGCCATGCTGTAAAGTAATAGAGACAAGGTAGAGGAAATAGAGAGAGTGTGATAGTGAGTTGCATCTGTTTGTCAGTGTAGTCGGGTGTTTATATTCATCTCCTTCTGGCTCTTAAAACATTACAGTCTTGTCGTCTTCCGTGCAGTCTGTTTCAAGGATGAAATTATGTTTAGTAATGTTGCAGACGAAGGGGTTAACTGTAATGGTTTAATTGGAGAAAGTCATGGGGTAAGCAGTCACTTGACTAACACACAGCAGCCTCTGTGCTGACCTGGACACCGAGCCAACATATTCCACCCCCCATCTTACTCCTCTTTTCTCCATCTCTATATGCATGGGTGCCTTGCTCAGACAGAAGAAGGAAATGTTAGTTTATGGTTTGATTTAATTTTCAGCTTTTGTGTTCATGTCACATAAACAAGGACAGTACAGGCTGTAAAATATATTTTTTGTGCTCTGCCTGGGTGTAATCACTGTAAGTGACCTTGAGCTGCTGTTAGATGGGAGAATTCCAACAATCACATTCTCATTAAGGACAATTTCCCTTGTGCTTTGAATGCGTATTTAAATGTGCAGTGTGTGATTCTGTGCCTCTTGTGGCACCAAGCAGAATTACAAAAATGATGGCTTTTAAAAAAAAATATTCTCAAACACTCCCCCCTTCTACCATTGGTCAGACGAACAGACAATCCCACCCCAAACTCACGCTATTGGTTGAGCCAATGTTGCTGTCTCATACTGGTAAAAAATGAAACTTGGAAATAGAAATGGGAAAAAATGAAACTTCAGCCTTTGATATATGCAGCATGTTTTATTAATTGTTCTCAATATCTTTAGTGCCATATTGCATTTAAAAACTGTTGCTACATAAAAATGACACATTGTCATTAAAACATTTTAAGCAAATTAATTATATGCCATCCATCTACTTGAAGATATTGTCCCTTACATAGTGCTGAACTAAATAGTTGTCCTCTGATTACTCTGCAGTGATATGGTGAACGGCATGTCCTGAACACTGTATTGACCAATCAGAAGCCAGGACTGTCTGTTTTATAAACGCTTCAGACTGCGTTTACTGTAAATGGTCACATTTTGAGACCTTTTTTTCATTCTGATGTGACAAACTTTTCGCATCAGAACTCTTTTTAAACATGTGCTGCACTGCTATTTAGGTGTATGAGAAACATCAAGTGTCAAAACCTTCCAAAAGCAGAAAAAATATAGCTCTACCTGTTAGAACTGTGCCACACTGTCCCCTGCCTCAGCGCTACAAATCAGGTGCTGGTGTCATAGCTGTAGATTTTGGTGGCACTGGTGCCAATGCTCCCATATGTTAGTCTGGAGGCCTGACTTTGCTTGGTGGATAATTACTGTTATAATTTGTTACTGTTGCTGTTGTTTTATAGACACCCTTTTTACATTTAAAGTGACACTCTGCTTTGTAAAGTGAATTATCATGGCTTATTTAAACCCACTGTTCCGCATGGTCAGAATACCTGTAACTGGTGTGTGTGTGTGCGTGTTTTCTGCTGTGTGAAACTAGCAGCTGCAAACAGTCAGTGCACTTGACATGAAGCGAGTTTGGATTAACGTCACACTTTTTGACCGTTGGGGGAAGTCTGCTGCGGGGCATGCTTCAGTGCGGGCTCGGCCAAAGTGTGCAACGAGGGCGCATAAGGGCCGCTCGCGAGCACCCTTCTTAAACCTAAAATGACAAATGGGACACCTTACGGTCTTTTGGACTGAACGACGTGCAAGTCCACAAGACCGCAAGTGCATATGAAGTGTGCCAGGGTGGTGATGACTGAATGAGTCTCGATGCTGAATGTCTTTGCATTAGTCACCTGTTGTCCATTCACAGAGAAACGCAATTGTCAGAGGGACATGAGGCATGTCTGACCACCAAGTCTGTTCACACGCAGGGTACGCAGATGGATTACTGGACAGTGAAAAGAGTGTCTTTTTGAGTGTTGTAGATTGGTAACTATATGGTCTTGGGCTTGCCTGGCATCTGGCTGCGGTGATGAATGGGCTGCTTTGTGTGCGTTTATAATCAGGCCTTCACTAGAGAGCTTCCTCCCCTCTAATAGACCTCATGGCTCCCACTCAAGACGGCCTGACTAGCAGTCGACAGTCAGGCTCCCGCTGGCCATGCTCTGCTCGTCTCCCAACGTGTTGATAATTGAAGGAAGTTAGTGCTGGTGTGTGTTTTGTTGGCCTCTGTGTGAGGGCATCTCCGTGTTTTCCCGTGAGTTGATGTGTAGTTCAACCATGTGTCATCACACCACTTGTTTTAATTATTTCAGTCCTGTATGCAGCAGCTGTACTGAGTTTATTGCTTGATGCGTATGTATATTTTGGTCTTGTTTCTTACCAGGCTCACATTTCCCATCGCTTAGTCATGCGTCACCTGCCACCATGGCTCCCCACAAAGAACCACTGAGGTAAACAATAGAAGACTGTGTTTCCTCTCAGATGATGCTAATGATTAATCACCGATTGATTAATTGTCGATAATAATTTAATCAAAACTTATTTATGGTCGATTAAGCAAGGTTATCATTAGAGTGTGTATTTTTGGGGTCCGGCACAGCTCAATGTGATTGAAACCTTGGAAGTGGATTGATGGATGGATGGATGAGGTTGCCTAATTTTGAAAGTGTGATCTAAGTTTTATGAGAGAATCATCGTTCTTCAAAGAAAAAAAGAAAAGAAATTCTTGAGTTTTAGTAGTTTTATCTTATGCATGTGTAAATCATTGTTTGTCATCTTGAATTCCCTAGGAATTCTGCTGAAGCCCCAATCACATTGTTCTCATCCGTCATTTTTATTTTGCATCCATTTTCTCTTTTTACAAAGAGTTTCGATGTTTTGTTCTTTTGTACCAGTGAATCAGAATTTCTGTTCAGAGACAACAAGCCACCACACACACCGCAGTATCAGCCTTGTTCTTGGCAGTACATAGTAAGCCCTCTGTTGGTGCTGTTCAGCAGCAAGCCCAGCACGCAGAGAGGAGAGGGCATGATGGGCCGCGGCAGCAGGAATGTACTGAATGTGACCAGCTAACAAGCGAGCTCTTGATAGAGAAGCCTGGTGTTCAGTCACTGACACGCTCACTTTTGCCTTCCTTTAACATGATTGTTAGTTGTTTAGAGAAGTGTGTGGAGATGAGCTGTTGTCAGATTGTTGAGTGGTGGTCACTACTTAAGTATGCAAGATGTTACCTTCAAGTCAAAAGAAACTAGTTTTGCTCATTTGAATATCATTGGTCTTATAAATTTTTTGTGAAACTGTCATTTACAATTGAAGTGGACAAGTGGAGGAATGCCTGTGTAAATTAATGACTGTATAATAGCTTGTTGTAAATCTGTCATTTATCCATTGTTTTTCACCATGCAGTTTGTCTAGTTGTGCGTGACCCATCTGGATTTTTTTATTGTTACCAGCCACCCTGTTTTCTACAAATCTGTCAGAATATAATGCCTGTTATGCAAAAAAAAGTGCATTTACTGTTATGTCAGATACCAATTTTCCTGTAGTTATTTTTCACATTTCATGAGCAATAACCAATTGACATGAGCTCTTAAAGGGGAGGCGCTCTTCAAGAGAGTGCTCTTAAAGTGGCTGTTCACCGCAAAATGAAAATTATCATTTGCTCAGCTTCATGTTGTTTCAATCCTGTATGGCTGTCATTTCCTCTGTGGAACATAAAAGAAGATAATTTGAGTTTGTTTTATTTGTTTTGTTTTTGTCTATAAAATGGAAGTCAGTGGTCAGCAAAATGGTTCTGTCGAATATCATCTTTTGTGTTCCGCAGAAGATAGAAAGCCATGCAGGTTTGGAAGGACGAGAGTAAATACATTTATTTATTTTGGGGTGAACTGTCCCTTTTAAGGGTTTAATCTTTGCTGTAATATGTTGCCATCACTTTAAGTAAGTGCTAAATGAATATTTAAATCTTAAAATGGGGAAAACAAATAAATATCCAATATTAGCCGATAGCCAATAACTGATGTGGAGCCTATATACACTCACCGGCCACTATATTAGGTACACCTTGCTAGTACCGGGTTGGACCCCCTTTTTCCTTCTGAGATTTTGGTCCATTTTGTTGTGATAGCATCATCCAGTTGCTGCAGATTTGTGGGCTGCACATCCATGATGCAAATCTCCCGTTCCACCACATCCCAAATGTGCTCTATTGGATTGAGATCTGGTGACTGTGGAGGCTATTTGAGGATAGTGAACTCACTGTCATGTTCAAGAAACCAGTTTGAGATGATTTGAGTTTTGTGTTGTCGCATTATCCTGTTGGAAGTAGCCATCAGAGGATGGGTCAATGTGGTCATAAAGGGCTGGATTTGGTCAGCAACAATACTCAGTTTGGCTGTGGCGTTTAAACGATGCTCAATGGGTACTAAGGAGCCCAAAGTGTGCCAAGAAAAAAAGATCCCCCACACCATTACACCACCAGCCTGAACCGATGATACAAGGCAGGATGGATCCATACTTTCATGTTGTTTTTAAGCACTTTTTATTTTACTATATCTCTTTACATAAATATTTTTTTCTACTTAAACTATAATTTCGTTATTTTACTAACCCAACTAATTAGTCATCCGGGCTTTCCAATTGGTTGCACATAAGAGGGAAAATAAAGTAGCACGATTCTTTCTGCCAGTCAGGCTGTAATGAACACAGCCCCTTAAGTTAAGGAAAAGGTTGTGGGTGGGCTTATGTTTCCATGACACGCAGGACAACAATGGGATGGTTGGGTTTAGGAAAAGAAGAACGGGACGGTTGGGTTTAGTAAAAGAATAATGGGATGGTTGAGTTTAGGAAAAAAAGAACTGGACGGTTGGGTTTAGGAAACTTGACACGTGGGACACGATCCCCAGTCTCCTGGGTGAAAGTCCTGTGTTGTTTGACCCATCCACCACCCCAACCAACCGGATTTTCGGCCTTTCATACTACTCGCTACCGTAGTCGCTCTTAATGCTATGGAATCGTGCTGACCATCATGAAAAAAACACAGATAAACCAGATAAATCAATAGATTAAATTATGTGACAATTTCACGAACTGCCGTGAGACTGGGCTGGTCTGACAGGGTGGGGGGCGTGGCATCACGATGTTGGCTCTCCATCGTGATGTCGGTCAGATGGACGATGATATCAGAAATAAAAGCATAAATTATCCTTTCAAAATCACTGAAGGACAAGAACAGTTTAACCTTTGCTATTGATCTTAAATGGAAGAAACAAGATTTAACCACTGAATTGATCTGTTTGTCAAATTTCAAAGAACTATCAAATTGGACACCAAGGTTCTTCACTACAGATTTACAGAAAGGGGCTAACTCACCCAAGTCAAAAGAGTTTTGAGTGTCAGGTGCCCCGAACCAGATTTCAGTTTTACTTACTTTCAGATTCAGAAAATGTTGTGACATCCAAGATTTAACTTCTTGTAAACATCTCAATAGTGACTCAAAAGAACTTTTGTCCTGTTTCCGCAACGGTAAATACACCTGAGTGTCATCTGTGTAACAATGAAAGGATACTCCATGCTTGTGAAAAATAGAACCTAAGGGAAGCATATATAACGAAAACAAAATTGGGTCAAGAATGGTTCCTTGTGGAATCCCACTAGACAATGTGACAACTTTAGAATGATGTTGACCAAAATGAACTGAAAACGTCCTATTAAAAAGGAAGGATCTGAACCAGGGGTCTCCAACACGTCGCTCGCGAGCTACCAGTAGCTCGTGGCCTGATTGGAGGTAGCTCGCCAAGGGCCGTTCACATATCACGTCTTTTGCGCTCTCAAGTTCGTTATTTCAAATAATTGAAGCGACGCGCTAATTTTTTCCAGGCGCAGCGAGTCTACATGAAGGATGATGGTGCACCCAAACACTACGGGTGTTTTTTTTCTTCTCCGTAAATAAATTGTGTAGCAGAGCAACAGCAAGCGTTTATCGGTGGTGGAAATCCATTAGCTATTAAAACTTTGTCGTTGTGGAGAGCGCTGTGCATAGTTGCATAGCAACGACAGACGCCACGGGAAAATCGGACCGAATTTGACTATTAATAATAAAAGATAAGCTAATGTGCATTGTAAATGTCAGTAATTTATCTTTTTTGACTCATTCTTTTTATAAAAATGATTTAAAGGCTGAAATATGTGAGGTTTATCTTTTTATAAAACCTTTTTTGTCAACTTTATTTGAACTTGTACATGTTAGTAGATAACATGTTGCAAGACACTCCTTTAAAATCTGGCCATCATTTTTAATGTTATTATTTTAATGTCTATGTGAACAAAAAGTGCATATTGATGCTAATTTTATTTGTTATTTGCTGGTTTTCGACAAAAAACTTGGTAAGTTGATTTTATCGTGTAGTATTAGTACTTTTTGAACAGGGTTCTGTGATAACCGTGATCATTTTGGTCACTATAATCATGAAATGATATTTTCATGCCATTTCATCTCAAGTTATGATGCACTATAAAATCAACTATAATTATGTGTTTTTACAGTATGATGTGCAAAGTACAATTTTCTATAATTTTTTATTATTATCTCTGATTCTGTTCTTTTCTCTGACATTTAAGGGTGACATATATAGGCCTACAAAAACTAGGTCTAAAACAGTTTGGATAGTTGTTAATATGAGAGTTATGAGACATTATTTAAGAGATTTAAGTATTGTATTACATGAGTAGCTCTCGGCCACTTTCATTTTTAAAAAGTAGCTCTCAAATGAAAAAAGGCTTCTGAACCAATCGAGTGCCATGCCCCGAATTCCCACTGTCTTTTCTAGGCGGGAGACTAGGATATTGTGATCAATGGTGTCAAACGCTGCACTAAGATCTAGTAAAACTAAAACCACTGAGCTGCCAGAATCAATCGAAATCAAGATATCATTTAGAACTTTCAACAAGGCCGTTTCTGTACTATGATTTGATCAGCTCTTCTCCAGACCTCGGTTGTAACGAGTACTTATTTGAATTACTGTTGTATTTCTATCAGCTTGAACCAGCCATTCTCCTCTGACGTCTGGTATCAACAAGGCATTTTCGCCCACAGAACTGCCACTCACTGTATATTTTCTCTTTTTCTGATCATTCTCTGTAAACCCTAGAGATGGTTGTGCTTGTGCATGAATAATCCCAGTAGATCAGCAGTTTCTGAAACACTTAGACCAGCTGGTACAAATAAACGCCACGTTCAAAGTCACTTATATCACCTTTCTTCCCAATTCTGATGCTCAGTTTGAACTTCAGCATGTCACCCTTGGTCATGTCTACATGCCTAATGCTGCATTCACACCATGTTGTAATTACCGTAGTCTCAAGATGACAATACCTGACATTATATTCAAAGCTGTTAATGTCCTCAGACTGGGAATTATGCGTTTCTATTGTGGTAATTATGACACTGTGTGACTGCAGCAACTCAATGCAGTTAAGATGTGTTCACAATGTAATTGGCTGATTAGATATTTAAGTTAAAAAGCAGTTGACAGGTGTACCTAATAAAGTGACCAATGGGTGTATTTACTTGATGAACTAGTCTGGCCAGTAAGTGTGTAAGTGTCTAATTCGTACTCTTTTCTACCCTTTCAGCCTTTCTTTAAACTGCACAATTTGCGAAAGCTGGGCCTCAGTGACAACGAGATTCAAAAATTGCCACCCGAAGTTGCCAACTTCACACAGCTGGTGGAACTGGACATCTCCAGAAATGGTATGCAAACCCTTCTTAAGTGCCTTGCTCTGGAATAATAGACCTGCTCTCTCAAACTGCTCCCATCTAGAGATATTTACACACTTTCTTACACATCCTGTATGTTTCCTTATACAGAGCACTGGAATGTTTTCTTTGAGCCACGTCTATTTAAAAAATGTACATCAATTTGAACGCCCAATTGTCTTCTTGTGTGCCTCTCACAGCCCGAGGCTCATTCACAGTCTCAGGATTGACTGTGGGAATGTTGAGCATGTTGGTCTGTATTTAGACTATGCAGTGTTATATTCTGCAACTCAGCAAATGAAGCACCTCTAGCTGGGTCCTTTTTGTGGCTCGGATCCCATATAACACACATACAGACAACTCTCACGTCTCACCACAGTCAAATCACCCTCTCCTCCCTTTCTTTCAGTCCATCTGGTAGCCATTATTAAGAAGCCTGAAAAAGTGCTTATTTTGTCTTGACACTCCTTTCATTATATCTTGCTGACTTTGCCCTCTCTCTCTCTCTCTCTCTCTCTCTCTCTCTCTCTCTCTCTCTCTCTCTCTCTCTCTCTCTCTCTCTCTCTCTCTCTCTCTCTCTTTCATTCTGTCTCAGATATTTCTGAGATTCCTGAAAACATTAAATTATGTCAGGCCTTGGAGATTGCAGACTTCAGCGGAAACCCCTTGACCAGGTTAGTGGGTTGGAGGAACCCCCAAATCCCTCAAAGCACTAGCTCATATCAAATGACACTTAATGAAAGGTGTAGAAAAGAAGACTGATTGAAATATTGTAATATAATAAAGAAGAAGAAATATTGACATTAAAACATGGTTACAAATGATCATATGTCTTGTTAAAATGCTGTAATGTTATTTTATGAGAGTGTAGCAGGCTCTTTGTTCAGGTCAGTCAGTGTACACGGCCATTGGAGGATGTCAACTATTCTTCACACGAGTGCTTCCTACTCCTTATTTACATTTAAGCAGGAAGACTGGAGTGCTGCTGCTAGTGGTAACTGCTTTTACAGTTCAAGCCTTTTCCATTGTGTGTCTCATTTTCTTTTTGTCTCTCGGGTCTCAGGTTGCCTGATGGCTTCACACAGCTCAGAGGACTGGCTCACCTATCACTCAATGACGTGTCGCTGCAGTCTCTACCCAATGACATTGGAAAGTAAGTCAATATGAACATGCAGGTGGTCTGCCAGTTATTGTGTCCCTTCCACAGTAAAATGGTTTAAGTTCAATTTAAATGTATTTGACAATGCAAAGTCATTAAAGTCAGGATAAAACAGAAGTAGCAACAGATATTTTCTTCTGTATTGTCGTACATTCGAATGTAACAGATTATTAGATACAAAATAGGGGACAGGGACTTTCTGTCCATTGGTTGTAGATTACCTTTTGGTTATATGGGTGTTTCACTCAAAAATGAATGCAAGTTTGCAGTTGATTGTGGAGAGACAGGGTTTTAAGCGAACTTTTGAGAAGTCTTGGAGAAGACCATCGTTTTTACCAGATGATCAGGTTGACATTTTGATTAAATATTATGAGGTCAAAATTTCGATTAACCTGTACATGGATGAATCGTTCACAATAAGATTTATAACATGCTTTTAGAAAATAGATAGGGAATTTTCATTACATGCTGACTTTCAAATCATTATAGATATACAAAGCAGGCATCATAATATGTTTCAGTTATGTCATACATTTATATGGTACTGTATGCTTTTATGCAATATGTAACAAAAGGTATGGATAAAAGGAATTTGCATCTAAGAGGAATACATGTGCATGTTATTTTAGAATATTTAAAATGTCTGTATAATAATTACAAAAGGCAGTGAGAATTATAAAATAAAGCAGGCATCCTATCCACATACAGACACAATCTCTGATTTCGCACATGTATACACACGGTTTTGACCACCGTTGATGTCGTACAGATGGTAGAGCCCATTACTCTTCCAAATCAAGTGACACACCACTCAGTCTCGTCTCTTTCTTTTTCTCCTCTCAGCTTGTCAAACCTGGTGACTCTAGAGCTGAGGGAGAATCTACTGAAATCTTTACCCTCGTGAGTATTTTCCCAATAAACTGCAGTCATTAGATCCACAGTGCTCATGCTCTGAATTTACCCCCACAATCTTTTTAATGAATGCAAAGCAAATGACATCAAATGTGAAATGTCTCTATCATCCTCTAGCTCTCTTTCCTTCCTGGTTAAACTGGAACAGCTAGATCTGGGCAGCAATGTACTGGAAGTTTTGGTAAGAAACAGCCAGTTTCTGGTCATATTTACAGCAGTCCTGAGATCAATTTAGCTGTTAAACACATGCATGCCATGTTTTCAAGTTTATTTAGAGCATGTTATTTTTGTTTGCCCCAGAGGATCTCTGATTATCATTTCCTTTACCAAACTAACACCTGAGCACCTGCTGAGGAAAATATAGTTTAATATTATAATTTTTTTCTTTATTATGTGCTGCTTTTCATATAATTCCTCTTTTTTCCATGTCCTGAGTCTTTAATCTGCTTTCTTTTTATATTTCTTCCGTTCAGCCTGACACACTTGGGGCACTGCCCAATCTTCGTGAGCTATGGTTGGACAGAAACCAGCTCTCCTCACTACCTCCTGTAAGTATAGACAGCTTCTGATTGGCTGATTATCATATGGGTCATTTGTCTGGATGATGTTACATATCTAGTTTAAATTCATGCAGATGTTGTCCTTTACAAACATTGTTTACCTTCGGTGCAGTTGATTGCATTTGGCATGTGCCTGTTCTGCTGATAACTGGAGTGGAAAGTAAAGTGCCTTAATTCACTTTCGGCTGACTGAAAGATGACCTCTGTGTTTAACAGGAGCTGGGAAACCTGCGGCAGCTGGTTTGCTTGGACGTGTCAGAAAACCGTCTTTCAGAGCTTCCCACAGAGATCAGCGGCCTTATTGCCCTCACAGACCTGCTGCTCTCCGAGAACGTTCTCGAAGTCTTGCCGGACAGCATTGGTGAAACTCTATATCCCTCTTACAAACATCAATAAATACTAGATTGTGCTTGATTTTGTATAGAGACAGAGCTGTGTTACAATAAACACATTGTCCTGCCTCTTATTCATCTTACTGAAAACAATATGCTGCCCAGTCTAAATTAAATCAGCACCTATATGGTGACAACCTCACCAAAATTATCGCTTTTGATTTCAGTCTGCTACATTATATGCTCACTGGATGTTGACATTTAACTTATTAACTTATAAATGTTGTGATTAGCCTGGTGAACATTTTGAAAAATGCTAGTTTGTCAATCTTCCCTTGAGGAGACAATGAAAATGATAAAATAGTTGGTTTCTTTTAGGACAATAAGGCACAATTCTAGTACTGTAAAAGTGTGCAAATTGGCAAATTAGAACTTTTTTTAAACCATTATGGTCTTAATTGATTTTTAAAATTCTGTTTCTCTTCACTGCTCTACTCTAGCCTGACTACGTCAGACTTCCTACTTCCGCTAATTTCATTTCGCTCCTGTAGTCAGTCTGAGATAGCAGCCTATCTTTCAGTTTTCCACCGGCCTGAAAACAGCCGGGCCAATCAACGAACAGAGGGCGGGCTGAGAGCCGTCACGTAGACGCTGATTGTACCGTGGATGCGTAGATTTACTTCACATAATCTCCAAAAGTCATTCACAGCCATGTTCACTCCGGTATTTCGCTCGATGGTTTAGTTTTTGCATCATACATGCGTTTACAGTGGAAGTTAGATGCGGCTGAGCATGCGCATAACACACGCCATAACCAAACGTTATGTGATTGGCTTACGGGTAACCAATGATTTTAAACTTCAGACAAGCGCCCCCCCGCGAGAGAGAAAACACTTTTCTATTATGCCCTTCCAGACTCTGTATACGAAGCAAAGTGAAGTAGCAGAGTCTGGTATTACCAGGCTAGCTCTACTCCACCAAGAAAAATTTTTCTGTTGATTTGAGAATCACAGCACTGCCCTCTAGTGTCAGCAGACTTATTTCATGTCATTACTGTACTGTCATTACATGTTTAGAGATCATATTTTGTTCAACTATCACTTATGTATACTGTTTTTCCTAACAGGCTCACTTAAGAAGTTGTCAATTCTGAAAGTGAACCAGAACCGCTTGGTGCATCTCACAGACTCTCTTGGCGACTGTGAGAACCTGACAGAGCTCATGCTGACTGAGAACCTTCTCCAGGTACACAACCCCACACCACCTGATCTCTGTACTGTCTGATTTCATTTTACTTACTGCACTTTTGAATACAATTCTGTGAAGCTGGTTTTGGAGCTTTACATTATATTTTCTGTATCAGCTCTATATTATTATACTGTCACAGTGCTCCCCCCCCCCCCCCCCCCTTAATGGTACCATTGTGGGAATTCTGTCAAGAGAACAAGATAACTGTTCATTGGAATCCATTTATATTACATTTACATCTGTTTGTTTTAGGGGTATAAACTTGGATCCAAAATAAGTCATTTGTGTGTTTGTGTAGATCTGATCTTTTGGAATTGGGGGTGGGCTATTATTATTGTTGTTATAATACATTTCTTTATTGCTTTGTTTAATTTTTTAATGTATTAAAAACATTTATATAATTATTGTTAAAAGGATATTTATTTATGGAAGTAAAATAATGGCAAATGTTTTTGAAACAAAAAAGCCTGTTGAATTGCACTGCTTGAAAAAAATAGGCATTGCATTAACCATGCTTGCATTTTAATGCATTGTATTTTTAGGGCTTGCATTTTTATGGGCTGAAATTCAACATGGTTGAATATTTAAGCAGTGAATATTTCAATTCAAAACATTTCAAACACATTTTCATTATTAAAAATTCAATAATCCATGTTCACCTTTCATATTTCACTTCCAAAATATTCACTGTTTAAAAATAATATTCAACAAGCATTTTTCGGTCTATTTTATTTCGCTTTGCAAATTTGCTTCCACAAATTCAGTGGTTCAAATTCAACAGTAAATTCAACATTGACATCCAGGAACTGCAGGAAAAGCAGTAGATTGCCGAGCATACTCTCCATCTGCTGTTAGTCGACCTCACCAGCAGGTGGTGCAAAAGCGTATGTTGTTGATGAAGACCAGAGCAACAGTTAGAGCAAGCCATTCATTCATAAAATGAAAATGATTATCTGTGTCAGTAGGCTATATATGCGGAGAAGATGATAAAGACACAAAAGCTGTGTTTGTTATATTCAATAACTTCATTGTTACTTTCCCAGTGTAGCCTACATGTTATCAGCTTTCTCTACCATGAACGGGATTATAATCGGTTTCCCTCAATACCTCATCATACTCAAGGATTCCCCTTCCGTCGTGACAAAACGCTTAACGTATAGCTTAATGGACTAATACAGTGATATAAAAGACCAAACTCACACCTTATTGGGGATGTAGGCTGTAGGCTACTAAATAGGCTACAGGCAAGCAGATGGACTAAGAATATGAACTTAACGCGCAAAGTTTCATGCTGAGCGTTTCGTGATATACTGGCATAAAATCAACACTTCATCAATTAATACTAACACTTTCTCTTCTATTCTATTCTCTATTTTTCTCTCTCTCTCTCTCTCTCTCTATATATATATATATATATATATATATATATAAGGGGTGTAACGATTCGTTTTAACTTCGATTCGCAATTCATGGTTGTCGATACGATTCAAGGACGATATTGGTTCATTTAGAACGATACGATCCGAAACGATTCAGTGACCTGAAATCGATTCAGTGACTTTTTAGCCAAAAATTCTTGTAAGGGAATCAGGTATCAATTAATTATGGATATAAACAAACAACTAAACAACAATTAATGTCAAATGCATTCACATTTAATTTTAATAAGTAGGACTGAACGATAATTGAAATGATAATTGTCGATTATTCCCTTGAATTTGTAATTGTGATTATTAATTACGATTATCACAACATTGAATGATGTTTTGAATAGTTTGGCCATGGGACCCACATTTCCCCATGGTCATCAAGCCGCGACCCACCCTTTTAGGAATTATATAAGCCTATTATAATACATTTGTTTACACAAAAATTGTTGACACACAAGTTCTATCCCCCTTTACCTAACATTAAAAAAAAAAAAAAAAATGGTAAGAATATGACAAATACTGATAAACAGTAGGCACTTTTTTTTTGTTAATACAATCTTGGTATGAGCCACCACAGTCATATAAAAATATACAAAATAACCAGTAAGTGGCATTTTGTTATGGAAACAAACAACAATTAGGCTACCATGGTGATACACAATACTTAGAAGAACTGGTAATGAAACATGAAACTGCTCCTGATAAATAGCAACACACATGACGTACCAATAACGTAATTTATTGGTATTTTACTTTTATTTCTTAACTTACTAATTTATGACGTTGCATGCTCGTATGTCTTTTGCACTTTTAGTGAAGTGATACAGCGCGCTCCGCCGCATTTGCGCGTGCAATTGAAAAGTGCGCGCTACTGCAGTATAGCGGCTGAGAGGACAGGAAAGTCCGTTTTTCTGAGGTGAGAGACTTTGCGCTGCTTGACTGTTGTCGCGCTGCTGCTGGCGCGTCACGCATGGCGACGACGTCACAGATAGGCAGACTGAATCGAGTAACGTTTAACGCCTTTATCATTAAAAGTGCAAAGAAAAAACATCCATATAAAATCTAACGTGCTTAAATCCAATGCGCTATTTCCTAGTATCGATACAATCGATTCATTACCTTTTAAAACGATGTTAGATCGATATATGTCGTCCGGAAGGCCAATTTGCCGATCACAGATCGATGCAGTAGGATCGTAGGAATATAAATCGATACATCGATGTAGTTGATGAATCGTTACACCCCTAATATATATATACACTCACCTAAAGGATTATTAGGAACACCTGTTCAATTTCTCATTAATGCAATTATCTAATCAACCAATCACATTGCAGTTGCTTCAATGCATTTAGGGGTGTGGTTCTGATCAAGACAATCTCCTGAACTCCAAACTGAATGTCAGAATGGGAAAGAAAGGTGATTTTAAGCAATTTTGAGCGTGGCATGGTTGTTGGTGCCAGACGGGCCGGTCTGAGTATTTCACAATCTGCTCAGTTACTGGGATTTTCACACACAACCATTTCTAGGGTTTACAAAGAATGGTGTGAAAAGGGAAAAACATCCACTATGCGGCAGTCCTGTGGGCGAAAATGCCTTGTTGATGTTAGAGGTCAGAGGAGAATGGGCCGACTGATTCAAGCTGATAGAAGAGCAACTTTGACTGAAATAACCACTCGTTACAACCGAGGTATGCAGCAAAGCATTTGTGAAGCCACAACACGCACAACCTTGAGGCGGATGGGCTACAACAGCAGAAGACCCCACCGGGTACCGCTCATCTCCACTACAAATAGGAAAAAGAGGCTACAATTTGCACGAGCTCACCAAAATTGGACAGTTGAAGACTGGAAAAATGTTGCCTGGTCTGATGAGTCTCGATTTCTGTTGAGACATTCAGATGGTAAAGTCAGAATTTGGCGTAATCAGAATGAGAACATGGATCCATCATGCCTTGTTACCACTGCACAGGCTGGTGGTGGTGGTGTAATGGTGTGGGGGATGTTTTCTTGGCACACTTTAGGCCCCTTAGTGCCAATTGGGCATCGTTTAAATGCCCCGGCCTACCTGAGCATTGTTTCTGACCATGTCCATCCCTTTATGACCACCATGTACCCATCCTCTGATGGCTACTTCCAGCAGGATAATGCACCATGTCACAAAGCTCGAATCATTTCAAATTGGTTTCTTGAACATGACAATGAGTTCACTGTACTAAAATGGCCCCCACAGTCACCAGATCTCAACCCAATAGAGCATCTTTGGGATGTGGTGGAACGGGAGCTTCGTGCCCTGGATGTGCATCCCACAAATCTCCATCAACTGCAAGATGCTGTCCTATCAATATGGGCCAACATTTCTAAAGAATGCTTTCAGCACCTTGTTGAATCAATGCCACGTAGACTTAAGGCAGTTCTGAAGGCGAAAGGGGGTCAAACACAGTATTAGTATGGTGTTCCTAATAATCCTTTAGGTGAGTGTGTATATATATATATATATATATATGCCTACGCGTATTGCATTAGCTTAAACTGGGAAGAGTCATAGCACTTGCATAATTGTTGTCGTCCTATTGTTAGTTTAACTGTAAATCGCTTTGGATAAAAGCATCTGCTAAATGTAGCCTAAATGTAAAATTGGCTTGACATTGGACATTCGCACATTTAGGGACCGTCTCTAATGTTGCATACAACATTGGCATACACGTTTCTAACTTCAATAGCAAACTTCAATTTATTCGAATAAATATAAAAAATCGAAAGGGTGCGCAGTACGCCTGACACTATATGAACACTTTACAGTTGGTTTTATGACTGTAAGTCGTTCTATTCAAATGCTATTGAAGATAGAAACGTGTATACCAATGTTGTATACTATACACTTTAGAGACGGTCCCTAAATGTGCGAATGTCCAATGTCAAGCCAACTTTATGCCAGTCACTGGGAAACGCTCAGCTTTAAGCTTTGCGCGTTATTCTGAGTCCATCTGCTTACCTGCAAGTTTGGTCTTTTACATCACTGTGTAATTAGTCCATTAAGCTACGTTAAGCGTTTTATATGTCCAGCAGGGGAATCCTTAAGTGTTGAGGGAAACCCTAATAGCCTGCATGCAGCACATCGCCACAATATAATGTTAAGGCAACTAAACAACCAAGAGAAATATATGTCAACCTCAAAAATTTAACATTGGATCTGTACATCCGCATAGGGGAATAACATTATAATCTCGTTCACGGTAGAGAAAGATGCATGTAGGCTACACAGGATAAGTAACCGTGAAGACACTGAATTTAACATAAAACCGGCGTCATTATATTCACAAATACACTTGCATTGTTGTAAATGAGTTTTATGAATGAATGGCTTGCTCTAACTGTTGCTGGTCTTTGTCAACATCACGCGCTTTTGCACCCCCTGCTGGTGAGGTCGACTAACAGCAGATGGAGAGTATGTTCGGCAATCTACTGCTTTTCCTGCAGTTCCTGGATGTCAACGTAGTATTTTCTGTCGAATTTGAACCACTGAATTTGTGGAAGTGAATTTGCAAAGCGAAATAAAATGGACCGGAAATTGCCTGTTGAATATTATAGGTTGTATTTTGAAACAGTTTGAATATTTTGGAAGTGAAATATGAAAGGTGAACATGGATTATTGAATTTTTAATAATGAAAATGTGTTTGAAATGTTTTGAATTAAAATATTCACAGCTTAAATAGTCAACCATGCTGAACTTCAGCCCATAAAAATGCAAGCCCTAAAAATACAATGCATTAAAATGCAAGCATGGTTAACGCAATGCATATTTTTACAAGTAGTGCAATTCAACAGGCTTTTTTGTTTCAAAAACATTTTGCATTATTTTACTTCCATATTTATTTATTGATTGATTGATTGATTGATTGATTGATTGTATAGTCATATTGAATGGGTTCCATACAAACAACAGCGTGGATGTGGCCTGAAACAACTGAAGTAGAGAGATTTTTTTTTTTTTATATATAGATTTTTTATTAACTAAATAGGGTGAGTTCCCTCCCCCCAAATGTACCAACTGTAAAGACACTTTTTTTACTGATATATATAAAAAAAAATCTTCCCACAGGACATGACCCCGGACCCACTAGAGTTTGCATCCCTGTGTTTAGGGGATGCTTTCATCCAAAATTGCAAATGAGTAATCACAATTGATCCTGAAGGAGTCAACAATATTAGCAGTACCAAATTTCAACAGGAAAGCTGACGCATCAGAGCAGAGCCCATTTTGAAAACTTCCTTGTGCTGTTTTCACTTTCAGTCCTTCCCTCGCTCACTCGGGAAGCTGAAGAAGTTGACCAACTTGAATGTGGACCGAAACCGCTTGAGCAGCGTCCCAGCAGAGCTGGGAGGTTGCGTCAGCTTGAACGTACTCTCCCTCAGAGATAACCGCTTGGGAAAACTACCCGCTGAGCTCGCCAACGCCACAGAATTACACGTGCTGGATGTGGCAGGCAACAGGTGAAAAATACATTCTGTAGACGAAACTATGTCAGTCTCCATATCACAGGTTTTGGATGTGAGATGGTCAGAGTGACCATAAGAGTTTCTACCGACTGGGTCTTTCATGCGCTGAAGTTTCTCTATTTATTGCTCTCTATCGCAGGTTGCAGAATTTACCGTTCGCATTGGCCAATCTGAACCTGAAGGCCATGTGGCTGGCAGAGAACCAGTCTCAGCCCATGCTGAAATTCCAGACAGAGGATGATGAGCAGACTGGGGAAAAAGTTCTCACCTGCTACCTGCTGCCCCAGCAACCCTCATCAAGCCTCGGTAAGACACTCCACCATTCTCATGTATGGAGCTGTCATGCAGGTTATAGTCACACCCATAGTAGCTTCACATAGTCAGATCTTTGACTAAACAGCATGACTAAAGTGCCTAGCCCACATTGCACCTTATTCTAGCCAAGAACCGCTCGCTTAGGCAGGAAATGAATTTAATGCCATGGTAGTCTTTAAGAACAGTTATACAAGATTGTTCTCAGATTATAATAAATACAGATTGTTTTGTAGGTTGAATACCTGTAAGGTTCCAGGCATTTTTAATGGAAACTACAGTAATCAGATTAGAGCAGGAAGTACTTGTTTAAAAAAAGTGCATTGAATGTCAGTAAAAAGGACTTTGGGTGGTCCATGGCTATGCTGTCTGAAGCTGAGACTACATACATAGTGAATCGATGACACACATCATATTATAATATTTTGTAATATTCTTTGCAGAGAATCTGTTGGACAGGAGCGTTGATGAAACCTGGCCCACGGACACTAATTTGAACAGGGTATCAGTCATTCAGTTCCGGGATGACTCCAAACACGAAGAGGAAGATGAGGAGACAGCGGCAGAGAGGAGGGTGAGTGTGGAAATGTGTACAGGATGTTTATAATTTCTGAAGAGCTGTTTGCATAAAATTGTGTGCATGTACTAATTCTCTTGCTGTATATGTGAACCAGCAGGGTCTTCAGAGGAGAGCCACACCACATCCTAGTGAGTTAAAGGTGATGAAGAATGTCATTGAAGCCAGAAGAAATGAGGCTTATATAGCCAAACCAGATGAGGATCTGGAGTCCCCGGACTCTGAGGTAAAAGTAAACAAAGGCACAATTATTTAGTTTTATTTTACTTTATTTTATTAGGGGTTCAAATGTGCTTTTATCAGTTTCCATCTCTTTGAATGGAAATAAATGCATAAAACAAATTATAGCACACTGACGGTATATTGTATTTTCCGGAATGTAAGTTACGTTTTTTTATCATCAGAGAAGAGTCGCGGCTTATATAATGCTATTAACGTCACACACACTTGGATTCTCTTATTACTCTTCCCTCACGTTTCATCCTATTTTTTTCCCGGGTAATAATAAATTAGTTTACCAAGAATCAGTCAAGATGCCAGACATGAAAATATATTGCTCTTCACATACCATTGTGCTTGAATGATTGTGAACCCTTTAAAATTCACACAAGCCCTAAAAGTAGACAAAGAGAACCCAATCAAACAAATGAGACAAAAATATTTACTTTGAAATTTATTTATTGGGGAAAAGGATCCAGTATTACATATCTGTTATTGAACTCTTGCTTTCAGCATCTGGTGTGACCCCCTTATGTAGCAATAACTGCAGCTAAATGTTTCTGGTAACTGCTGATCAGTCCTGCACAATACTTTTGTAGGTTCTGATGTTAGAATGAAGTGTTTTTCTTTCTCCAAGCATAACGCTTCTCATTGTTCTATTTTGGTCTCATAGCTTGTCCACATGATCTTTAGCAAACTGCAGATGGGCAGCAATGTTCTTTTTGGAGAGCAGTTGCGTTCTCCTTGCAACTTTGCCATCCACACCATGGTTGTTCAGTGTTCTCCTGATGGTGGACTCATGAGCATTAACATCAGCCAATGTGAAATAGGCCTTGAGTTGCTTAGAAGTTAGTATGCGAGGTCACAAAGGACCCCAGGATATTACACATCTTGCTTTTGGAGTGATCTTTGTTGGTCGACCACTCCTGGGGAGGGTAGCGATTGTCTTGAATTTCCCCCATCTTTCTGACTGTGAATTTGATGAGTCCAAACTCTTTAAAGATGGTTTTCAACCTTTTTCCAGCCTAATGAACAACAACAACTCTTTCTTAAGTCCTCAGAAGTCTCCTTTGTCCGTGCCATGATACTCTTCCACAAACACATGTTGTGAAGTTCAGACTTTAATAGATCCCTGTTCTTTAAATAAAACAGGGCACACAATGGCACCTGATTGTCATCCCATTGATTGCAAACATGTCAGAACAGGTGGAGACTAATTTCACCTTCAAATGAACTGCTAATCCTTTTGCCACTCACTTTTAAGACCTTTTGCCAGATATGAAATATTGGATCATTTTCCTGAATGAATAAATTATCAAGTATAATATTTTCTCTGATTTGTTTGATTTGGTATTTGTATTATTTAAATATAATTTAATACATTTGAATTTCATATTACATGCAAACTGTTGACTAATTATTATTTAAATATTAGATATAAACTGCCCAGTTATTCCTATTGGTGTTTGATGGTTTTTCACAGGAGAAACGGTTGAGTGGGCTGTCCAATCAAAGTCATGAATCTCAGGCATCCAGTAGCACTGCCTCGGCCACTTCTCAGGACGAGAAGCGGGGTATAAACAGTACAGGGATGGAGCTTAATGATGGACAGTGTCGAGAGGAGGAGGAGCTGGATGAGATGGAGGTGGAGTATTCTGAGGTGAGCTGCTTCATTATTGTTTATGTATGCAAATGGTTAAGTATGTTATCTCTGAACTCTTTTGTACATGCAAACTACTGTATTGATTATGTTTAGGGTTGTGTAAATACATTGCAGTTAATTCCTTCTGTAAAAGATTTAGTTTTTTTTTCCTTGATGGTGAGCAATAATAATCCAGTCACTGCATTGGCAAGTTAGTAAACCATTTTCACAGTACAGTTTTTTTATTTGCAGCCTACTGTGCACTTTGCTGAAGAACCCATCATTCGTGGCGGTGATGATGAGGAAGATGAGAATGAAGAAGATGATGCTGAAAGGAACTATGAGGACTCCCGAACGCCACCTTTACCTGCCGAGAAACAGCGGCTCATACGTAAAGACACACCACACTACAAAAAGCACTTCAAGATCACCAAGTTGCCCAAACCCGAGACTGTCGCCGCCCTGCTGCAAGGCTTCAGTCATGACGGCCTGTCACCTACTGCTCACACCCCTGAGGATGAAAGGGATGATGATGTGGAGGAGGAAGATGAAGAGGACGAGGGAGAAGTAATAGTCAATACTCCATTCCAGCACAGATTAGAAACCGCTGAGCTAGAAGACAGCAGGCTGAGTCAGATGAACTCATCCCTGCAGCCAGTGAAGGTAAGAAGGGCTCACTTCTAGAGGAGTCGGTGGGGGAAAGCTTGGTTACCTCAGTATATTGACAGGTTACTGGTGAAATCAATTTATATTGTCTTAAGGTTTATGCAGTTGAGGTGTTTAATTATCACATGCTCACACATCTCAAGATGTACAAAATACAGTGCTAAAAGCCTGAGACCACTAGTGTAAATGTGTCCCTTTTACATTTTTCTAATTTCATACAGTATATTCAAATTATATTATCAGCAGAACAATTTGAGTTACACTACCGTTCAAAACTTCAAGGTCAGTAAGATTTTGTAGTGTTTTTGAAAGAAGTATTTTATGCTTAACTAGGCTGTAAATACAGTCAACAGTAACATTGTTACAATTAAAATATTTTAAACCAAATTATTCCTGTGATGGCAAAGCTGAATTTTCAGCAGCTATTACTCCTCAAACCTTTATCAAAAAATTATCAAAACATGTCAAAGGCAATGTCTTTGGTTTGTGTCCTTTTTGCTTTAATGATAGCAGCACTCAAGTCTAAAACAGTAGTCTCACGCTTTTGGACCCCACTGTATAAATAATATATATTTTTCATATGCAGCAATTTCATCCATTTTATCTGTATTAGAGTCATCATGTCATTGGAATGGACACTGGCAGCATGCAAAAAGTATGTCAGGAATATCTTGTATAAAAAAGATACTGTTTTGCCTGAATGTTAAATGCTTGTTTTGATGACTTCTGCCCCTGGTCTGATTGAAAGGACAAAACCTCAAATGAAAAAGCTTCTCCTTGTTTGCCCCACCCTTTGTCTGTTTAGCTCCTCTTCCACAGCTTGACTCCACCCTATTGAGCACTGCTCTTGCTTCTTATCATCATTTGCTGTCTCTGCTGCCTGCGGGAATCAGTGCACACTGCCTTCTTTGCCCACCCTTCCAAAACTTTCTATGTGCTGATCATTTTAAATTATACCTGAGCTTCTCTTCAATGGAATAATATTTTTTTTAATTATTATTATTATAGTTATCATTCAACCTACAAAGATTGTTTTGAGCCCGTTAAGAGTTTTGCTGGAAGAAAAAAGCAAAGAAAAAAAAAAGCAACGGGAGACTTACTTCATACATACATTTCATTCAAACATGCTACAGAATGTGTTGCAATCATTCATTAGCCAGGTTTCCATCCAAGGGTCTTTTTGCAAAAAAATGTTTAGCACATCAAAATGTTTACTGATATAGCTGATGGAAATGCCAATTATCGAGAATTTTTTGCAAATGTCAAAAAAAATTCCATTTAACTTTAGCACATAAATTCTAGGTTGATACTTCAAGTGTCACGAAAAACTGATTTGGAAACACTTTTTGTCGTGAAAAGGGCTTTAATGCAAAAAAATTATAATATATATATATATATATATATATATATATATATATATATATATATATATATATATATATATATATATATATATATATATATATATATATGAAGAGTTCAGATGCAAAAGCCTCTAAGTGACATCTGAAATTTACTTAAATGTCAATGAAAATGACCTATTAATTGTCATTTAAGTGAAATTACTGAACTTAAATATACGAGCTTGATAAAAATGATCATTCTAGAAGAAAATTTCAGATGGCACTTAGAGGCTTTTGCATCTGAACTCTTCATATATAAATACAGTGTATACATTTGGAATAGGCAGTAGTTGCTCCCATTTAAAAAATAATAAGCCTATTAGCAAGCATTTTTTTCAATCTACAATCTAATAAATGTTATTCAGAAAAATAATACAACTGCACCCGTTTCTGAATATTGCTTGATGATCAAGTCTAAATAGTCTTTATAACGAATTACAACAAAAAAATGACACTTGTTAATAAAAATAATTTATGTATACAATTGAATAATATATATAATAAAGTTTTGTTACAAATGTTACTGAACTCTGAAACCAGAACGAATAACTTTTTTGGTTTGAATGATCTGAACCTAACCCGTTCTCAGTCACGTCAAACCGCAACTGTCTTGACTGCATGTTCAAGGCTTACATTAAAGATTGTTGCTGTATGACCAAACATTTCACTGTACCAATCTTTTTTATGGATCCTAAAATTTTGCATAGGCTACAGGACAAATGAGCTGCCCTGTGTCCAAACCCATGGGGTTCGTCAAATAAAGTCCTGTCAGGCAAGCTGTCCCTCTATGCCGTGATTTTTGATTTCCTAATATTTCCTCATTTAGTAATAGACTTATTATTCATGAAAATAGTAAGCAGTAAATTGGTGAATTCCAATTGTCTAATTACTCTGCATTTTACAGATATTTGGGATGCGACAGATACGATATAATTTGCGATATACGTGGAATTATGTATGGAAATGACTCCGGCCGATGTATTATTATTTTTTTAACCAATACAACAACTAATGTGACAATGCAGTTGTTTTTTGTTTTTAAACAATGCGCTTTTTTTAAGTGATGAAGTCATTACATACACCGTTTTATAGGTAAAGGGCCAATTGGATGGAAACAGGCTGGAGACAGCAAATTTCGCAATCTTTTTTTAACGCACATTCATTTTGTCGATAACAAAACAGCGCAAAAAGTGGATGTAAACTTGGCTGTTGACTTCTTAAAGGTGTTTTAATTAAGCTACATATGTGCAATTAATATTTGAAGCCAAGTTCTGTATATATCTGACCGGGCTCAAAACCTCAGAGAGAGGGAGAGAGAGAGAGAGAAGTGTGTGTGTGTGTGTGTGTGGTCTCCAAGACTGGATGGCTGGGTGGCTGAGGAATGTTTGCACAGGGCTTGTGTGTGCATGTTTTCAGTTTGAAAAATATGTAGTTTGCTGCTCTTGTGTGAATATTGACATATGTTTGAATCTGGGTAATTGCTTATGATTTGAATTTCACCAATAGGAATAACTGGGCAGTTTATATCTAATATTTAAATAATAATTAGTCAACAGTTTGCATGTAATATGAAATTCAAATGTGATCACTAATGATTTGTCTTGGGTTGGTATTGACAACCTGTAACTCTGGTTGCTTCACCCAAACAGTGGGCTTTTAGTTTTCCCTGTTAAGTCTTTTTTAATTTTCTGCTAAACATTTTAGACTTCCTTTGTAAAGTGTGATATGGCTGTAATGGTCTTTTTTTTTTATTGCAATATTATGCTTTTTTACAGATATGCATAGCAAGCTTTTGCATAGCAGACAGATATTAGCTGTGCATTTCATGAGCTGAATCGTCTGAGAACCCGTGCTGCTATGTCAAAAAAATATATATAATTTACGGCCAATTATAGTGAATTTACAGATGATGAACTGGACACAGGACTAGTTTTGTTATTCTGTACAATCAGTACCTCTCTAATCATTAATGACTCATCTATTGTCATTCATAATACAATGATTTCTCCTAACTGTGATTTGCAGCTCATTAAGTGTATAGGTCAGTGTTGTGTGTGTGTGTGTGTGTGTGTGTGTGTGTGTGTGTGTATATATATATATGTATATATGTGGTGGTTTGGAAGCGCCCTGTCTTTCTGTGGGTGTGTGCTGCCCTGCCTAGGTGTGTGTGTGTTTGGTGGTGTGTGTGTGTCATTCTGTACGCTGTATGAATGTTTGTTTGTTTTTATTTCAATTCCCAGTCATACAGCTTCTGTTTTGTTTTTTTTGTTTTGGCCTGACTAATCTGCATGCCCTCTCGCTGGTTCCTGTCCTAACAGGGGGTGTCATTTGATCAAGTCAATAATCTGCTGATTGAGCCTGCTCGAATTGAGGAGGAAGAGGTCTGTACCTACTCTCTTTCCGCCCAAACTCCCGCTCTTTTCCTCGCTCTCTCCCTCTCTCTCTATTATTCATTCATTCACCTGCAGTTCAGGGATCACGACCCACCATACAATTCCTTCATTAATCCAATCCCGATGGCTAGGGAAACGCTGACTAACACTTACTTATCACCACTGTAATGGATCTTAGTTTTTGGAGAAGAAAACATTGTCATGGTGCTTCTGTTAGCTGAAGATAGTAAAGGAATGTTCTAGGTTGAGTACATTCACAAGCTCTGTATAACTGCATCTGTGACATTCTGTCATTTACCACAGAAAATATTTTGACCATGTTCTTTAGTTTGTAATTAACAAAATTAATGGAATACAGTGTAAGCCTATGAACAAACAAAGGCATTTGCTGTGGTAATTGAAAACGTCAAAATAAGATTGTTTTTATTTAAATAATTGCCCTCAAAATTTCAAGAAATATTTGCTTCCTTTCCATGTTTTTCTCCAAACTAGGTTCCATTACTGTCTGCCTGCTGCTGTTTTTCTTCCCTCTTTTCCACCTCCTAGCCTTCTGTCAGGCTCTGCCACCTAGGAGCTAGTAGCACACATGAGCTAGTGGAAACTTTTATTGATTTATTTTTTTGCAGCATTTTATTACAAGTGTCTCTGTCTTGTCTGATTTAAGTGAACATGACCCACAAAAGTAGTGCTATAATAAAATAATTTACATTTTTTACTTGCCATAAAAATATATGTACAATTGATGTTCCAGAAGCTCTTAAAATTAGTCATCCTATAGTTGCTTATGAAATGGACAGAGTGTGATTTTGTTTGTTATTCTCCAAAAATAAACCAGCCATTATTGTTTTTTTCTGTTTCACAATGCAATATAAAAAGATGTGAATACAATGAATATCCCATTTTACAATATATTGATGCAACTAATTTCAACATAAAGACATTGATACTCTCTCTTAGAATTAGCACAGATATGTGATGGATATTGAATAGTACTTGCATTTTCTAAAAAGTAATTCCTGATGTACTGCCGTCTTTGCACTGAAGTTATTTTATTTATTTTTTAATTTATTTCATTGACCAAGGACATCATTCTGTCTTCTTCAGTTTTTTCCCCCATCTACCCACTCACTATACCCACTTTGCATGGCTGCTGCTGTAGAATCAACCACATCTAGTCCATCACACAAAAGATTTCACCACCCTCACATTCATTTTGTTACCGTTGGGTATGTCACGGTGTGACTGTTTGGTGACGTGTGACCTCACTTAATCAGTCAATACAAAGTTGTTTTTTGATTAAATTGTCACTATTGATATTAGTTTGTCATGTTCCTATATCATGATGACATTATCAAAAAATAACTATAAATTGAATTGCTTCAGCCTTCTTTTTTTAGGCTATGAATCTGTGACAGTACATTGTTTAATGACAATTAGACTTGAACTAGATGTGGAGCCATCATTTTTGCCATTAATCTACAAAACTTGACTCAATACAAGTGTTGAGACGGGTGATGTTTAAACCTGAGCATGTGTTCTATATACAGTCTGCATTAAGCAAACAGATCATTAGTGCCCTGTCCAAGTAACACTGGCCTCCTCTCCTTGATTCTTCAAACCTTTGACTATTTGATAAAAATGCATAGTGTTATGCATTAATATGCATAATGTAGCGTTAAAGTAGTTGAATTTAATCCGATTTTGTGCCATCAAATGTCCATCACTGATCTTGGATCAACATCGTTACTGTAGTTCAGTGTTACTAATTTTATACACACTACTGTTCAAAAGTTTTTTATATAGATATAGAAATGTATACTTCTCAGCAAGGAGGCTTTCAATTGATCAAAAAAGATATTTATAATGTTACAAAGATTTCTATTTCAAATATGTGCTGTTTTTGGATCAAAGGATCAAAGAATCCTGGAAAAAATATATATCACGGTTTCCACAAAAATATTAAGTAGCACAACTGTTTTCAACAGTCTGATAATGAAATTATCTGCTTACTAATAATTTATTCCTTTACATGCACAACAGTCATGCCTAAGCAGACTTGCATGACTTTCTGGTTGTCGGCTTATTAAATAAAAGATGTGAATGTAAACAAACTTTCTGTATAGAATATATCAATATAGATTTTTGTAGAGACCATATGGTGTCTATGTATAAACTCTGCAATTTGATTAAAGGCTGAAATACATTACATTTCCCAAGATTTTTGCTCCAGTTCACAGTCTGTACAAGTCGATGCTTGAAGCGATATTTGAATTGACAGATTTCACAGAAAATCACATGGTGTATGATGGGCACAAACTCCAGTTTTTTAAGATTCAGACTATAATTCCGTCCAGTCGGAGGATATCAAATATTTGATATTTTCAGCCAATTTTAGAACAAATTTTGTTTTCAAATTTATTACTTCAGTAAATTGACAGTCAGTCCACCTAATCCAACTTACAAAGTTTGATATTTCTTTTATCAACAGAGTTTTTGTGCTTCTGATTTATCTTTCAAATTGTGTTAAAAGTATTTTCGAATATGAATGGATTGTCCAATGATCCTTAAATTTGAGCTCAATTGTTATTGAGCAGTCATGTAAATGAATGCAACGTGTAAAATATCAAGGAAAGGCGGCTGCTGTTTGGGACAATATATGCGATCTGTCTGAACATGGATGCAGTCTTCACATTAGAGATTTCCTCTATAAACAAGCATGCACTGCATGAAAGATTCATGTTTTGTTTTTGTTAGTTATTTTGTTCTGTCAGTTAAGTCGTGCATATTATAGCAAATGTCTTGTGAGATGCATTGTGCAGGTTTTTGTTGTGCACTTTTCTGTAAATGTCTGATCTCTGCCTCATCTGTAGCTGAACCTGTCCATCCTGAGGCAGACTGGTGGGTTAGGCATCAGCATAGCAGGGGGGAAAGGATCTACGCCCTATAAGGGTGACGATGAGGTACATTTTAATGAGCTTTCATGTAAAAGATTTTAGTAAATGCTTTTGTATGTGAGAGTGTTGTCAGCTTGTTTTAATGTATTGCACATGTCCTTTTCAGGGTATTTTCATCTCTAGAGTGTCAGAAGAGGGCCCTGCAGCTCGTGCTGGGGTCAAAGTGGGAGACAAACTTCTTGAGGTAAACATTGTTATAATTTTCTCCTTTGAGTTGCCCCATACAAAACCAGTCATTCATGCAGCTTTAAGTCCTCCATCTTTGTATTCATCGGGTCTTAGGTGAACGGAGTAGACCTGAACGGAGCAGAGCATCACTCAGCTGTCGAGGCCTTGCGTAACTCGGGGGCAGCTGTGGTTATGACCGTTCTACGAGAACGCATGGTGGAACCAGAGAACGCCATCACCACCACACCGTTGCGACCAGAAGATGATTATTTCCCCCGGGAGAGACGTTCCAGTGGGCTGCCTTTTCTCCTGGACCCTGCCTCACCTGCTGTTAGCACTGGACCTTCACAGCGACTAGCCACTTGTCTGATCCGCAACGATAAAGGTTTAGGTTTCAGCATTGCTGGAGGGAAAGGTTCAACCCCGTACCGAGTAGGAGACACGGTAAAAACAAGACGCTCTTCCAGATACACTTGTGACTTGCCTTGTTATAAATATTTTATGGTGTGTTCTTTGCTTTGGTGTCAGGTTGTTTTATCTCGGTGTTTGTTTACGGAGCACAGGACAGGTCGTTCGCTCTGTCCGTATGTTTAACATATTTAACAGAAATGTATGGACTGCATAAGCCTCTGTATGGTGCTCCTCATCACCTCTAGGATGTCTGACCGAGGCTGCGATGATTAGAATTACAGGGACTGACACCCGATAGTGCCGATAGATTATAGGATGGCAGGGGATGAAGTATTTTTGGATCTCTGCTGCAGACACGCATCAAACCACCCTCTATCTTTCTGACACACGGCCTCATTTATGCACCACTTTCACGAAGGAGACCGTCACACATTAGCACATGCACACACTCTAGGCTGAGTAAGTGTAAGTCCTGTTTTTGTTCCTCTGATTGACATTTGCGCTCGCTTTTACTAACAAGTTGATGTCACCAACTTGTCTGTTTGCTACATTGAGTTTTCAGCATGCAGCGTTATGATCTCACTTCTAGAGAACACACTGTGAAAGTGCTGACAAAGGCGGCTTGAAGACTATCTGCGTATCAATTGACAGATTTTTCTTTGAAGAATGAAATGGCCTTGAAGATCGTAGATAGTTATTTTAATACTACAGTTTAAAATACATTTTTAGAGTTTTAAATAACCATTTTTTTTAACTAATAATGGCTGTTAAAAAAAGGCAGGTAATTTCAAGCCAAGGTCAGCGGGATATTCTCTGCTTTAGAGGCATGTGGCATTGCAGCATGTTACACCAGCATACTCACTAGCTTTTAACCGCTATACAGGAGTGCTGTAAAATAGCACTGCAAGTGATTTTAGCACTGTCACTTCTAGAGTATGACCTTTTTTATTTCTTTGTGAATGTAAAAAGCAGTAAATTCACCGCTCTGTCTCAGTAAATAGGCTCATTTATAGCTTATTTTCATAACTTTTTGAGAATTTGGATGTTTACATACACTACTGTTCAGAATTTTGGATCACTTTTTTTTTTAAAGAAATAATTACTATATTTACTATATATTTACTATAGCAAGGATGCATTATATTGATCAAAAGTGACTAAAGATATGTTAAAAAAAATTCTAATGTTACAAAATATTTCTATTTTAAATAAATGCTGTTATTTCTATTAATCTTAGAATACAGAAAGAAGAAAAAAAAGATATTTCACAAAAATGTTAAACAGCAATGTTTTCAACATTGATGATAATAAGAAATGTCTCTTGAGCTGCAAATCATCATGTTAGACTGATTTCTGAAGGATCATGTGAAATCATGTGAGTAATGTTGTTGAAAATTCAGCTTTGCAATCACAGGGATAAATTACATTTTAAAATATTGTAAAATAGAAAAGTTAATTTCAAATTCAAATAAATGCAGCTTTGGTGAGCACAAGAGACTTCTTTCAAAAACATTTTTTAAAAATCTTATGGAGTTGAGATTACAGTTGACTTGACTGTGTTCTCCTGCTTTATTCTCAGGGAATCTTCATCTCTCGAATTGCTGAAGGAGGAGCTGCTCACAGAGACACTGTCCTGCACGTGGGAGACAGGGTCATATCAGTGAGTCCATCCATCTCTCGCACACACCTCTCTCTCTCTCTCTAGTTAGTGTAGTTAATCAACTTATTTTATTTTAGAGTTAAAAGAGTAGTTCACTTGAAATAAGTCAATTTTCTCACCTTCATGTCATTTAAAAACTTTAAAATAAAAAATAAAAACACACAAAAAAAAAAAAAAAAAAAACAATTTTCCCTTGGTACACAAAAGGAGATGTTTAGCACATTTTGAGGCTGTTGCAAAAAGTCAATGGTTACCAGGGTCTGCCAAGCTCCAAAAATGACAAACAGCACCATGAAAGTGATCCATACAAATCATGTGTTTTATTTTAAAGGGATAGTTCACTGTGAATTAAAATTTTGGTATGTTTTAGCTTACCTCAAGGGCATCCAAGATGTAGGTGTCTTTTTTTCCGCAGTAGTTTCAATTTTGATATTTTTAGGTCAAACCGTTCTTGTCTGTGTTCTTGTCTTGAACACAGCCACGTCCAAGTGATCTGAGAGCGCGGGCGGGTATAGATATATACACTAGATGTCGCCTTGGCTACGGTTTCCAATGAACTGCAGTAGCCAAGGCGACATCTAGTGTATATATCTATGCACCAGTCTGCGCACACGTCACACAGCAGGATGCGCCCGCGCTCTCAGATCACTTGGACGTGGCTGTGTTCAAGAGGTAAAAACGATATAAATACTGTTCGTTTTCTCACACAAACCGCTCGTTTCGTGTCTTAGGCCATCAATGTGTACTTACGATGGGGAATTGTTTAATTTGGACGATGGGGAATTGTTTAATTTGGACTCTGTGCATGCTCTTTGAGATAATGACCATAGACCTGCATTACATGACTGACAGACAAGAACGGTTTGACCTAAAAATATCAAAATTGAAACTACTTCGGAAAAAAAGACACCTACATCTTGGATGCCCTTGAGGTAAGCTAAAACATACCAAAATTTAATTTCAAAGTGAACTATCCCTTTAAGTGATAGCTTTGTGCGAGAAAAATACTAATTTATGCTGTTATCAAATCTCATTTATGTTCGTGTATATTAAATGTGGCACAGGAAGACGTCACCTCAAAAATCATGGGGTTTTGGATCTTATGAATATGACTTGATTTGGATCTGTTGTTCACACAAAGCTATTGTATGCAGGGTTTGAAATGAACTTTTTTACTCGCTGGCCTTTTGGCTACTAAATTAAGTTACCAGCCATTCAGAACTTCTACTAGCCAAAAAGTAAAAAAATAAACCAGATTAACTACGTCACAGCTAATGTATTTATATATATATATATATATATATATATATAATATAATATAATAATTTATAGATTATATAAAATTTGGATTTCATACATGAATTTCTTATTCAAACAAAATCCTGTCATCCAGCCATCTCCTCCCTTCCTCTTTCATCCTCATCACCAAAAATGTATTTTAGGTGAACAGATCAATACAGTACAAAGAACATAAAAAAAAATATTAATGATGGAAAATAACAATGGCTTTTCTGTTAACCAAATGCTTTTTAATCTTCGTTTTTGCTTCAATGTAAATTAACAAGCACGCCGTTATTAGTTGTGTACTGATGTGCGTGTTCAAGTAAGCCAGATATGAGCAGATCCTGCGCAATACGCTGTATTTAATACATCATGATGACTCACGAGTTCAGTATTTGCGCTAAATCTGCGCAGATTTGGCTTACACGAACTTCCCCAACAAAGTGAGTAAACATGATAAGTAACACGCCAAATTGGCTAGTGATTTGACAGCGTTACCCGCCAGTAGATTTTTACCTGCATTTGGAGGGTTGGCGGGTGTTCATTTCAAACCCTGATTGTATGGTTTTGGAATAAAGTTATATGGATTACCTTTTATGATACCTTTATGCTCCGTTTTCTGAGCTTTCTCTTTCATTATATGACAATTAGAACGCTAACACACGCGTTTGTGTTTTGCTATACCTTTAATAATAGATTTATTTGGTCCTGGGTATTAGATGGATTGAATCAAATTCATCTCACTGCATGGGTCGGTTAGAGTTAGTTTTAGCAGATTGCAACTGAGTTTTACTGTGCTGTTTTACTGTGCTGTACACCATAACCGTTCTGCTTCACACCATGAAATGATGTCACTGTGTAATTGTGCACTTCTCTCCTGGTAACCTTGCTTGTATTACTACTCAGCAATATGACAATTATAATCCAAACTGTTTTGTCTCCCTTGAGCCCTCTCTTTATTTTGCTATTTTTGCTGCTTCTTCCTCTGACCTTGCATGGGTTTTCACTAACACACTTCTTGCCTGCTTGGTGTCGGGTGTGGTGATGGGAGGTTTTTGACTTATTCTTTGGGCCTGCTGTCATGGTAACTGCATGCATTACCATAGCAGCTGCCGTTCTGTCACCCTGTGGTAAGCGCCGGTACTGAATGGCCAGTGCTGACCTCTGTTTGTCGCCATGGTGGAAGTTCTTACTTATAAACAATGTAACCAGAAATCAAAAATAGTCCTTCCTCACATGAAACAAGACAGATTTAGCCACATGCCTTGGCCTTGTAGAGAGAATCTCTGTTATGCAGTTTATGTGAAAATAATGAACACAGCGGCTTTAATCCGCGTTCCAACACAACATATAATGTGTCAAGATAAGACCCAGATTGTAATTAAAGGGCAGGATTTAAAGAATTTCATTCATTCATTCATTCATTCTCAAGTTAAAAGCAGGTTTTTATGTAGTCAGGCTACAGTCTCTTATCTGTCCAGGTATAGATGACATAATACGTAATCGAATATTTGAAGGATTAAATACAGGTTGCGCGTCACCTCTATCTTATGGAGCAAGTGCACAATCCAGAGGCAAATTGTAGTTTGATTAACATTTTAAGGTGCTGGAGAAAGCCAAGCTACAATCACATTTTCCAGATCTGTTAGTCTGACTTCCCCAAAACCAGCCTGGTATATTTCAATCAGTCTTAAAGGTGTACATAAACGGATTAATTACTGCTTTTTTTCCAAATGTAATGAAAGTTTTGTAGTGCATGTTATCGCACTTAATATCAATTGTAATTGTAACTCATCTTGGACTAATCCCACTTTTTATGAGTGAAAGGTCTAAATGTGACAAGCTGTAGTAGAGACTGTTTTCAAAGGCTGCTCTTTTTGTACTTGCTCTAACACACTACATGATCTTGCTACCTTAAGCATCTCCAGCACTTCATCTTTCTCCTATTGCACATTCCCTTCTCTTTTCACTTCCCTGGCCAGATGTGTATCAGTTTGGTTTGCATGATTTTTCACTGAGAACCCAGGTTTTTAAAACCAAAGTGGAAATCACTTTTCCTTTAAGCCTATGAATGCATGAGAGGACTCAGCATTGGCTTTCGCCTGATCCAGATCAGTCCTGTACAGGAAAATGTTTCCCCCGTTTAACACCTGGAATCTTTAATGTTCCTCTAAAAGCCTACATACAGCATTTAATGAGCCAGTAAGACATCACAGCTCAGCATGAAGGGCTTTCATCTGCCCATTCTGGGCATATTGGCCCTCTATGACCCTCTGGTGTTTGGCTGTCACTTCAGATCAATGGTGTAGACATGACAGAGGCCAGACATGACCAGGCAGTAGCGCTGCTTACTGGCACCTCCCCCACCATCACCCTCCTGGTCGATCGGGACCAGGCCAGTGCAGGGGGCGCCTCCCCTCGAACTCGACCTCATTCACCCCCTCCTCCAGAGCCATCTGACTCACCTGAGCAAGAGGAAGGAGGAGACGAGCACCTTGGAAACCATCTCAACTGTCCCATGGAAGATGAATACCCCATTGAGGTGCGAGCTCTAACTTAAAGTATGACAGTCAGTCTGTAGGGAATGTGTGAGTTGATAAATGCTGCTTGCTGTAGTTTAATCTCATAACAGCTTCATTTTGATGTTTTAATGCCTCACTCAACAGAGAAAATGGTGCACGGTATGAACATTGCATACTGGATTTATTGTTTTAGGATTGTGATTTGGCCTTTTGAAATTTACTCTTGCTTTTGCATTTTATTGATGTTCCCTTGATGTTTTGAAGTTGTGTAGTTGTATAGACTGGCCCCGAAGACGTGTGCGTCTCCATCACAAATAACTGAACAGTCAGTTATTTTCTCTAAAACATTGACACTACCATTCAAAAGTTTGGGGTCAGTAAGATTTTTCTTTTCTTTTTCTTTTTTTAAAAGAAATTAATACTTTTTTTTCGGCAAAGATGCGTTAAATTTCATCAAAAGTGACAGACATTTTATGTTAAACTTTCGATTCATCAATGTTTCCTGAACCAAGTACCACAGTTTCCACAGAAATATTAACATATTAAGAGTATCATAAGAATAAATTAAGCAGCACAACTTATTTCATCATTGACGATAATAAGAAATGTTTCTTTAGCAGCAAATCAACATATTAGAATGATTTCTGAAGGATCGTGTGACACTAAAGACTGGAGTAATTATGCTGAAAATTCAGCTTTGCAATCAAAAGAATAATTTGTTTTAAAATATATTAAAATGCAAAACAATGTAATATTTCAAAATGTTGCTGTTTTTACTGTATTTTTGGTAAAAAAAAAATGCAGCCTTGGTGAGACGAGAGCTTTTTTTATTAAAAAAGCAACAAAAACAAAAGTTACCAACCCCAAACTTTTGAGAAGTATCTTATTTAGTATTATAAATGAATCCCAAAGATTATATCATCCATCTGACCTATTGCAAACCTAACTTTTTAAACTCAATACATAAAACTTGACTTCTTAATACATCGCATTTTCCTCTCTGGACAGGAAGTGATGCTGATCAAAGCAGGTGGTCCCCTGGGTTTGAGCATTGTAGGGGGTAGCGACCATGCCAGTCACCCGTTTGGAATTAATGAGCCAGGGGTGTTCATCTCAAAGGTAAAATAAACCTTCATTATTATTTACAAGTATCTAGTATGATGCAGGTTAATGTCAAAAATGAATGCTGTGATTTGTGGTCAGTGGAGCTTGTGTCAGATGAATTCATTTCTGACCTTATTGCGTCTGAGTTAGGTCATCTCCAATGGCTTGGCCTCTCTGAGTGGACTTCGTGTGGGTGATCGTATCTTGGAGGTGAACGCCATCGACCTGCGACATGCCACACACCAGGAAGCTGTTAGAGCATTGCTCTCCAACAAACAGGAGATCCGCATGCTTGTGCGCAGAGATCCCTCGCCTCCCGGCATGGAGGTATTATCACATTTGCACAGGAATGTGAGCAAAACCTACAGTATGGCCAGATGCCATATCAAAACATATCTTTGTTATTGTAGGAGATTGTCATTCACAAGCAGCCTGGAGAAAAGCTAGGAATCAGCATCAGGGGTGGCGCTAAAGGCCATGCAGGAAACCCCTTTGATCCCACAGATGAGGGCATCTTCATTTCCAAGGTAACCATAAAACTTAAACCCTTCAGGATTCTGATTGCAAAAAAAACTGGTCTGGTTTCCTCCTCACTACAGTCATGTAAATTCTTGATTTGTTACTCACTTGTTCTTATAGGTGAGCACCAGTGGTGCCGCTGCACGAGATGACCGACTGCGGGTGGGCATGCGCATTCTTGAGGTGGGCAACAACAGTCTGCTGGGTATGACCCACACGGAAGCAGTGAGGGTCTTGCGTGCCTCCGGTGATTCCTTGGTTATGCTTGTGTGTGATGGCTTTGACCCAAGAAACGCTACAGGCATAGAGGTAAACACTTACAGGAGGAGAAGCAATCTGCTATGGTGTCCAGCTGTGGCTCAAATAATTATATTATAATATGTACAGTACTTTGCAAATGTCTTAGGCAGGTTAGTATTTTCACCCCCAAAAAATGGTTAAGCCAGTTATTTATATCTTTTGCTGTAGTGTGTCAGTAGGAAATATAAGTTAACATTTCCAAACATTCCGTTTGCATTAATTGTAATAATCCAGTGAGATTTGTGTATGCACAATATAAATGATATAATAACTGATATAAAAATAACTGGCTTGAAGTCATATTGTTGGTAAATACTAACGTGCCTAAGACTTTTGCACCGTGCTGTATAAACTACTACATATTTTGCATATTTATTTGTAATTGATTTGATTTTTCAGGCATCCCCTGGTGTTATTGCAAACCCGTTTGCGGCCGGTATTGTTCGTAAGAACAGTATGGAGAGCATCTCGTCAGTAGACAGAGACCTGAGTCCTGAAGAGATTGACATCATGCAGAAGGTAAAATCTCTGCGGCACACAGAATAGGAAGAACAGTGGAATGGATGGAAAAATTATATTCTTCTGTCTGAACTTTCCTGCAGGAGGTAGAAATGGTAAGAGAGACGTCCCAGTGGGAACGGGAGGAGATGGAAAAAGTGGTGAGTAATTTCCTCCCCAAATCGCCTTTGTCATAACAGATTATTATCATAATAACAATTGCTATTAAAATGACAACAACTTCCAGATCTCCCCTATAACTATAACTAATATATGTGGATCTGTCCTTTTCTTCTCTCTTTCTCTTATGCCCCACTTTTCCCCCAAACCATTCTGAATGATTTTGGGTGTTGCTCATTCCAAACATCACATCTCGTTTCTACTCAATTCCATTCATCTCCTTCATTAAATATGTTCTCGTGTCTACATGGTTCCCTGATTTTATTTTTCATCCATGACTCTGTCACCTAAACCTCATCCCCATCTGTGCAATGGATGTCATCGGAATGTGTGTGTCCATCCATATTTGTGTCGGTAAAATGTGTGCATGTGTGATTGGGTAAATTTCACCAACCCACCCCCCACTCCCTCCTTATTACCCTCCCTCTTTTGGTAAAGGAGCGTATGCGCTTGGAGCGCGAGGAGGCAACTCGCTTGCTGGAGGAGGAAACTGAGGTGAGGCCTTATGCCCTCCCTGTCATAACGGCCCACAGTAGGGCTCCAGGAGTGAAACACGGGACCAGCCGTCACCTTGAACATGAACAAATGAGTCATGTCTGAACCTCTGAACATTAGAAGCTCTTTAGATACAGTGTCCTCATACTCAAAGCTTAATGAAAAGTCTAAATAAAGTTCAGAAGATTGCTGAACATGTTCTTTCAGTGAACAAAGATCTTTCAATGTAATCTTTCTAATGCTCTCTCTACAGAATTTGAGCACTGGGCCATTGAAACTGGACTACAAGACACTGGCGGCTCTGCCTACGACTAGTCTACAGAAAGTTAACAGAGTAAGTACCTACATGTAGCATCTTGTTTTAGTAAATAGGCTAGAAAGCATCTAGAAAAAAAATATTTGAAAGACTTTTGAACATAAATGCCAGGTAAGGATTTCAAAACAAATGCTTCCTTATCATAGTGCGTACACCCACTGGCTGCTGCACGTCCATGAAATGAGCCTTTGTCACTGCAGACTAGGGCTGAGTATTGACACAGAGTTTATTCAGTTGGAATAAATCTATTCGATTTCAATTCACAACCTCTTGATTCGATTCCAATTTCAGTTCATTTGGATATATATCAGAATCAGTTCGGAAAGAAAGTCTCTCAATTAAATCTGTAAGCTATACTGTCAGTTGGTACAATACTAATAACATTAAAGGGCCCCTATAATGCTATTTTAAAGTCTCCTAATTTTGTTTAGGAGGTCTCCTACAACAGGTTTACATGCATCAAAGGTAAAAAAAAAAGTTTCATTTTCAAAACAAAAATGGCCATTGCCATAACTGATCTTCAGCTCCATCCGGAGGCTTCTTACAGCTCAGCGATTGTACACTGTAAACTAAAAACGGTAACGAACGATGACGTCGATTTTACCATATCAATCCGAGCGCGAGTCCGAACTAGTCATTCAACCTGAACCTCCATCGCAAGAGACAAGAGACGCAAGCGTCTTGACGACATATTCACACGAACGAGCTACAGCAAGATGTCCTGTCCACGCAGAACGTAGTAAGTCGTGACGTGTGAACTTCGCGAAAATAATCCAAACGACTCGTTTGAGCGATTCAGAGTCGACTCTTTCTTTTGAGATACATTTTTATTTATGATGCACTTTCAGCTTTACAATTTTGCTGACTATTTACATTCACATACAGCTACATTACACACTGCATGAAAGGCCATTTTCAAAAATTCATAATAGGGGCACTTTAAAGGTTCAAATGAGCAGAGTCTAAACTATTAAATTATCTTGCTAATTATTTTAAGATATAATAATCAACAATAAGAAACATTTAAATTTTTGGGGCAGTTTTTATATAAATGATGATGGCTGTCATCGCAGGTTTTTTTTTCTTCGTGACCGATTTATTCAAACATACATTCAATAAGACATCACTAACAGGTACAAATATTATAAATATGTAACAGTGTATATTACATATATAGAGTTATTATTTCTAATTAACTGGCGAGTTTATGGATATTGAATAGCTTCCCTAAGGTAAATACAAAGTTATGTATCATTGTTTACAAGCTATTTTGACACTTTTTTTGCGGTCGAAACACTGATTGAGAGATAACATGAGACATGAAACATTTCAGTAAGTTCTACTCTCTAAGTAAGTTTCTTTCTAAATACCTGATTGTTGATTCATGTTTATTTTATGCTGTAACTTAGCCTGGTTAAAACCAGACCATTCTCAGTAGTAACTGAGTTATGGTCTGGCAAAGCTTCATTAATAACTCCTTTCCAAAGGGCGTCACCAACGGACATTGCTCAAATGCCTCTGGGCGCAATTGGATAGACCTAAAACCAATCAGAGCGATCGTCATCGTGTAAAGCCATATGCTGCGTCTCAATTCGCCTAAGTTACACTACGCCATAAAAGTATGTACTCTTTTTGTGAAGAAAAGGTATTTACTTTTGAATGTGTAGCAAAAAAGTAGGCAAGCTTTGGGACATACTACTTCATCATCTTTATCGTACGGATCTGTCGCGTGCATCCTGTCACGTAAACTGCCCTGTCAATCATCTTGTCACAGTTAAAATCCTCTATTAAATCGAATTAAAATTCCTACCGTTTCGGAGAGAAATGTAGTAGCACGTTCATCTGCCAGTGGGTCTTTCATGGAGACTGTCCTCGTGTTTGCAATTTGAATATAATAATGCTGCATTTAAAAGTTGGTGCGCTTCACCAACGGGACGTCGCTCAAATGCCTCTGGGCACAATTGGATAGACCTAAAACCAATCAGAGCGATCGTCATCGTGTAAAGCCCGCCCCAACGTTTCTGATTGGTGCCGCAATTTAGACAGATTAGAAATGGGCTTGAATGAGCTCTCTCCCAGACTACTTGCAGAGCAAATCTAAATTTGCCGGAAGTTTTCTGGGTTTTCCCAGGCTAGCTGTAACTAGTAGTAAAGAGGAAGAGATGATGGGCACACTTGTACGCCGCTCTGCCGCTTGAGCTGAGGCGGCTGCAGAGATTGTTCTGTCACACTACATTAAAGAGCATCAAAATGACATTTATGTTTGAATTTTGTGATAAAATTGGCAGAATTTAAAAGCTTAGTCTCTGTTACTTATTAAAAGTAACAAACCACAAAGCTTATGGGTCAGCTCATATTTCCTCAGATGCTTGAATGCTTAGTGTATTGGTCTTCTGAAACATTGAGGTCAAGCTTTACATTTGCTTAGTAGTGCTCCTTTTACTAGTAGTGCCAAAGGTGAAGCAGTCCAGCTGCTGGTCATTCCAGCCATACCTCTGACAAAATACAGATTGTATTTGCCGGTGCTTGAGGGGTAGTGAGGGGAGGTGCCAGCCGACAGCTGACAGTAGCTCAAGTTATTTTAAAATGTGTGCTGTGAGCTGATTGGTTGAATGGTTTAATGGGTGGGGCCATTGAGAATGAGGGAGCCTTGGAAGATCTTGACAGTTGAGTTATCTAGAATCGAGCCGTTTGGAATCAGCTCCTGTCATCGTATTGTGAGTGTACCACTGCTATTACTCTACAACTCTTTGACTTTTCTGTTATTTCTTTATCACTCATTCCTTCTTTACTACTTTTTCTTCTTTTTCTTTTTTCTGAGTGTTTTATCTTTTACTGAAATAATAACAGTATCTATTGGTTGTTGGACGTTGGGTTTGAGTTAAGTCAGTAAATTGTATTATGTTAGTTCCACACAAACATCCCACTTACAGCGACGTATTGCCTTTAGTGATGTTCAGTAAAGGTTATAAAATGTAGTAGATGTAATTTGAGTTTTTTGATGTTCCTTGATATATTCCTTGCCTCTTTATCTTTAATTTTTAGCCTGTGTCTATTTTCTGGGAATGTATAACCTACATAGCACTAGCAGCTGTTAGCAAAGTTAAGTGAGGCATGGAGAGGGGGTGGACTGCTCTTAGACAGGGAAACACTACCGCACCGTTTTTCGTGGTATATGAAGAACCATTTAGTCACGGCTATTTATAGAGACTGTTTTGTAGAGCAGTGACTTTTATCTGCACACAAGAGCCATTGAATGAAGTTTTTTATTAGAATGGGGCCATTAACTATGTGCAACGGTCACAACTTAAGCATCACAATGTGCCACCAACTGCACCTGTTTGTAAAGCCACATTTGAAGCATTTTTTTCCCTGTGATGAGAATCAGAGAACAGATTTATAATTCTTCGTAAAGTTGCATATTGTGGTTAGTGTCCACTCTGTAGTTACATGCACTTGTAAGAACTACTTATGAATTAAATTAGGTTGTATATTTAAACTTCAGTTGTCTCTTAAAGCAAGCATTCAACGTTCATGATGGTGAAAAGATTTTAAATTGTGTATACCTCCTTACAAAGGCAAAATGTAGTAACTACATCAAAACTGAAACGTTATTTTTAACTAAACTGTTAAAAATAGTTGTTCTTTAATTGAAAAGATTTAAATGTTTTTTTTGTTTGTTTTCTTTACTTAAATGAGAAAGAAATGTTGCATTAGAAATTAACTTTTAAGTACTTAAGTACTACATTTTCTATAACTGAAATAAAAATGAATTAAAGCTATAAAGAAATATTTTTTAAAAACAAAAACCAAAAAAAAGTACAACAAAATTGCTAAAATGAAAACTGAATATATAAACATCAAGGTTAATTCAAAATATTAATGAAATCTATAATATTATATAATTAATACTAAAATAACACAGCACTGAAACGGAAAAACGGCTCCCTGGTTATTGAATTCATTGATTGTATTTTTCACATGAAGTTTTCTCTGAAATTTTTCTCTGAGTCTGTCACAGGACATATCAAGCCTAAAGTCTATATTAAAGCACACAGCACATTAGTGCAAATGTTCAGGATTGAGTGACTGTTCACTGTGAGATGTCTCAGGCTGATGGGATAGCTGTATTTAGCACCTCACTCATCTGAATTGGCGTGACCGGTAGATGTTTGTGACTTTAGCATGGCTGTGATTCTTCCCAACTCTGCCAGACTAAACCCAACTGTTTCACTCTTTACTGCTTTTCTTTTCTTTTACATTTTCTGTGTTCTCATTCTCATGTCATTTTCCTGTCCCCTTTATGTATCATTAGTTGCTCTGCTCTTTTATCTGTCTTTGTTTCCTTCTCACATTATTTCTCCCTTTTGTCTCTGTCGACCACATTCTCTCTCTCATTCCTCAGTTTTCTCCCTCCTTTGCTGCATTCGTCACAATGGAGGCTGCCATGCCAGCTGGCCCTGTAGATCCCCTGGGTTTTGAGAAAGTCCATGCCTCTATGTACCATGTAGAGCCCATTGCCCTCCCTTCATCTTCAGTCTGCCCAGCCGCAAGTTCAGCGGCTTTAAGACACCCCCAAGCCGACACATGGGACCCACTCCCAGCTCTAGGAGTGCCACAAGAAACTAACCAGGAAGAAGAATGTCTTGTGGACTCCCAGCCAATCTGCTTTAGTGAAAACCCCTTCCTTGTGGCTAATCGCAAGGGCAAAGGCTGCCCTCCTGAGGAGCGCATTTTATCAGGGCCACCTGTGGGTTACGGCAGGCATGGGCAGCTGCAACCCTGGTTGTACAGCAAGGCAAGCAGCCTTGAGGAGTGTGTTTTGTGACTGAGTGTGTTTCTGGTCAAGCATGGTGTGTCATCAGTAGCTATTTAGAGTTAACATACCACCTTAATCCCAAATGCCATCCAAAGACTTGAATAGCTGCTTTAGACTTATCAATGTCTTTGAAAACATCCTTAGGTTGTAAAATTGTTTCACAGAAAAATACATGGCTATGTACATTTCCCGTGTTTAGAAAATAGGTGAAGCTGAAAATGGAACGGATGCAAAAATGGGACTTTGTACTGTGCTTTAACGTATGGTCTTGAGGCATTTAAACATTCCCAGAGTGACTGAGAATGCTTTGAATGTGAAATCAACAGGTGCTGAACAAAAAGAGTGAAGGGCTAAGGCCTCTCACCTTAAATACAGACCTGCCACTAGCCGTTTACAGGAACTTAAAACACTGTTTTTTTTAAAGAAACGTTTAAAATGTTTTCTGTAGCATGACATTGTTGTAGACACTGTTTGTAAGAATGCATTTTTATGGCATCACTGCTTGATTTCAAATGATCTGAGGCACGTAATGCAACACATTTGTCATCAAGTGCAGTTGTTTATGGTTTGCTGTTGTTACTCTCAAATCAAGATTAACTGCTTCTTTAAAACTTTGTAATTTGGCAAATTTTGCTTATTGGAAATGGCAGACCTCATCTTGCTTTGTGAAATACTTCACTGACAATGAGCAATTCCTTTCCTGTACTTGCTCTAGTGATGTGTTAATTTTTCTGTATTTCAGGGTTCCCCGTCTGAGTTTCTCAGGATTGACAGTCCTGTCCGAGATGCTGCACACTCTCCACACAACTCGCAGGTCAGTCCCACTTAAATCAGTTTCACTCCCTATTATCCGCCCTTTCTTTTCTCATTTGTTTTCATGTGGCTGTCAAACATTTTCCATTGGGAGGGCTGTACAGATTTATCAGGTCTACTTTTTACAGGTCTAGTTAATGTCTTCATTAAGTTAGTATTCTGGTGGATGGCCTATGTGCTCTGACTCCACCCGTCGTCATGACATTTCCATATTTCTCAGCAGTCCCACAAATCTTCCTCTGCGATGCTTGGAAGAGAGGTTCGATATGTAAGTGGGCTGACTAGCCCTTGTATGGCCTGCACTAGCTCCATTTGGCTTTGCATTAGATGTTAAGAGAGGAATGGGGTACGAGCCTGACTGTAACTGAGCATGTCCTGCTTTTCATGCTCTCTGCAGCAGTGAAATGCTTGACTTTTATAGTATTTACACCAAACCAAGCAACTGAGCATGTAACTACAGCTTTGTAAATTAACACTGCGTAATAAGACCTTGGGAATCATATGTAGTGAATGTAACAAATTATAATATCCATATCCATACTGTTCAAAGTTTGTGGTTGGTGATTTAAAAAAAAGTTTTTAATAAAAAAGTATCTTATGATCACCAAGGCTGAATTTGTTTGATTAAAAAATAATGTAAACAGAAAACATTTTTAAATTATAATAATAATAATAATTATATTTAATATGTTTTTATATATATAAATATATACCATCTTGTGATGGTAAAGGTGAATTTTCAGCATCATTACTCCAGTCTTCAGTGTCACATGATCCTTCAGAAATCATTCTAATAATCTGATTTGATGCTTATGAAACATTTCTTATTAATATTAATTGAAAACATGTTTTTCTGGAAACTATGATCAAAAAAATTATTTGATTAATGAAAAGTTCAAAAGAACAAGAAAGTTTATTTGAAATATATTTTTTTACTCTTACCAATCTTTTGAATTATAATATAATATAATAAAGCCCACATGTGCAGTTACTGGACTTGAGACGGCAAATCCCATGTGAAAGCGTTCTCTTTCGTTTACTAATTTTTACATCATGTTCATCATTTTCTTTTTTGTGTGTTTCAGTCAAACATTCAGTTCCCTTCAAATGCAAACACCAAGGATAGTTCATCATCAGTGAGTGTCAAAAAGTGTAGATATCTAGTAATATATACTAGAGCAAGTTCATGCTAATATTAATTTGAATTACATTACCGACCATATTATGTTAAACTTGCAATCATTATGCAAATGCAAAATGTCAAAAATAGTAAAGGTCACTGGAAAGTGTCTTAGCTATAGTACTTTCAGCATCTTGCTACCCAAATGGTGGATAGTTGAATTTACTGTTATTTAATTTCTCTCTCTTTTTAGACTAAACCTGGTGCCATCCAGCCACTCTCTAGGGTGCGACCCGCTGTGTCTCCAGCCAGTCAGGATGGCCACAGCAGTCCCAACCCTTTCCAGCATGGCCTCTCTCCCATCAGCTCTCAGACCACTGTAAGATCCCTCACCACTGTCTGAACCCTAATGAGGCTCCCCCTTCATCCTCAGTTACCAATGCCTAAAGACCAACAGAACGCAACTGTTGTTTTATTTTCTCCATATATATTCCAAGGTGTGATTACCGCTGTGCCTATTAAGCCTAACAAATGGTCACACCATAATCCAGGTCAAAGAAACGGGTTGTTTATAAAACAAAGACATATCAACTTCTCACTGCAAGTAACAATGTGCCTGTTTTCTATCAAGACACTTCTTTTGGATTTTTTTTCTTTCCCTAATCACACAAACCACATTGTTTGCACAGCAAGGTTTACACTCGCATTATCTCAGGATACCAGTGTAAACTAAAATATCGTCCAGAGTCGTTTGCCCCAGTCACCATAACCACAGAGCTCCCTCATACTATCAATCTCTTTCCTCTCCTCTCCTCTCCTCTCCCTCCATCTTTCCATTGACATTGGCGAGTGGGCTGCATGCGGTCTAGCCCTGCATTTTCCTCCTGTGCTCAGCCTTTGCTGCTCTGTCTCTCATTAGCTGTTCCATCCTTTTTGTCCTCTGTCTGTTTCTCTTCCCCTCCACCCCTCCGTCTTCGACCCCCCCCAACCCCTCGTACAGCCTCGTGCCCCATCCCCTGACACACATGAGGAATACCCCATCAATATCAAGCAGGTATATAAGGCCTTCGCAGCTGTGCCACACTCCCTGGCCGTACTGGAACCCCCACAGGTAGGAAAAATGCTCCTCAAGGTTGTGAGCATGTGTGGTTCCCCCGTAATCCAGTGCTTGGTCACCCATACTTCCTGTTTGGGGAGTCTTCCCATTGGACACTTGTTCCTTTGGGAGCTTGTTTCCTATTTGCTGTTGTTGTGCATGAGTCACTCGTATGGTGCTGTCGAATCCAGGAGTTCATTTCACAGGGTCACTAATGTGCGTCATTCATCTGTCACTTGGTTGTTTGATGTTCTTGATTTGATATTGTGACTCCTTCCAGTGTGTAAAGTGTGTCCTCTCATCCAACAGGACTTGTTTTGTATCAAGTGTGTCTTAACTGAATCATCTTTCCTTTTCACTCTCGTTTGTTAGGATCTTTATGCTCCACGGAACAATGTCAGTGCAAAGCAACCGTCACCAGAGGTATGTCTTCTATCTTTGTTATCCGTAACATTTTTAAAGAGCTATTTTAAACTGGAATACACTACATGACTTTATCCCTGGTTTTTGCTCCGATTTTCAGTTCGGAAGCATCAGAGCTAGTTGCTGAAAGTCAGTCTGCAGATTTTGGCCAGTCACTTGTGGACATAGACAGATTTATTTCAAGCTTCAGACTATGACTCCATCCTCCATCGGAGGATATCAAACATTTTTGATATTTTTCACCATACATTTTAGAATGTATATTGTTTTCATTTATGTGTCTCCTAACAATGAGGGAGTTTGTCGACAGAACAGTTTGACAGTCTGTTAGTGTGTGATCCTCCATTGTTTAGTGTATGATGCCCTTTTTATTTTAAGTCAGCTAGTGTATGATTAAAATCTCTTCAGATTTTAAAAGTCCTGTAGTGTATTCCAGCCTTTCGTCAACATGATGGTATGAGCATGACACATAACCCTTATTTGGTGTGTATTGACTCACCACAACTTAAGAACGCAACATTGTTTGCAAGCGTGATGTTGATATACTGTACGTGATGGCTCTTTCAGCCTGAGCTGAATAATGAGGTGTTTATGGATGAGGGTGATGGTGAGGGCAGTGGTCCTCTCAGCTCTCGTCCCTCCCTCTCATCTGACCGCCATGAGTACAGGAGCCTGGCAGCCGTGCCACGCCTGTCTCGCCCCTCAATGGAGTCGAAGGTACCCAGCTCGTCTCCAGCAGAACCACTCTGACACTTTGGATGCTTTTGAGCTTGAGAGGTGGTGGTGCAGGTGTATGTGTCGCTTCGAACCACAACAATTAACGTAATTCATGTGTGTCCGAAATGTCAAGAAGCCAGATCATACGGCAGCATGCATTTCGGTAAAGAACGGGAACGTGTTCGATCGGTTTTCTGCTCTGAATCAAGGCAGTTATTGTTGGTGACAAGGCTTCAGGAGAGCAATAATTTTAGTATTTTTTGCAATGGCAGCAATTTTATGCAATCACTGCATCATCATGGTGGTGGATCAGCAAATATTTGGTACTTTTGTGCAAATTCTTACTCATTGTCTTAATTTCAGAACATCATGGGAGCTGCTCTTGCATGCCGGATGCATGTAAAATTTGGTTGCATGTAAATCGTTCTTTATAATTGATCTGAAACTTGAATGTCCGTATCTCTCTCTCACTCACTCTCTCCCAGACTCCCCCCTCTTTTGGCAGAGATAGTCCAGAGCAGCGCTCTTTCAGAGACAGACAGAAATATTTTGAGATTGATGTGAAGCAGCAGACACCAGACAAACCTAAACCTCGCATCTCACTTGTGGGAGAAGAGGATCTGAAGAAAATGAAAGAGGAAGAAGGTTTGTGTCTGTGTAGTTGTAAAGTGTACAGTAACTTGAGTTCATGGGTGAATCGTGCTAAATTGTGCGTCAATGACTTTCCTCAGCAAAGCGAATTGAACAGAGTGCACGAGAGTATATGCTGGATGAAGACGAGGAGGATGAGGAGGAAGATCTGGCAAAACAGGTGGCAGATATGAAGGCTCACGGAAAGGTTATACTTGATGGTGTGGAGTACAAGGTGGAGAGCTTGGGAAGTCACAGTTCCCCATCTCCACGGCAGTGTGCCACACCTCCAAGCTATAGTGCCACTCCTCCCAGCCACTGTGGCAGCTCAGGGTGAGCTATGCTTTTGCTGAATCATTTGCTAGATTTTCATAGTTGCAAAGTTGTTCTCATTAGGTAGTATTTTATCATTGTAATTTTAACTACAGAACACACTCAAAACATCTAAAACTCCCATCCTGATATCTTTGATGATTTAATAATATAAATGCATAACAAAAATATATACTACCATTCAAAAGTCTGGGGTCGGTAAGATTTTTTTTTTAATCTTGTCTTATGCTCACCAAAGCTACATTTGATTGAATTCTATATTTGATTGAAAATAAAGTAGAAACAGTAATATTGTAAAAATATATGAAATAACACAGCTCTTTACAATTAATGGATGTAAAACTGCGTACTTGGCAACCCTGGCATAGGGTCAAATAACGGCGCAATTTTGTAAAACTGTGTTAAAGTGAGATTGTATGAAATTGTTGATTGTATGCAAGAGACATAAACTTCACACACCGTATGAGTTGCAGTCTGTTATGTTTTTCTGCCCCTTTTGATTGGGAGGATACGTCTGTCGGTCAATGTCCGATTTTGCAGATAATTGCTTTTATCAGCTAAACAATACATCACTGCATCCCTAGTAAAGTTGTCGTTTTCGCTCCCCAGTCCTTCCTCTGTCGACGGTAAAGGCGACTCCCAGCGAAATTCAATGGAAGACGGCTTCAGACTGGAGCAGAGACCCAATTCCATGACGGGGTGAATGCTAATTCTCAGAGCAAAAACGGTTTGGTGATGTTTCAGGATATTTGAAATGCTTGAACCCAGTGTTTGTCTTAATAGTTTGATCCCAGTTTATCCCGGTGAATCTGTGGCTCCGATTCGGACGGCCAAGGCAGAGCGTAGGCAGCAAGATCGGCTACGCATGCAGAGCCCGGAGCTTGCCGTTGCTATGGACAAGGAGCTGTCGCCTGCTGAAAAACGAGCCCTGGAGGCAGAGAAGAGGGCCATGTGGAGAGCAGCCAGGTATAATGGCCACAGTGTTCATGTGTTCTATGAAAATGTATCACATGAGGAGCATTTTGCTCTCCGGTCTCATCCATTCCTCTGTAACGCTGATCTCGAAAGAGCTGTCCACTTGTGGTGTCTTAATCTCATCTTTTTCTCCAGGCTTTTAGTAAACACTTACCCTGTTTCTCATGTCTTCCCCTTGATGACCAGGGCTTTCAAAGACATTTTCACATTGTTCAAATAGATCAAAATATACATTATATTTATACACACAGATATACGTTGTGCATTTGTCTTTGATGGTCCTCAGTTTCAATGTAAACCTCTCCTTAATATATACTGTCCATTACAGAGGGTTTCCTTTCATCTGTGCTCCTTCCTCTCTTCCCTTTTCTTTGTGTGTTATTGTTTTCTATCCTCTCTACTTTCTTACTTGCTGCTCCCAAGGCCTTATGGTCTAGAGGAGGACGTAAGGCAGTATGAGCAAGACCTGGCTAAGCGGCTCTACCAGTCCCGTGTGAAGGCATCACTAGGCAGTGCTGCAACCCCTCCCAATTCCTGCTCCTCTTCTTCCTGTCAGCCCAGGTCTGCCCTTAACAGCCAGAAAGCATCATGGGGGCTTAGCTCTGATGCTTGTCACTGCTTGGGGTGCTTGGTTCTTGTGGACATTTTATAGTGCATAGTGTGTAACGGATGAAAAGTTTTGTAGTGGCTTTTTCTGAACAATGAACATGCCCTACAAGAACCCACTACTGCTTTTGCACGTGTGCTATTTTATTTATTTAGTTTGGTGGCGCACACCCTCTTTCTCTTTGCTCGCTCACTTTTTCCTCCCATCTGTGTATCAGTAAAGGTCCCATGTTGTCCTAATAACATGTTTTTCTTTGCTGTTGTTAAAGTTGCTTGCTGTTATTTTTATTAGAGGTGCACTGATACTAGTTCTAGTCAATACCAAGACCTTCATTAAAATTGTCTTCTATGTAAAGGAACCATTGATACTTGGTTCCTTCATATAGAAGCTGTTTAACAGTGCAGCATGTAAAAACACATGCTGGCAGATTTCAATAATCACTTAAATATGTTTTTTGTTCCACATTGCAAGATATTGTGGCCAAAAACCATCCACTAATGGCGCTTTTCCATTACCAGTACCAGCTCGACTCGGCTCGGCTCGCTTTTCGCTCCGTTTTCCATTGCAGATAGTACCTCCACAAAGGAAACTGCCGTGACTTAATCTTTTACGCGAGACGCGCGAGACACACCCGCTACCCACACACACAGGACAATGGAGGAAATCGAGTGTATGCTGTTTTTGGATGTTTTTGTTTTTGTTTTTGCTGTTTTTTATTCAGGATACTCCGTCTGGCGCGTGCAATGATGACGCAGTGAATAGTGACGATTCTCTCTGACCAATCAGCAGTCTGCTGTGTTTTCACGTCACATTTTAGTATCGCCTCAGCTCGGCACAGCTCGCTTAGAACCTCGCCGGAGGTGGTACGAAAAAAAGTACCTGGAAGCAGGTACAGGTACAACTTTTACACAGTGGAAAACCAAACAGAGCCGAGGCGAGGCGAGCCGAGGCGAGCTGGTACTGTGTAGTGGAAAAGCGCCATTAGACTAAAAGAGCTGCCTAACCAACAGTAAAATGACCAACTACAGTTTGTACAGCTTTTTTTTAGGCTATGTGATGTTTAGGTTTGGCTAAATCTGAAATAATAGCACAATAATATTATGCTGATTAAAGATTGGAGCTTGGGATTTTGTAATGGTTGTGCATACGGTCTGTGAATGGACTTTCTGAGTACACTATAATGAGACTAAATCGTACATACATTTTGGCAGAGCATGTGTTCATGGCTTTAAAAGAATAGTTCACTCAAAAATGTAAATTGAGCCATTATTTATTCACCTACTCACCCTGTGCTAATATAGTCTCATGAACATGCAGTCGTATACAGCAAACCAACGGCCACCAGTCATATGGGATCATCCTGCGATACTTTTGTGGTCACTGTCCACTGCCATTATATGAACAATCTCAAGACAGTTTGTTTTAGAAGTTACATAAATATTTGAAAAGTAAAATACGTTGTGATCATATAAAGCCGAAGCTAAACAGAATGCTGTTAAAATGACCATAATGTCCTGTGGCCGGTTGCATAAAAAGGTAGATTAGTTTTTGAAAAGTAAGACTGATTAGCCCTTATTGGTCAGATTAGTTCTTAAGACGCAGCTATGTTTATGCAACCGGCCCCTGGTGTCTCAAAGATCTAAATACATTTGAGCTTTGGGTTTGAGAAAGGCTTACATTAGGAGAAGCTCTGCAGTTCCACCAACAAATGAGACATAGTCGGTGCATCTCTAGTTTGTGATCCTTTCTCATAACTTTTTCACATTTTTGACAGCCATCAAATTTACTTCTCCTGTATTAACCAATCAGTGTGCACAGCACCTCTTCCTCTTTCATCTCTCATCCTGTCTCTCTCCACACACCGTTTGCATTCCTCCTTCACTCTCTGTGCCTCACTGTATCTCACTCTCTTTCCAGGATGAAGTCTCTAGAGCAGGATGCTTTGAAGGCCCAGATGGTCATTGCCAAGTCTAAAGAGGGGAAGAAGCGTGGAACGTTGGATCAGCTGTCGGAGTCACCGTCACCTGCGCCCACACCCTCTCCAACACCAATGGAAGGTGATGATCTCATTTAAATTGATCTGAACAACAAAACAATGCTGAGCTCTGTTTTCATGCTCTGTTGGGTGATGCTGGTTCATTTTTAACATGCAAATGTGTTACATTTATCCATTGTTGTTTCCTAAACAGATATCAGTCCACGGGCAGTGACTTCACCAGGCAGACTGGTATGAGGCTATTGTTATTTATATTTTCCATTTAGTACAGAGCAAACAGCACATTTTGAATCACCAGTAATGTAGTTGACTAATCCCCTTACTAGAATGCCAAACATAAATGTTTTACTTTTTATGATAAAAAAAGTCATTCTTTACTCTTAACAGTCATGTCCATAGCAAGTAGAACATCATCCATGAACTTTTCCTTTATCTGTTTTCTTTGTTGCCCTTTCTTCTTCCTTCCTTGTACTTTTACGTCTCTGCTTCTCACCCTCTTGTCCTTCCCTTCGTCCATCCTGCCATCTCTCTTTTGCAATGTTGATTTCCCCCTTCTTTCTCTTTCCATCTCTCCACTGCTTATGCCTGTTTGCTGTCCTTTTAGTCCCTGTCAGAAAAGAAGTTTGACTACCGACAATTCGCTGCCATTCCTTCTTCTAAACCCGTTTACGACATTCAGGTATTGCCTGCATGCAAAGCGTCAAGGAGTCCAGCCTGCTCGAACCCTTTGATCCACTCCTGTCCTCTTGGCTTCCCCTGCTTCCCCTGCTGCTCCTCTCCCTGGCCCTTCTGACAACTAGTTCAAAACTATTAACTATTCAGGCCCTCTACTCGCCAGCGTGAGCAGCATGGTCATTCGTGTTACTGCAGCTTTAAGCATCATTCTGGATCCTAGTTGTCAGCAATTTGGGTTTAGTTTTCGGCTCTAAGGACCATTTCCACTGCTTAAACTCATCCTGTTCTTAATCTACTTACATTGTCAATACCATGTGCTTGTCTTCTGGTTATGCAGATGTAGCGTAGAGGCGGGGCTTACAGATTGGTCCGTGGGCTTTGCGTTAATCCAAAACATGGGATAACATACTAATGCACTAAAAAAGAAAACAGCATTGCATTGTCTTCTTCCTCCCTCCACTCTGTGTACGGCCCTGCGCACTCGCTCTCAAAAGAGCTGAATGTGGCTCTGCCGTGTGATGTCACTGGGAGAGACAGTTCTACCGGGGATGCAGGGTGTCATGGGAACAATGGAACGTCGTGTTTCTTGGTGTTTTGTGGTTGTGTTTTGGGATCTTTATATGAAGGGAAATTGGGCATGTGGGGTGAAGTTAATGTTCCAATACTCTTCCTCTGGCACTGGACCAAAAGACCACCAAATCTGTGAGACTGACACAATCTGTCAAACTGGTGTCTAAACTGGTGCCACTAAATTGATATTAAGTAATGAATGAAGCAATTACGAATGAATGAAGCATTTATGTTTGTATGAAGATTCAGCTAACACATTTATGGTCTTGACAACATATTGCTGATTTAGATCTGCTGAATATGGATCGTTTCAATGAATAACAATCAAGTCTTTATTGGATCTTTGAAAGGGATAATTAATGCTCTGATTTGCTAATCAGGTTTTTGTTTTTTGTTTTCAAATTTGATTGGTTTGGTGGAGCACAAGTTTTTGTGTTATTTACTTGATAAGTTAAGCTGGAACAGTGTGTCTTTAGACTACATTCACAATGTCATGTTTTTGGCCCTCAAATTGTCCTGTGCAGACAGAAGCAGACCCCAAATAATGTGTGTATAATCAGGCAACTGAAGTCAGTCACTCTAACTCATGGTGTCGTTGAATAGAGCTTTTAACCAGAGTGACAGATAATAATAGTAATATGAAGAGTTAATATAGAGTTTAAGAAATTTTATTTTATTTTCTAAATATTTGTTATAAACTTTTTGTAATGTTTTTTTATATTATCTCATTTTTATTCTCAAGTAGTTCCTGCTGCTTTTGCAGATATGCAGCCAAAACTTTATAACTTGTTTTTTGATTTTTCTCAAAAAGTTTTCTCACATTCTCTCCAACCACACAATGCCATTATTTTGTCATAAATGTTACTAGTTGAGTGTCTGCCATTTTTGGAAGCTTTAGAAGTGTGTATAAAAGTGATTTTCCATTTTAGTATAAATTACATACATCATTTCACAAGCTTACAAGGATATACATTACAAACATACATTAATATTTAAAAGATTGTGGCAAGTTGTTTTTAAGAAATTAATACTTTTATTCAGCGAGGCCACATTAAATTGACCAAGAGTGACTGCATCTCAATAATTTTACATTTTTCATTTTAAATGATAAAAAATTCAATCCTGTTCTTATTAAGAGAGACTTAAGACTGGAGTAATGGCTGCTGAAGTTTTTTTCATGTTACTGTTTTTACAGTATTTTTTATCAAATAACGCAGCCTTAGGGAGCATTAGAGACTTCTCTCACAAACTTTAAGAATCTTACTGACCTCAAACATTGAACTTTTGTAGTGTAAGTTGTTCCCTTTTAAAGTCGCCTTTAAAGCCTAGATACATTTGTTTTGTTGGATTATCCTAATTTACTGCACTCTGGATTCAAAAGCAAACCATACGCAGGAAGTCTGATAAATCCTTAAATGCTATTTGGTGGCCTTTTGAGACTGCCATTATTTGACTAAGTGTTTACTATGTTGTGTTTATGTGAGTTACTGTGTGAAGAAGCACCTTCACCCTGACTGGGATAATTTAATGTAGTTCTCGGGGTTATTCGGGGGGGGGGGATGAAAAAAAACTGGTTGGCAACGTGTTTTTGGTGGGGGTGAAGGTTTGTTCAGCATGTGCTGTGTTGTGGGACTGTTGTGTGAAGTTTTAAGCAGACTCTGAAAAGCATTAAAAAGAGCTTAGTATGTTATACATTTAACATAACATCTTGTATGTTATACAAGAATTTCCAATTCTTAAAATGATCTGCCCTGGAAGAGATGGAAAAGGTCTCTCAAATATCCTTGAAGTGCTTGTTGTGGGTGTTTTGGGGACATTTTCAGCATTAGGCCAATCCTTTAACAACATCTAACTGGATCTTCAACAGAGGAGCACGATAAGGTTGTAGGCCTTATGGACCTTATTTTAAGATAGATGTCCCACAGTAAGTCTGTCCGCAGCGGTTTTAACCTCAGTTTTGAAGCAACAGCTCCTCTACAGAAGTGCTTTCTGATCAGGCGGCAAGCGGCGTCTCCCAGAACAGCTCTGTGGCTCAGACGTCTAGAGTCTGTTGATCCAACCGACCACTGTGCCGTTCTAAATACCTCGTCTTGTCATTTTAATTTGTCTTTTTAGACTGCCTATTTACACCTAGCATTTTTGCAATTCAGCCAAAAAGAGCTATTCATGTGAGACACCTGAAAGTTTTGCTCTGGTATTTGTCTTTTGGGGTAGGAAAGAAAAGATGAGCTGTTGAATTCTTAGTGAACGTTTCCTCCTCTTACGCTCTGTCTCTTTCTTGCAGTCCCCTGGTGCAGGTGATGACGTGCGCTTCATGGATGATGCCTCCAGTAACCCTGGTAAGATCCTCAGAGTGAATTCAGTCTACTGGGTATCTTTATGTGTTCACTAGTACTTGGCTTACAGTTATTGTCCCCTTGACACAGGTGACTTCCTTGGATAAATGCTCTTCTAATATTGGTAGGAGATCTGTTTGTGTGTGTGTGTGTGTGTGCGCATATGCATTGTTTTTTTTATAAGAAGCCTGCTGTACTGCACTTGATTATGGGCTAAACTTATCCACCTTTTTTCTAATAAGCCCCATGACGCTTTGCTCGAATTATGGGAGTAACTTCTATTAAACTGTAAACAATCAGTGAAAGGTTCGGTCTATGAACGCAATAATACGCTTTTTCAAAAACTGGGTACCATGAGATTACATTTTTCTACTCGCCCTTCAACCATCGAACATTAAAAGGAATTTTAAAAGTTGTAACAAATTACTACAACAGACAAGGAATAACCCCAAACACTCGATTTTCCGCAGCAATATTACAAACGTGTTAAATATTATCACTGTAGGAACATTGCGTGATATTTCAAAATGATTTCTATCATTTTGACAGATAATAAATCTTGTATTTACCTGCTTTAGAAACGTTACAGTAAACACTGCTAATAGGGATAGAAAGTGAAAAGCAGAGACAATCACATTTTAAAGCATCCGTGTGAAAACAAACCTGGAAAGAGACCTGAGCATTTGGAGAAAAACAAGAGATTCGCAGTGCATTCCAGTGAATTATTCATGGGATATATGGTAAATGAAATCGGGACAGCAGACCACAAATGACCAGTATGTTGTCTTTTTTCATACTGTTACAGCAGAATACAAAGAAAAAAATTTCATCAGGAAGAAAAGAATGCAGCGATTGAAAATAGCTCTTTCCGTAGATATTCTTGTTATATCATGTCACATAAAAATTCCAGGTGTTGCGTTATTCTCCTGAAGTCTGAAAATAGCACACAAAGGAAATTTTACAGCTCATTCAGTCAAACTGACAAATAAGGATTATTTATAGGGCAACTTTATGATTTGAAATTATGTTTCAGTATTTTTGAGTGGAACTACCCCAAACTGGAAGTGCCTTTCATAATCTAAAACGCGGTAGGCTTGTTAGGAAAAAGGTGGATAATCTGCAATTTCTTCAAAATTACAGCGGTTCAGGTGAGCTTTCAAGGTTACTTGATTAAGAGTTCTACCAATTTTTCAAAATAGGTGTGTCTGAACCCCAGCCTGACGACATGAACTGCATGTGAATTTTAGCAATCTGAATGTAATGCCACATACTGTAGTTTGCCAAAACAGTAACATAAATCTTATAATAGATGAAGATTTAAACAGCTACCTTCTGTTTGACGTAGTGTGTAACAGCAGTGGTCAACAGTCACATAACTTCTTAGCCGATATTATTATTTATTTATTTTATGGCTGAAAACCGATCAGTGTTCCATATTCTATCGTTTAAAATGCTACAAAGTACAATTTTGAGAATGTGCTTAAGATTACATTTAACAGTTATTGAGTTATTGCTGTTCTTAAATGAGCGGTTTAATGTAAAAACAGAAAAAGAGCATGCACTATTAAATATCCAATATCAACCAACATGTCAGGAATAATGTACATCCAGTTTTGGTTTTTGCTAAATAATTTTTGCCATAACTGGCTAGATGTACATTGTCCCACTTATTACACAGCTGCTTGCCACATGTGTGAATAATTGGATGCAAAATATAGATTTGAGTTTAAATATTTAATTTGCTCACTTGTAAAGCTTCCACAAAGAAAAAGAGTTCCTTGCATGAGCTTAGATGAACCAGCAAGTAAAAAAAAAATTAAACAAAATTAAGGTATAACAGTCATATTACTTGTTTGGTGTAAAGCTGTGTAACAAGTGGTGACGTGGACATAAATATTGATTTGAGATGAAAAAATCGTACCTGTTTATTATCTTAGAATCAATTACAGTAAAAAACAATCATTCTGGCAACAATACGAAATATTACAGTATTTTAATGCTAATGTGCTCCAATTTCATTTTCAATAGTCGATAAGTAAGATTCAAAATGTTACCAGTTGAGTTTTAATGAAAGAGAGAGAGCAATATAAGGTCTCTGTTATAGTTTTGCTATTGACGACGGACATTATTTGGAAATATCATCATTTGGAAATATCATCATTTGGAAATATCATCATTTGGAATGTCACATCTGACAAGTCAGAATCAAGTAGTCCAGAGAGCTGTGTAATAAGATTACACTTTTTAAAAACAAATCTTTAATATCGACCAATAACCGTTTTAGTTCTGATATATTGTGCATCCCTGTTGTGCATAACACAACCCTGCAATATTCTGAAGTCTCTCTGCTGCAGTAAAATACCAATGTGTAATTATTATTATTTATTTTTTTCAGCTTGCATGTTTTATTACATTTTGAAAAATTGGTGAACCTGTTGTTTGTACATCTAACAGATCTTTCACTGCAAGTTTCATTAAAATGGGTGTTAATTTCATAATCAAGAGGACATTGCTGTAGAGTACACTTATATCTTTTTATCTGTGTGCTTCTAACCTCAATTACAGTGTCTTGATAAGGCACCCAAATGTCATCAGTGCTCTGCAGGGGTTTTTCTGCATGGTGTGCAGCTCCGCCTTTCAGCTTATGCATCATCGAATGGCTCTCCTGAATCACTGCTTTGCGGGAGTTTGGGGGTTTTGAACTGAAATCGGATGGTGTGGGGCTTAAAGATAATGGGATAGTTTGGAATTGTAAATAAAAGAAGGCATCAATGTTATTGTTATAAAAGCTGTCACTTGTCAATTAGGAGATGGCAAATTTCTTCCTTTCAGTGGTTGAAGGTGCGCTTTACATGTGCAGCGTTAAAGACTCTTTAAATGCACGATAAAATGTCATTCATTTTTATTTTCTAAATTGTATTTTTCTGTTGTAGATCCAGAAGTTCCCGTGGCCACCACATCTGCTCTAGAGGAGATGGCTCTCTACAGTAACAAGCGCAAACTACGACAGGGCCGCCGCAGCCTGGAGGCTCCTGTGCCCACGTAACCGTACACTCACACACTAATGCATCTGAACTGTGAAGATAAAACACACATAGTGATCATCTAATACTAAAAGATGTACAGAGATATTAAACCACTCTTATTTCAGTGCCGACAACACAGGTTGGGAGGTGAGCTGATGGGCTTCTCACAAATGCTAGTCTTGCCTTTTCAGTTGAAAAGGATTGCTATGAAAGGTCCAGAGGACGGCTGATTCATTTACCCATTGTACTAAATTTTTCTGTCTGTCACCATTTTAGAAGCAGAATTGTTTTAAGAGATGCTGTGGGTTTTTCTGAACACTTTGAAAACATTCTCTAGAAAATGTTCTGGGCGAAATGTGGAAAGGCAGAAAAGGGGATTTTTAAATGTATCCGTGTTCATGTTTTGGGACATTCAGTTTGCAGACAACATACTGCTACCTTCACTGCACATGTAAGCCAGAATTTCACTTTGTTGTTTTAATTCACTATCAGAAAGAAAAGATTTTATTCCTTTTAAATGTAATTTATTAATGTAATATACTGTTTTTAATCTATGGGAATCCAGTACAATAGAGGAACAAATTGAGGCTTTTTGACATGTGTATAAGCTGATTACTTGTTATTTTGTGATGAATTTTGAGTTTTGGGATTGGTATACATTATCTTGCACGCAACATTTTAAGATTGAAAACGAGGCCTTGGCATAAAGCTTTATTTCCATTTTATATCCATATCAGTTTCAAAACAGAATTATCTTTTAAGGTGATGCAAATGAATGTAATATTTTTGAAAGGTTGCGTCTGACCTAATTCAAAGATCTGTTCTAGACCTTTTCGGAATGTGTATGATCATGCCATATCATAAAGACTGACCTACTATATTGAGTAGCGTCATTCTAAACCTTTTGATTAATCTCTAGTCTTCCTTGACTGGATTAGGAGAGTAAAATGAAGACTCTTTTTGTTCCTTTGGTGATCTAAATCACCTAAAATGCGTTCTCCGTTTTTTTCTACTCCTTGTTCTGGGCCATGTTGTATATCTATAAATTGAATCATTCCCTTTGTTACACTGAGTGACCAGAGTGGAGAATTTCACACTGACAAACACTCAACTCTCCATAAACATTTGGTACCATTTTGGGAGTGCGAGGAGGCAATCAAATCAAATCTGAGAACAATTGGTCTCTATTAACATCTACAAATCTTCCTCATATCTTTTCTTTCTCTTACTCTTGACAGGTGTGTGAAGGTAGTAGGTGTTTTCTAATCTACATTTTAATTAGTTGAACTTATAAAGCCACTAAAAAGCTAATTTTGTGAATAATGTATAAATGCTTAAAAAAAAAAAAAAAAAAAAAGCAGCAAAAATCAGAGTTGAATCTGAGCCTTTCTGCCCCAAGACCAAACTAAAGTCTGGAGGGTGTAGATGATTCTACCAGGGTCTTGACTGACTGATCCCTGTGTGTATATTGGTTTATTGCTTATTGCAATTTTAGTGTCAATCCTGTGTGAGGACTAAGACAATATACTTTTATTATTCCTTCAAATAAACATGTTTTATTTCACTGTTCTCAAATCAGTTGTTCACCACCCTGGCTGCCATCAACACTGTGTCCCAATGAACCTGTCAAACATGAAATTATCTTTTTATTTTTTATTTTACTAATCTTAGCTTTTGTGTTGCTCTCATTGACTGAAATTCAGTTTTGGTTAATAACAGTTTGGGATTGCTCATCATTGATTATTTTTTAATGTAGTTTGAGGGGAAAAAAAAAGTTGGAGAAGATAATGGGATTCACTACATTTTTACTTTTTCAGAGCAAAAGAGTTTGAGCTCTCTTATTGTTTTCCTGTCTTGGTGGGGAGGATTTTGTTTGTTTGTTTGTTTGTTTTTTGCTAAATGGGAGGGTGGGACAAAAGGTCTGGGAATAGAGCTCATTCAGGACTGTAACTAGTGAATTTGTACAACCAAAGAAGTCTATTTTGTGGTTCAGGAATAATAAAGTTTACTTTTCATTTAACAACCTGATGTACTGAGGTTGTTTTTGCCTCTGATTAGCGCAAACTAATGTTTTCTTAAAGTGGAGAAATATACTGTCATGTGTAACAAGTACATGCCAAAAACAATGTACAGTCAAAAATACGCAGTACACATTCAACCTGAAAAGTGATCCAAACATTTTATAGACAGATTTTCTTTGTGTTTGAACAATATTATTGAACAATACAGATTTGCACATTATACAGTACAAGCAGCTTTCAGATAGCAGGTGTTTTCATATGTTCTACCAATTTCAAACATCCATGGAAACATGCTTCAGAAAGCTTAAAGAGTGAGACTGAGCGTACAGACGCCTTCATCAGATGATTGAGAGAATAGGACGGAGTTTTATCTTACTCCTGCTGCCTCTCACTGAGTCTGGACTCTGAGAAGCCTGTCTGCTTCCCCTCTGTAAAGACTAGATGCCTTCATTATATTGTTGCATACATTTAGCATTGCATTCAGTATTATTTGAGTGTTGAGTAATGAAAGCTAGTATCAGGTGTAAGTGTGTCTTACCCTCTGTATTGTCCTGTTGTAGGCATTATAAAATGACACAGCACTGGAACTGTCTGCCTGCAGCTTGTGACAGGGAGTATCACAGTGCTCTTCATCATCCTCCATCTGTCCAGTAATACAACATCTGACACGGTCACACTTGAACGAGTCTCACACATTGTCAAGCTTTTTTTCTGCTCATTACATCATGTACCACAAATATTTAAAATCATGAGATGTTTCAGGTGCAACAGTGGAGCCAGAGATCTTCACTCAGAAATTAAAATCACATCCTTGTTAAAACAGCAATGTTGTAAGAATTACTAGGAAGCATGTGCTAACAGTTTTTAGAAAATATACATAGTTTATGTAATCATATAAAAATGAGTAGTGCCATTTAATGTATATCTATTACCATTTAAATGTTTGGGGTCTGTAAGTGTTTTTCATTTGTGTGTGTGTGTGTGTGTGTGTGTGTGTGTGTGTGTGTGTGTGTGTGTGTGTGTGTGTGTGTGTGTGTGTGTGTGTGTGTGTGTGTGTGTGTGTGTGTGTGTGTGTGTGTGTGTGTGTGTGTGTGTGTGTGTGTGTGTGTGTGTGTGTGTGTGTGTGTGTGTGTGTGTGTGTGTGTGTTTTAGATGTTTAGTCTCTTATGCTCACCAAGGCTGTATTTATATAATCAAACAGTAAAACAATTTTGTGAAATATTTTTACTATTTAAAATAACTGTTTTCTATTTGAATATATTTTTTAATTGAATTTATTCCTGTGATTGCAAAGCTGAATTTTCAGCATTGTTACTCAGTGTCACATGATCCTTCAGAAATCATTCTAATATGCTGATTTGCTGCTCAAGAAACATTTAATGTCATTATCAATGTTGAAAACAGTTGTGATGCTTAATATTTTTGTGAAAACTGCAATACTTTTGATTAATATACAGTTTAAAAGAACAACATTTATTTGAAAACTAAATCTTTTGTAACAGTGTAAATCTCTTTTGATAAATTGATTGCATTGCTGAATAAAATGTCATGTGTCATGGCCTTCATGAGCATATGTGTGGCTCTAACTGACCAGAGTTAAAGCTTTGTCCACAGGTATGTGACCTGGCCTAACTGGTCCGGCCTCTAAGACTGACAGCACTTCATCCGGCAACAGGAAAGACTCATTGTACCAGCTCTCAAACTCTGGCAAGCACAAAACAAAAGTGCATTACTGATTTTAGAGAAGGATGAACATAAGTGAGGTGTGGTAAGTACAACTATGAAAACATTTGGATAGATCAGGGTGGTAAATTTAGATTTTTGTCACAAAATGTTGACAATCATAGATTACAACAAAAGCTATCTGAATTGGTGGAGGTTTTGAAATTCTAACCAAAAACAGAGAAGCCTGGAAACAAGAGGAACTACATGTTGTGTAGAGAACTATAGGAAGTCACCTGTTAGCAGCCGTGTGCGGCACTGATTCACCAGGTGCTGACAGTAGCTGACTTCTGTCTTTGTGCATCTGAGGTCCTCATAGGCTTGTCTATAACGGTTCTTCAGCTCTTTTAGCTGCATCAATAGAGACAGTTCAGCCTCTTCCATCACAGGCTCCCCCTCCGCACTCACAAACTGACCTATAAAACCAATGGCTTCAGCTTCATAATTACTACATCTCATTTAGAAAGGAGCTCATTTTTACATCATGCTCACCCTGGCTTTGTCTCCGCTCTCTGAACTGTCGTAGTTCATATGTAATACTGTCAAGATCCCGTTTAGTCACATTGATGACATCAGTGAGTGTGCGTAATTGGGACGTGCGGTCCAACAGCACAGCCTTGTTCTCCTTTAGTATGCGGTTAATCTCACTTCCCCGTTCTGCTTTGAAATCTTCAAATGCCTCCGCTTTGGGCGGAGGAGAGCTGAGAAATTAATTTTTATATTAATGTAAGCTGATGTTCATATTTATTAGTACCTGCGGTACTTGGTACCTGTCAGCAGAGGTCCCCTCAAGCTTACAGGTGCTGCTGATGTATGTAAGGAACTTACTCAGTTCTGTGGTGGTGTTGTTCTGGATCTTGTCGTTGGGGCTCTTGTGTGGTCATGTCAGATTCACTCATGTTTAGAGGCTGTGCGGCTTCTTCAGTTGTGTTTTCCACAGGCCACGGGCTCAATGCTCCTTCCTTTCTGTTCAAGATAAGATTTGAAGCACAGTTTACAGCCTAGTAGTTCATTTCTCTTAACTCCAAATGCTCTTGTAGTTTATGGTGAGGTTTTGGTTTTTACAAATATACAGGCATGCATATGGAGTCAGGGATTATTTCTTGACCATGGTGTACTGGAATGGCCTTTTAAGTGTAAAATATTTTTAGAATGACAAATTTGTCAAATACGATTTTCATGTATAATTTTGTCGTTTAATCTTTATCAAATTAAATACCAAAATGTGCATTCCTAGAAAAATGTATCTGGGTAGACTGACACAAAGACATCATACTGTCTTCCATTTCACAAAGCTTTCATCATGTCTAGATGTCTATTGACAAAGAACAGAGCTGACTAAACGTAGTTGCTGAAAGTCAGTACAGTCTGCAGATTTGGAGCAGTTGGAGTTGACAGATTCCACAGAAAATCATGTGTTTCTGTGTGAGTTTGTGTTCTGGTAGTGTGTGATCCTCAATCATGCCTAGTTTTTCCTCTGTAACCATTTACAAAGTCGGCAAGTGTATGATGCTTAGTCCCTGCATGTTTCCTAATAATTCTGTTCAGATTTTTAAAAAAGTTGTGCAGTGTATTCCAGCCATAACAAGACTCTAAATCTAAACATGGATGCTTAGTTATTTGCTCACATTTGTCATATCGGGCCTCAAGCATTAGAGAAATAATATGTCACCTGCTGATCTGTTTGTCTTGTCTTGCTTTACTTGGTTTAGGTGACACTTCTCGCTGATGTCTCTGTGAAGATTTAGCTAAACCAAGGCCATATCCACAGCTCTCCACCTTTCCAACAGCACAAACAGACCCCTGCACCTGTAGCAGAGTTCATGAGGCATGTGACGTCCTTTTCTGTTCTTACTGAAGTATTGTTGTCTACTGAATATCTGTATAGCACTAACCTCTGCAACAGTAAATGGTGGTGAGTTCATGGCTTTCTCTACACGAGCATTTCTCGGACAGAGTTGCTCTCGCAATTTCGTTTGCTGCTCCCTATTTAATACATATATATACACATTCAAACATAATTATATTGACTTCCATTATAAATATGTTAAATTGTTGATGAAGAGGTAACTGTACTTACAACACCACTTTTTTGAACTGGGCAAACACCTCTTGGATTTGTGTAATGCTTACAATCTGAAACATTAAATCGTTTATTCAGTTCTTAATAAAATTAGATTAATTCAAGAAAAGGTAAACTTACATATTTGAAGCACTGCTATATAAACTATGGTGTTTACCGGAATCTCAGGCAGTGATCCAGACAGGTATCTCTGCACCTGACTCCTCATTTCCTCCACCTGGGTTTCCGACAGCATCTCATTAGAAACCCGATTAGTCTACGAGTGAGGAGGACATTAAAATAACCATGTGGACCAAAGTCGAAGCTTGGGAAACCAGAATGCGGCGTTCATTTGCTGATGTGGTAATTGTGTCGTGTGTAAAAGGCACAGATTCTGAATGTGCACGTGTTCGTACTCACCAGTTTGTTACACATAGACAGCTCCTCCTTAAGAAACTGGATTTCTTTCTCTAGTCTTTGCACCTGAAGCTTGATAAACATTCACATGGTTTTAACCATCATATGAAAGGATTTTCTGCACTAAACTGTAACACATTAATTGAATGTGCAGATGAATCTTTTATAGATATATTATTATTAGAGGATTTAGAGTATTAGCTTTGTAATAAACATGAACAAAATCTTACCACTGGGTCGACATGTTCATTGATTACTGGCTTTGTCTTCACACATTTCATTCTGGTGGCAAAGCGAAGAGTTGAAAGCTGCCAAAAAAAAACAAAGAAGCTGTGTGGGTTTTCTAGACTTAACAGACATGTCTCACTGGATTTATAATAAAAAAATCTCACCGTCTCTTCAATTTGTGTCCCTTCACCATATATGTTTGCCACAAGCACTGTGTTACAGTTTCCTCCTGTGTAGATACAGTTGAGCCAGAGATAAATCATTAATTTACATATATGTCCCTTTCAAGATTACATTACTTTTTTCATAAATTAAGATTTTCCCAATGTTCAAAATGAATGTTTACATGCTGATGTTCTGTGGCTGAATACTTAAAGCTAGCTCAAATTATAATAACTAATGTTGGTTTGTTGGTAAACTTCTATGGGAATAATTGTTTAGCACACTAACCAAGTGAGTCTTTGAGAGCATGGGTAAGTTTGCACTGTCTAAAGGGAACATGTTCTCTACGACTGTCAGCTAGAGCCAAAATGACCTGCTCCAGGAAAGAAAGGGACTTGTTGATATACATTGCCTCCATTTGGACTTGACCCTCTGACTGGAGTAAAAGACAAAAAGTAGAGTGAAAAAAATGGAAACTGTTGGCATTTGAGGAGCTTGCCACGATTAAGACATTAGTGCAAACAATGCTGAAATGTTCAACAGTGCACCGCTAACTGCACACTAAACTCTAATGATGGAGAGGAGAAATGAACTGACCCCAGTTTTGCTAAGTCTCTCAGATCCCGCCAGGTCCACCAGGTTCAGTTTAGAGGTGATGTATTTTGCTTCTGACAGTGTGCGAGAGCGAGACTACGCCACACATAAACACATATGCAAAAAATACCACCATATGTAAAAAGCCAGTTTACTCAATAGTTTTTTTATCTTATGTTCAGTATATTTCAGGCACTTACTTCAATGTGGACGGTAAATATGCAGTGAGACCTGGAGGAATGTTTATTAAGGGCATGTTCTCCAATAATTCTGTTCATCTCCCCCTGTCAGTGCAGTGAGATCAGTGTTAATTATCACAGGTGTGCCTATTTCATCTAATTCTGTAATGAAAATATGAAAATCCGATTCTGATTGTGCTGTAGCAGTTGCTTTTGCCCATTAATGTTTTTGTCATTCTTTCATAAGTAATAGGTCTTTAATGGAGATTCTCTGGTGGCGGTTATATCGTATTGTTTGTCATTAGCCAATTTGTCAACAGCAATGATGAAAGATAAAAACAAACCTTTGCCCTTAACAGGGCAAACACAACCTGATAAGAATTCTGTTTACTGGAAATAGACCTTTTGCTGAAATAATTATGCATTCATGTTTTAGTTTTTTTATAAGCTGATCAATGACCTTGTGACTTTACTTCTTACCTCAAAAAGCAGGTTAAGAGCCTCCTCTTCATTGTGAACCAGATGTAAAGACAATCCTTTGACTGAGACTCCACCTCCTGGTTCTTCTACCACAGTTAAGACTCCACTATGTGAACCTTTTCCATGCTTTAAGCTGGAGAGCAAGTCTACTATTGTCTCATTATAGATTTCCAGAAAAGAAAGGTGAACAGAGAATGTATGATCTACACGATTCGCCACCTCCTGGAAAACCTAAGGAATTAAGAGATGGTTTATTAGCCATAAGAGCTGAAACATTGACTATGTACTTCTTTTTCATGGGTCTCGATCACCTCCTGTAGGGCTCGAGGAATGATGCCTCTCTGTTTGTAAGTCTCTGCAGCACCTGTCATAGTGTATGTTTTCCCCGCTCCAGTTTGCCCAAAGCACATTATTGTACCTAAACACACAAATGGCTTTCCTAAACATTTTATTTCAAAGTATAAACTGCCTCTGTAAATGTTTGTGATTTCAGATATGATACATATGCATTTGAATGACCAACCATTGTAGCCCCCAAAGGTTCCCAGCACTACACTCCGGGCTACACCATCATAGATGTCCTCTTGTGACACATTGTGCATCACTCCATTCAGCTGAAATAACCATGAGCTCGGATGATTGTTCCTCTTTCCTTTCTTGGACTGTACTTTCAAAGTCTCAGAGATAAAGAGAGGGACAGGGGTAAGCATTCTTAAACATTAGCATCATTCAATCTGTTTTATGTGGGCACGTTTCCTGTGGGTTTGGCTCAGTTGGTTAAAGGTGCATTGTGTTATTCACCTGTGATCCCCAAAAGTAATTTAATCATTTCTGGTATTACATTTCTGGAGGAAAGTTGTAATAATAATGTTTTAAAAGCTTATTTGAACGGTATTTTATGTACATTTAACGACCTTCATGTTTGGCTAAATTAGAAGTAACTGACTTTGACAAAACTATAAGATATGCCTTTTTTCTTTTCTTTTTTTAATTTTAGTTAAAAAAAAAAAAAAAAAAAAAAAGAATCCTCTTATTCTTAAACTACTTAAAATGTATGCATAACAAAAAGGTTATGCCACTTGTGTAATATTCTTCTGTCTTAGTTTTTTTTAAATAATTTTTAATAGTAGTTATGTTTTTGCAGCTATTTAGATTTGTTGGAATTGTATTATGTTTTGTGTTTATTTTGCCATGTTTTGTAATTCGTTAAAGCAATAATAAAAATAAAAACAGAAGGCTGTAAGAAGCAATACAAGACCAACTTCACAGATTAGTTCATTTAACAATTAAGAACATTTAGACAGAAGATAAATGTTGGCACACTGCATACCTGCTGGTCAGGTAGGCATTCAAATAGCTCGTGCGCAAAATTGGCTGTGGGTCGGATGCGAATATACACCTTTACTGGAGAGCCCTGCGAACTCATGATTCCTGCAATGTAGAGTATCTCTCACATACAGCACGACAAAAAAGTCTGAACTGGCCATCATATGACATAATATCAAATATTGATATCGCGTTTTGAATATCAAATATTGAATCAAGAGTAAACTTTGTGCTCTCGAAACTCACCTGTGTATCCCGTGCGATAGCACACAACATAATAGCATAGCTAGCTAACGTTAGCTGTTATTGGAAACAGTTAGTGTTGATGTTGTCATGACAATGCCTCGAGCCTCGAGCTGTCTATGGCTTCGCACTATGCGCTGCGCAGCACTTCTGGTGGTTATCTTAATTAAACCTGTAATCTGAGTCCTCGTGGTTACAATCATACACAGTTCGGTTATTTGCGGTAGTAACAACACGCGCATTCTAACCGAATTCGCACCCCTATATTTTCAGGACTCATAGTAACCGCACTATGTGAACTGGACCATTGTTAGACACAAACTCATTAAATCCAAGTAGGCTACGTTATTTCTTTTTTCATAATAAACACAAAGGCCTGCCTCTAGTTTGACGACCTCTACCGCACCTTTTTGTAAACGATCAGCGACTTAATGCAATAACAATCATCTGCAAAGCTCCTCACTCAACCATTGAGCATCAAAAGGAAACTAACCAAGTTTAAAAGTTACTTTCAGTAAGAATATTACGGACGTGTTAAACATTGCAGGCGAAGTCGATATTAGGCCCATTATAGCATAGTCCTGCGACATTAACGTACTCGGTTACTAACGTAACCTCGGTTCTCTCTAGAAGAGGGAACGAGTACTTGCGTAAGATATCTTACGCTAGGGGAAAACCTCTTTTCCTCGAGATATTGAAGCCAAAAATTATCCTTAATTTTGCAATAATGTAAAACGCATTGCGGCAGCATGCAGACATGGGCTAGACAGCTCGCGCGCCCATAGGCTGCTCTGCGGCAACTGCATCAGCCTATCGATAGAGGCCCCTCATGACGTCAGAACCAATGAGGGTGCTTCGCGCCCAATACGTCATGTCCCGCCGAAAGCGGGTGGGGCTAGGGCTATAAATGCGGCCCCGAGAGGCTGGTTTGGTCAGTTTTTTCATCGCTGAAGCGAATCAGAACGTGACGCATGCACGGCAAGATACGCAAGTACTCGTTCCCTCTTCTAGAGAGAACCGAGGTTACGTTAGTAACCGAGTACGTTCTCTTACGAGAAGTTCTCTCGTACTTGCGTAAGATATCTTACGCTAGGGGAACACAGTGTAAAACGCCGTGCGTGCTTGAGACATAACACTAAAGTCCCAAGGGCAGGTGCCCGGGGCTCATATAGTGCCTAATCACAAGGGACTCACAGAGAATCCAGGAAGAGGGGCTAGAATAGCATCATTCCTGTAATATAGAGCTCTGATAAGAGCATATTATATCAAGTGTTCCACACAGCCAGGGCGAACACGGCCTGGACTGATAGATATATGGGGGACTTACGCACTGCCCACAGTAGTATATATACGATCAGTGATCGACGCTCTGGCGGTTTCAGCATCCTGAGCCGATAGGATTCGGGCGGGCAATACTGAAAATTTAGACCGAGAGCAACCTAGCTTGTAAAGCGGGAACCTCGAGGTTATAAAACCTTATAAATGTAGACGGGGAGGCCCTGCCGCCATACAGATATCTTGCAAGGCAATCCCACTAGACCAAGCCCACGACGAGGCCATGCCTCTTGTGGAGTGCGCTTTGACACCTATCGGGCATTGCAGGCCCTTGGATGTGTAAGCTAGCGCTATAGCATCAACTATCCATCTGGATAGACTCTGTTTTGACGCAGCTAGTCCCTTAGAACGTCCGCTGAACAAAACAAAGAGCTGCTCCGTCTGTCTGAAAACAGATGAGCGAGACACATGTGCTCTTAACGCCCTGACCGGGCAAAGGAAGCCTGCGTCCCCTTCCTCCTCAGATACCGGCAGGGCCGACAGGGAGATAACCTGTGCCCTAAACGGTGTGTTGAGGGATTTAGGAACATATCCGTGCTTTGGTTTGAGTATGACTCTCGAGTCATTCGGTCCAAACTCCATACACGTCGCGCTCACTGAGAGCGCTTGCAAATCCCCTATGCGCTTCACTGAAGCGAGAGCCAGAAGAAACACTGTTTTGAAAGACAAGAGTTTCAGGTCTATTGACTGTATTGGCTCGAATGGGGCACCTTTCATGGCTTCCAGAACCGTGGAAAGGTCCCAAACGGGAACTGAGGGTGGTCTGGGAGGATTCAGCCTCTTAGCTCCTCCAAGGAAGCGGATGACCAGATCGTTCCTTCCTAATGACTGGCCAAGCGGTGGTTCAGCGAACGCTGCTATGGCCGCCACATAAACTTTGAGCGTGGATGGGGTTCTGCCCTTATCCAGAAGCTCTTGTAAAAAGGAGAGAACCTCTGGCACTCCACAGCGTGAGGGTGAAGTGCCACTCGCTGTGCACCAGCTAGTAAACACAGACCATTTTGAGGAATAGAGCCGCCTCGTAGATGGAGCTCTAGCCTTTGTGATCGTGTTTAACACTCCCGCTGGGAGGTTAACGGGTACCCGTTGATGGCCCACACATGTAGGGACCAAAGCTCCGGGTGAGGATGCCAGATCGAGCCGTTTGCCTGAGAGAGGAGATCCCTCCTCACCGGTATCGGCCACGGGGCGGTACTTGTCAGCTGCATCAGGACTGGAAACCAGACTTGGTTTGTCCAAAATGGGGCGACGAGTAGCACTGGGCATCCGCTCTCCCTGATTCGCTCTAACACCTGGGGTAGGAGCGTGACAGGGGGAAACGCATAGAGCGGGCAGCGGGGCCAGACGTGAGCCAGCGCATCCCTGCTCTTGGAGAAGAATTCCTGACAATGAGCGTTCTCTTGAGACGCAAATAGGTCTATTTTCGCTCTGCCAAATGTCCTCCATAGCATTTTGACTGTCTGTGGATGTAAAGACCATTCTCCTGCTGGCAGATTGTTTCTGGACAGTCTGTCTGGTCCCACATTCAGATGGCCGGGCACATGCGCTGCCCTGAGCGAGCGCAGATTGTGCTGAGCCCAGACCAGGAGGCGTTCCGTCAGCCTGTGAAGGATTCTGGATCTGATACCTCCTTGGTGATTTATGTAAGCCACCACTGACATGTTGTCCGAACGGACCAAGACGTGGTGTCTTTTTATCTGGGGACAAAAGCGCCTCAGCGCGTTGTCGACTGCCATCATTTCCAGGCAGTTTATATGCAGAAGCTTTTCCCGTTCCAACCACTGGCCGAATAACGGTCTGCCCTCGAGCAGCGCTCCCCATCCCGAGGTTGAGGCGTCCGTAGACACCACCTTCACACTCGAGGAAGTCCCCAGGCTTACACCTGACCGGTACCAGTCGGTCACTGTCCAAGGTTTCAGAGCTGCGACGCATTTCTGATCGACCTTGAGGCGCGCGAGACCGGAGGTCCAAGCTCTGCGCGGCGCGCGCTTTCAACCAATACTGCAGCGGGCGCATGCGAAGCAGACCCAGCTGAAGCACTGAGGATGCTGAAGCCATGAGACCCAGCATCCTTTGAAGCTTTTTGAGCGGGACTAAATAAGCGCTGTGGCGAAAAATCTCTGTCATGCGCTGAATACTTAGTCTGCGCTGCGGCGACAGCTGTGCTGTCATAGACAGCGAGTCCAGATCTGTGCCCAGAAAAGATATTTTCTGACTGGGAGACAGTGAACTCTTTGCCCAATTGACTGCGAGACCTAAATTCTCGAGGTGATCGAGTAATATGGTCCTGTGTTCTATGAGCTCCGACTGTGATCGAGCTAGAACCAGCCAATCGTCCAAATAATTCAGCACTCGTATGCCTCGGAGCCTGAGGGGCAGGACTGTGTACTGATATGCCTGGCCCTCGAAGGCGAATCTCAAAAATCGCCTGTGACGTGACGCTATTTGTATTTGAAAATAAGCGTCTTTCAGATCTATCGACATGAACCAGTCCCCTTGGCAAATTTGCGAGAGGATTTTCTTGGTCGTGAGCATTCTGAACCGTCGTTTCAGAAGTGCTTTGTTTAGTCGTCTTAGATCTAAAATGGGTCTGAGACCCCCGTCTTTTTTGGGTACCAGAAAATATCTGCTGTACATGCCCCCTTCGCTCTGAGCTTGTGATAGGGGTTCTATAGCCCCTTTGCTCAGTAACTTCGCTATTTCGGCCCGAAGTAGGTGTGCTACTTCCTTTTCACCGTAGTATCGATTCGCGCCGCTTTGCGTTGCGGGCGTCGACCGAACTGTAGCGAATAGCCTCTTTCTATAATGTCTAGCACCCACTTCGAAACCCCGGGTAGCCTTGCCCATGCGTTTGCACGAATGGCTAGGGGTTGAATGCGAAGCGCGCTCTGGTCGCTCAGCGACAGAGGGGCTTCAGTGTGCTGCAACATAAGCGTCGCGCTTATGACATTTGAGGCAGGGGGCGCGCTGATAACAGAACTGCATTAACTGCATTTGGTCAACCGAGAGGGGGAGGGCTGGGCGAGTCCCGTAAGACCTGTCATGTCTATGTGTGAATGTGGGCGTGGGATAGCGGGCACATTTACAACACTGAAAGCATTGTCTGCCTGAGCAGAGCGAATGCATGTTGGTTTCGTTTTACAGAAACCTTGAGACATGCAGAACGTAGTGTTTGTGGGCACTGGGCAGTGGGCACATTTACCACATTTAATGCGCAATCGATCTGGGTCGATTTCATGTGCGCGAGCCCTGTGCGACGGGCTGTGTTTCTGTGTAGGAATGAGCACTGGGCAGTGGGCATTTTGTCTACACTCATAACACCATCGGCCGTGGCCGGAACACCAGAAAATACACTCTATGGGATTTATCTGGGTAGCCGTAAAGCGGCGTTTGTGTGCAGGCAAGCGGGCTGTGTCGCCGACTTGTTTACTGCAGAATACACTGGAACAGTCGCATTTACTTGAACTGAACGAGCGAGAAGTTGCCATAGAAACAGAGAGCGTCAACATGCTGGCGTTTGTTTGCAGGTGTGCGTGTATTACAATAGGCTCGTCCACTGCAATATTGACATTTCCAGAGAAATGTGTGAGAATGGAGGTAGTGACGCACGGAAACCATAGAAACGGTGCTTGGGTGCAGGCGAGCGGGTTGTACAACGCGCTCGTTGGCTGCAAAATACACATCTGCAGTCGCCTTTTCAGGGAACTGACAGAGCGAGCATTGACGGCAACATTTTTTTTTTTTTTTTTTTGCCGGTAGACCTGGGATCAAACACGGGTCTCTCGCGTGAAAACCTGAGAATCTGCCACTGGGCCACAGGGGAAGACACAAAGGCATTTATATAGCGCGAGTATTATCAGAGAAACCTGTGTTTCTGTGTAGGAATGAGCACTGGGCAGTGGGCATTTTGTCTACACTCATAACACCATCGGCCGTGGCCGGAACACCAGAAAATACACTCTATGGGATTTATCTGGGTAGCCGTAAAGCGGCGTTTGTGTGCAGGCAAGCGGGCTCTGTCGCCGACTTGTTTACTGCAGAATACACTGGAACAGTCGCATTTACTGGAACTGAACGAGCGAGAAGTTGCCATAGAAACAGAGAGCGTCAACATGCTGGCGTTTGTTTGCAGGCGTGCGTGCATTACAACAGGCTCGCTCACTGCAGTATGACATTTCCAGTCGCCTGAACTTCAGAGGGGAATGAGAAATGTGTGAGAAATAGAATTCGGCCCGGCCGCAGCGGGACATTATCACTCTTTTCTCCTTTCGCCAGTGACGCACGGGAACCATAGAAACGGTGTTTGGGTGCAGGCGAGCGGGTTGTACAACGCGCTCGCTGGCTGCAAAATGCACATCTGCAGTCGCCTTTCAGGGAACTGACAGAGCGAAGCATTGGAGGCATAATTAATCTGCCGTTAGACCGAGATTCGAACACCGGTCTCTCGTGTGAAAAACCAAAGATTCCGCCACTGAGCCACAGGGGGGAACACAAAGGCTTTCAGATGCACGAGCATTTAAGAGCGTCAACATGTTTTCTTCGGCGTTTGCTTGCCGGCGCTGCAATATTTATATTTCCAGTCGCCTGATCAGGGAACTGAGAAATGTGTCAGAAAATTCAGGTCAGTCCAGCCTCGGCGGGACTAAAACACTATTTTCTCCTTTCGCTGGTGATTGACGCGTGAATGGGGCGCAGAGGCAGGGTAGCTTTCTTGTACGTAAAGAAAAACTAACCCCGACCGTCTGCTTCCAGCCTCCCCTGTGAACGGCGCATTTTGCGCGGCTCAAACAGAGGGAGAGAGAAAGCTAGCCCCGTGACCGTCCGCTCCTGACATCCCCTGTGAACGGCGCGGTTTGCGCGGCTCGAACAGAGGGAGAGCAGGTATCATCCTCCAAGCAGGCAAGGCAAGCGGGCGCACCGGCGAGCTTTGCGGGTTGGGGGGGAAAGGGGCGTCTTGAAAAAGACGCCCGGCTCTTTTAGTGCAATGAGAGTGTGTGTCGCGGGGCGAACACACACACATACACAAAACACAGTAACAGAGAAAAGGATATGTACGCCGGAAAGCGTCAGCAGGAACGGGCGACTGAAGGCGGCGAGTTGTCGACCGGCAGCTTCAGATGCAGATAAATCCCGCTGGGTGCTTGAGTCAGACGGCGCGGCTTCCTCTCAGGATCCAGCGAAGCGTAGCTCGCTGAAGAGATAAAAAACTGACCAAACCAGCCTCTCGGGGCCGTATTTATAGCCCTAGCCCCACCCGCTTTCGGCAGGACATGACGTATTGGGCGCGAAGCACCCTCATTGGTTCTGACGTCATGAGGGGCCTCTATCGATAGGCTGATGCAGTTGCCGCAGAGCAGCCTATGGGCGCGCGAGCTGTTTCGCCCATGTCTGCATGCTGCTGCAATGCGTTTTACATTATTGCAAAATTAAGGATAATTTTTGGCTTCAATATCTCGAGGAAAAGAGGTTTTCCCCTAGCGTAAGATATCTTACGCAAGTACGAGAGAACCTCTCGTAAGAGAACTAGAACATTCACACATATTTCAAAGCTGCAAACGCATTTCGGTGGTGTTTTGAAAGTAAATTCTTGTATTTACATTTTGAGAGTCAAAAAATTTTTACTGAACCTAAACAAGCAGTAATGCTGCAACCCCTCCTCCCTTTCCCTGATTGTTGTGCCTTCAAGCAGTTTGATTGGGAAGCTGTGCAGTTGAATGACCGTCAGCTTGTTCGTCCCTGGTTAAAGTACCCCAAGGTCTGACAAATAAAACAAACCCTTCTAAACTTCTCTAAAGCTGACATTTCAGCTACAAAACCTCCAACTCACTGATAATGAAAACAGAAGTGTACATCTGTGTTCTGTGTGCCTGTTTGGTAACACTCGAAGCAAAGAAGGTATGTAAAAAATATTAATACCATTAATCAGACACTCCTGAAAACATAGTTTTTGCATTTATTCAAAAAGTTACTGTTGTGTATGTCTTTCTTTTCTGAGATTTATGTATATTTAAAATGATTTGATGATGAAAATAAATAGTCACTGACCAGTAAGATATATTATTTAGCCTGTTCAACTAGTCTATATCTTGACTAACTTTTATTGAGGTTATGGGATCAAATGCCATCAGAATGTATATCTATTATATACATATATTCTTTTTTCCTCTAATCACTGTTATTAGTAGGCTACTAACTATTAATACTACTAATAATCCTATAATTTTACACAGAAATCAGACGGGAATGGGAATCCGAACGACTTCACATTTTTATCCTACAATAAAAAGGTTGGTTGATGCCTTAATTTAAAGCAAGCAATAGCGCTTTTGTGTCTAAGAACAAGTATTCCTAAATGCAGTGTGAAATGACAAAAGAATGATCATTCCCAAAAATATGCATTACTTTTGTATTATTTATGATGGAGACAATCGTAACTTTTAACATTCTACATGCTAGCACAGCTGCTGTTTAAAAGAATAAACCACATTTCTTGCCTCATTCATATCCACAGCAAGATTCTGAAGTGCAAGGTCCTTCAAGCAATGTCATTGTTAATGGAAGTAAATATGAGCAGGTAAGTGTCATTTTTGCTTTAAACAGACTTATATTTGAGGCAACAATGCTACTATACTGTAAATCTCACCAGTAAGACATAGAGTATTAAAGGCTTTCTGAATAAATTTCAATACTTTTTCATACTTTTAATATACAGTATGTGTTGATTTCCATCCATAACAGGCGACCAACCATACATCTTTAAATATAACCAACGTAAGTTTTTTGGAGAGGATCCTTTTGCCGAAACTTGCAGTGCCTTCATTTCTCATGAATGAAAATGTAGATTACTCATATATCTATCCTTTACACAAGACAGTTTTGTATCTTTCTAAATTGAAGCCTTGGGATATAAAGTTCTCCTTAAATCCAATTATTTTCCTTAGCGACATATCTTTCTAATTAAATTAGGTAGACTTTCTACTGTCATAATTTACTCAAAACTCATGTCATTCCCAACCCAATATTTTTTACATGGAACATAAAAGGAGATAGTTTGAAGGCTACATATTAGCTCACTCACATTCCACATACTGTAAAAAATAATAATAATAAAAAACAGCATATGAGTTTGAAACGACATGAGGATGAGTAAATGGTAACAAAAGGCTAACTATTACTATGATTACACATGCTTGTAGTTTGTTGTGAGAACTAACAGTGGGGGCGAGGGCTTTTTTCTTTTCTTTTTTTTCTTTTTTTTTTGAACAAGCATTTTTTTAAATATATAAAACAAAGAGGACTCTCAGTCTGTCAGCCTCTAGATGGAGTCACAAGGGAGTCACCGTGGGTCTCCGTTCTGTTAATGCAGTTCTGCCAGTTCATGTTAAATGCAGTAATTGTGGAATTACTCTGGAATGAGTCATATGTGTAAAGACTTCACTTTTTTTTCATCAGAATGAATGGCCACAAAACGAAACACAAGACATAGCTCAAGGGTAGCTCAAGATACTTAAATGGTATGCCACGTTTCATACTTACTAATGCATTATGTAATAGCTACATTAAAATGCATTGATTTTTGAATGTTGTTTGTGAAAAGTTGTTTTTAAATTGTTCAACTCTTTTTCTCCTCAGATAACAGACAAGTGATGTAAACTGGAAAACAACCAGTTTAACAATCAACCGCTATGAGATGACACTATAATGTTTGCTGAACTAATTACCTTTGTATTATAGAATATCACAAATGGAACAATACATGGAAAAAATTTACTGCAATTTATGACCTCACAGGTATAAGCGCTGAATTGATTTTTACAAATAAAAGACAGAATAAATGTAAACAACCTTGGTAGAAAAACAACGGTAGAAAAAAAACGTACTTGTGTAAATGGACAAGAAAAAAAGAAATTTAACTCATAACCGTAAAGACAATACTACAATGCTGCTCTACAGTACGTGCAAAACAAATGATTGAATGTATAGGATATATATGCTTATGTATGCTTATTAAACGTGTAATTGTCATTATTTGGTTCTAAAGTAAAAAATATATTTTAATTAAACTGTCCACTGGGTAAATTATTCCATGATTAAAACTGAACATGACATTACAACTCTAATTTTAATATCAAACTTTGATAATCTACTGATTGTTTGCTCTTAATAATCTGAAAAATACAGCCAACAAGACTACCAAATTACCCATGTTAAATGCCAAGAGAATCTGATTTATAATCTCTCAGAGATTTAAACCCTAAGACCAGATGTTATAAATAGAGAAATATCAAAACAAATAGTCTGTTTATAAATACATTTTACAGCATATTCAATATAGACCTATTGCTTCTCACATTCCTGTGTCTGTATTTGTCAAATGAATTCCTATATTGTCCAAAACTATATTCCATATATGACAGTCGAAAAAGGATTTGCACCTGTATGGTCTGTACAGTCATGGTTAAGATGGGATAACCAGACCAATCCAGCAGATATATTTCAGGGATTAATTTAACATGGCCCTAATCTAATTTGACCTGAGACAGAGGACCAATTGCCTGACTAGTCCATGCATACATTTTTTATTTAAATACATTATATTCATTTAAATTTATTTGGATTAAAGTTTTCAATTTTAAATATTTTAGTTATTTTTTGTACATTTGTAACAAATAAGCGATGTGTTGGTTAACCGCTGTAAGAACTGCAGCAAACACTGGACCACAACCTGCCCCTCAGGGCCTGGCCTGTCATTCAGGCACACACGCAGAGAAAAAGAAAGGAAGAAAGAGAGAGTGATGGGAGAAAAAGAGGGGGCTCCAGGAGGAGGTAGTGACGTATTCCCAGGCCACAGAATCTCCGCACCTCTCAGCAGCAAATAATGAGCTTAACCACACGGCCTCGGTGCAAAGGGGTCAGTCATTCGGATTATCACACTCGATTTTGACATCACAATCCTCCACGCCTCTCGGTTTTTTCTATTCTTTTTTGGAAACCTGACATTTTTATTTTACTTTCTTAGATTTGTGTCCTTGTTGGATGACCACTGATATATTAAGCTTTGGTCACAGGGTCAGACAGGACAGTCAGCACAAATATGGACTGTAGTTTACTCCAGCTAAGACGAAGGGTGTATACACATTGTTGAGTTTGAAGGCAGAGGCTAACTTTTAGAACAGGGATTCACCGTTGTTACCTTAGAAAACAAAACCCAATGCCACTGTCCAACAACAAGGTCGCTGATGATGGAACTTCAGCACAGCCACTGCAAGAAGGAAAAGCAATGGTGGACTCCCTCATCAAGGTGAGTTGATATTAAATGAACCAATAACTGATTAGAATCATTCGTCTAAACAAACCTCCATACTTGTCATTGAGTTTTGTGGTGATAAGAGTTTTTAACAATCAGGGCATCAATCATTATTATTTCCTAACAGGAAAGAAAGGTGAATAAATATATATAAATCTTTTTATTTATTTATATATGTTTTTTTTTTTTTACATATTTCCCTTAATAAGTGTTCTACAATATTAGAAGAAAGAATGAGGGGAGCGCATAAATGAGATAAATATGTCGACAATCATTTGTGGTTTATTTTCCATCATTTGTTTGTTGACATGATGACAAACTTCTTGCGGTTCGGATTGAAGATGTCGAAGCCTGTGCTTGTCCTCATTTCTCCTTATTTTCAGGCTGAACATGAAAGTATCTTATGATGGTGTATTCCTCGAGCCTTAGGGTGAAAAAGCACTATCTGTGAGTAGGGATGATGCACGCTCCACTGCTTGATTATCTTCAGTTTGAGCTAGTGGAGGCATGTGTCATTACTCTGACCATTGTGCCTATGAAGACCTGACGGTCAAAACGTTGCGCTTTCAATAAATAGTCGTTTGGAGCTGTTATATCCAGTGTGCACACTTCACATTTCTTTTTTCCTATATATGCTCTTACTAGCCCAGCAGAATTACCTGTTTTCTTTACTCTATTCTGCTGTCAGCAATGGTAGCATCTTCTGTTCATCTACTTGCTTTAAGAATCAATACATAAAGTAAATCTAATGCTCCCTTCAGACATGCAGATAGTACATCTTAAAGATGATCAGCATTTTAACTGATCAAATCATTGTACATATTTTCAAATCCAAGTGGCTATAGACAGCAACTAAAGCAAGATTCCAAAAGTTTCCAAAGCTTATCCTGAAATAGCTGTCTTATGACAAGCAGATTATCAGTAATGTTTGTCACTCATACTAATGCTAATCTATCTATAATGATGTTTGATAACCTGAACATTTATGTAACCTTATAAAACTTTCACAGCATCACCAGAATAAATTATATTAAATATATTTAAAGATGTTAAAGGATTGTATATGAATCACACTTTTAAAAAATGGCTTACAGTGTTTGGGGTCAATATGAGCCCCAATTGACTTTTCCTTAGTTAAAAAAATAAATCGAGTAAGCAACCTGCCATGTGCTTTAAAGAACTGTGAGATGTAGGTATTTATTTTGTCTGAACCTGGTCATTGAGGTATTGTATCATAATTATATTATTGATGTATAAAATACCCTAATTCAGAGCAGTTTGGATGATGTTACATAATTGATCTGTAATTCTGTATGAAATCCATTGTGCCATCAAACCTTTTCCGTTTTTAAACAGTTATTTATCTTATATCTTTATTGCATCATTAATACAAGATAACATGTCTAGATATTGAAGAATGCCAAAGGTAGATGTATTAAACTAAAGTTAAATTTCAAAACATCATAGTTGATCTGATCTGACTCAGGTGGTGGCATGTTATCGACACTTAGCCTCCTGTGTCGGTGGATGCATGGACAACTCCAGCCTACGACGTGATCTTCGGCAAACACGAGAGCGAGCCCAGACACTAGCGCTGTCCTGCCGAAACCACCTGACAGCTCGACTGAGGGATAAAACATTACCAGAGACTGAAAGGAAGGAAACAGAGCTGTTGTGGGTAGCGTTCTCCTCATGTCTGGAGCTCCTACATGCAGACATGTGCAAGGTTTTCACCATGGCCAAGCACTTTTCCCTGGCCAATAACAGTACCATGGTGCAAACAGGCATACAGGGTAGGCATGCATAACTGTAAGAAGTTTCATAACAGATTACTAATTATTTAAGAATAGAAGAAAAGCAACTTCTGTACATTCCTCAAACATATGAAGTGTAACCGTCATAGCCCGTTATTGGTCTGATAAACATGTAATTGCTTAAACAGGAGGGACAACAGAGGTGGCGGCTCGGGCCTTGAGCCTGCCCGACCTGCAGGAGGCAGGTGACGGTACCCAGACGTCCAGCGTGGAGGGTCAGGAGCAGAGTCAGCTGGAGCAAGAGATCGCACAGGTGGACCGCACACTGGAAGACATGGAGCTGAAAGTCAATGTTCTGCGCTGGACTGTGGAGGCACTGGGTCCTCAGTACGCTGACCCTGTTAGCACTGACAGCGCCTCACTAGCACTGCTGTCCATCGACGAAGAGGCAGCTCAAAGCTTCTGCAGTCGTAGCCAGATGTTCGCAGCAATGATGCTGAGCGGCGTGGCGATCTTTGCCGTGGTGCTATCAGTGTGTGTGGTGTTCCTGGTCTGAAGTCTTATCTCTTGTTTTGTGTAGGCTTTTTTTTCTTTTTCTGAGGTCTCTTCAGTTGTGATCGGCCAAACATCAACAGTCTGCACAGCACAATGTTAAAAATGAAACTGTCTGTGTACTTACTATCAACAATTTAACAGTTTCTTACTGTTTATCTCAACAGAGCCTATGAGTTCTGTTTTACAAGTCCAAAAACTTTGCCATTAATTTTGGGTGTATGATCATTTATAGCAAAAGAAAGCATGATGAATTAATTTGGGTCAACTTTCAATGCAGAATAGGAATTTGGGAAAGCAGTAAAATGGTAAAATCGGATTTTATATCCTACTTTCAGGACTTCTGTTTTGAGGTTTTGGTGTGTGTAAACACAAGTCCTGTTTATATAGCTCAAGTCCTGGGCTGGTTCATCATGCCATACCTTCAGAACCTTATTCTGTTTTAGTTTTTGACTATAATACAGTATCAACACTGACACAACACCTAATCCTGTAACTATTACTTGGCAAGTTTGTACTGGAGCCTACTCTTGAAACATTACTAAAATAATCTGGCTTTAATACGTTATGCACATATCTTTATCTTTGTGTGGAATTTAATTATTGATTTAGTTCGAATCAAATGTTTAGAAACCTGTTACACCAGCCAGAAACAATAGAATTGTTTGTTTTAAAATGTTAGTCAGCATATGATGCTCAGTCATTAGTTATAAACAAGTAGGCCTAGGGGTTAATCAATATAAAGCAAAGGTAACTTAGAAGTTTACAGAAAATATTGTAATTACCTCAAACTGAAAGTCACTTTTTCAAAGACATTTGACATTTTAAGACACTGTTTAAAATCCTTCTGTTTTCCATCATGCATTGTAATGTACTCACTTTCAAGTGTCTCACGAATATTAATTTTGTAAAAAATATTAATAAATTAGATTTTTAAAATTGAATGTTAGTTCCAGTATATGTGTTGTCAGACTCAGTCTGATATTCAGAGTCCGTCTCAACAGTTTCTCTCTCGCATTTTCCATATTGCTTGTAAAATCACAATAAATCAGGGGGTTAAACTGTAGTGTCCCACATTTTGGTAAAGGTGCTGCAATAAATGCAAGTGGAGGCTAAATAGGCTAATGAATAGAGAATAAAACCGGTCATACAATATTTATATATTTACCCCATGAGTAAACATTTTCTGGTTGCTAAGCAGTAAGCACCTCCCCTCGCTTACCATTTGTTAACGTTACGACGTGCTTACGTCTCGCTTTTAGAAGAACAGCATGTGTACGTGAAACGTCATTGTTTACGCACTGTTACAGGAAGCTTGACAGAGGTTGACGGATCTGTCAAACAAAAAGGAGAAAAGTTTGAAAACCTTTATATTTCTTATCGCAGTGCGGGAAAAACAGTGTCTTACTGACCCGGTTATGTAATTATTGTGAATTATTTCAGGAATTAAAAACGTTTTTTTCAAAGTATTGATTTTAGAAGACCAGGCTACAGAGGAGAAAAGCAAGATCATGCGGTCAAATCAGGTCCCGCGCCGCCGCGATCTCACAACATTTGAAAGTTTTCCACGGATTTAATATTAAAAAAAATAGGCTACAAAGTGCTCATTTTCAGGCTTCTGCAGAATGTGGTCTCCGCACAGCAGACATCTGATCTCTGCGATCAGAAGTGGATTTAGCAGGTCTGGCACGGAGTCTGTTCTGCTGTTGAGAGGTTCATGCATGTTGGTCAGAGGTGCGTATACTCTCGATGTTTGTACTGTAACAACGTTAAGTGATACACACACCACACGTCTAAGTTTGCAGAACGTTTACTGCTGTTGATAATGACCAGTTTTCTATGATTTGCATATCCTACGCTAATCGTCCCCATTGTCTTTGTTTCAGAGTTGAGCACCTCTGTTAAAACTCTACAGTATGACCTGAAAAAATCTGACATATCTAAGTCTGGCAATAGGAAGCTATTCTTTGACACTCATGCAATGGTCCGACTGCTTGAGGAAAGCGGTAAGATTGCTTTTCAGTGTTTCTAAAATGTTCTGGCAAAGTCTAGGTCAGTGATTCATCAAAATGATCTGTGTCCTTTCAGGTTTCATGACCCAGCAGGCGGAGGTCATTGTCAATATGATGGTGAAAACCACAAATTCAAACATGGACGTTACGTACGGTGACATGGCCACCAAGACACAGCAAGTGAGATTTCTATTATATTTTCATGCTGCTGTGATCACTTATTGATTTAGCTCATGTATTCAACTTTTGATAAGGTTTAAGTGATTGATTCATGGGAAAAGTTGGCAAACAATTACCAAAGTTGATCATGACATTATGTTTTTAATGTACACATAAAAAAAAAAGCCTGTTGTTGTCTATACAACTTCCCTCATAGCAGAGCCCAGGTCGAACAGGTCAGTTATTCTTCTTGACTATTTTTGTTTTACAGGAAATCATGTTACAGAAAGTCATGTCTCATATCACCGCTGTGAAAAAGGACATGATCATTCTTGAGAAGAGTGAATTCTCAGCATTATTGGCAGACAATGAGGTGAGACCTCATATCTATTATCAGACCATTTGTTATCTATTATCATCATCACCCACTCGATTTGTATACTTGCATTATTTGTAAGTTTGGGGTCAGTGATTTTTTTTTTTTAAATGTTTTTTGAAAGAAGTCTCTTATGCTCACCAAGTCTGCATTTATTTGATAAAAAAATACAGTAAAAACAGTAATGTGAAATATTATTACAAGCAGTGTTTCTATTTGAATATATTTTCAAATGTAATTTATTCCTTTGATGGCAAAGGTGAATTTTCAGCATCATTACTCCAGTCTTCAGCGTCACATGATCCTTCAGAAATCATTCTAATATGATGATTTGGTGCTCAAGAAACATTTCTTTCTATCAATGTTGAAGACGGTTGTGCTTTTTAATATTTTTGCGTAAATCTTGATAAAAAAAAATCAGGATTCTGTGATAAATAGAAAGTTCCAAAGAACAGCATTTATTTCAAATAGAAATCATTTGGAACATTATAAATGTCTTTTGATACATTTATTGTGTTCTTGCTGATTAATTATTAATTTCTTAAAAAAAAAAAACCTTACTGAACCTAAACTTTTGAACGTTAGTGTATATAAATAAATATAAATATTTCCTTATGCCGTCTGAATCTCTTGTCTCTGTAAATTCAAATACATAATGTAACAGTAGCTGTGAAATAAAAAGTGATGCCTTTTTTTTGAATAAGGTCATTATATGGTTTGCCTTGAATCCCTCAATTGGTACATCACCTAATAAAGAAGTATTATGTATCTTATTTCCTTTACAGAAAATCAAGGTTGAGCTATCACAGCTAAAGTTACAACTCACTGTAAGTTAATGGAAAAAAAACAACTTTTTGATAAAAAAAAAAAAAGGTTTTACTTTGCTATTCAGACCTTAAATACACAGCCCCTGACCATACAAAATACTGGGAACTCTAGTTATTATAGTTTTACATTTTGTTTTGTGCTGCAGGATGTGATACGCAAAAGGCGTGCAGATACCATTTTGGATTTGAACATAGAGAAAAGCCGTGTAAAGGAGATGGTAAGTACAGCAAGATCAAAGACTTAGTTTTTAGAGTTGTGTCGTTTTGAGCTGGAAGTTACATAATTATGCTTTAACTGAGATGTGTTTGCTCTTGGTCCAGACGGTAGACTTTGACAGAAAACTTATTGGGACCAGGAATGAATTGATGGAAATGGTGAGAAGTACAAGCATTTAGGACAATAATATCTTCTTGATTTTTTTTTTTTTATGAAACATTTTATAAAACTGGAGCTGCTTTCTTAGCATTCTGAGCAGGATCGGCATGTGACAGAGACCAACATGAAAATCGACACAGAAGTGGCTGGCCTGAAGACTATGCTGGAGGCACATAAACTAGATACTATCAAATATCTTGCAGGTAAAAGTGTCAAGATCACACATTTGCAATTTGAAAACAATTTGAAAAAGTTGTACATCTGTCGGACTAGTCATACAGGGTGTTTGCAGTCCTCAAGTTCATTTTTTTTTTTTCAAAAGTCTGGAATGAGGCTGAAACCTATTGTTGAGCTTATTTATTTTATGAAGGCCCAAAATTAGGCTGCAAGTAAAATACAAAAAAAGACTCGGCCAGTGGTGGACTGCTGCTGTAGCAGTCTGTATATTGTATGTTTATACTTTTTTTTGTTTACACACATTGTTTTTCCTCATTTTTCAAATACAATATGGAATATTTTGTTACTTTTCTTGATTGTACACTTGAATTATCAGTAAATTAAATTGATATATTAGTATATTGAGATTTAATATTTTGTATGACTACTTTGATGACTACTTGCTAGTGTTTAAAACATTTGCTTATTTGCAGATGTCTGAACTAATCCTAAACATAATTCATTGATCAGTACATTAAAAATCAAGTATTACTCAAGTGAAATTAAAAAAGGAGTACTTTTACTGAAGTGATGTCTTATTAGAATATCTGTGCTTTTACTCAAGTACTTGATTACTTTGTCCACCACTGGTCTCGGCAAAGATAGTGTGTTCATTAAGTTCCTTCTCAAGGACCTGCTGTACACACAGCTGCAGAATGTCCATGTTACATTAATCATACCGATAAAGAGGTCAAGATGAATTTTTTCAAGATGAGTTATTCAAATAACTGGTCAGTAAGAGACTTTTTCAGAATTAATTTTCATTCATGATTTATTTTTGTAATTCTTCTAGGTTCAGTATTCACGTGTCTCACAGTAGTACTTGGATTCTATCGGATATGGATGTGAACACCAGGAGACATTGTTCTTCCTAAAAAAAACTCTCTCATCAGCCTTTGGTCATAAGAAGAGCTGTGATATTCACGGTCATCCTCTAGGAGCAAATGTCCGTTCTTGCTTTATTAAGATATCAAGTTCTATTAGGAAAATCAATCATATTTACATATCTACATCAACAGTGCAACATCTTGCATTAGGATCATGAAGTTCAAGCTTATTTACACCAATGTCAACAGCTTGAATTAAGCCTAAGAAGCAGAAGTTGTCATAGTTGGGTAAACTTCTACAGCGGTGAAGGGGAGATGAGTGCAAATATATTTTTTTAATTGCTCCAATAGCAAAAGAAGAATCTGTAATAGAGCTTCCACGACTTTCCAAGAGGGAAAAATAAAGAGATTGATTACATTGGTCAGAAGAAAGATGTCAAATTTGCCATCACTCCCTCAACTGTTGTGTTAGAAACACCCTCACAGCAACGGTATTTTTATTTGTTTATTTTTTTGACTAGGTAATATAACAATATATAAAGTGTTATAAATGTGTATCAAATTTTTTTTATATGAAAAACTTTACTAGATTTGAGATGTTGATAACTGTGGAAACACAAAATCATCACAGTCTGAAAAAGGTCCATGCTAAAACAAGAAGGTGTTCAAGCAACTATAAATACACATTCACCTTCACAATTTACAAATTTGTAGCCGTTTTTAGAACAAACAGCAATTAACTTTGTATTCATATATGTTGTGTATGTTATGTTGTGTTGTCATTTTAAGTGTGATGAAATTATGCCGTTTAAATGCACTGCATATCTAAGCATCATCACACTGAATCTTCAGCACAGCTGTGTGTGACAAACAGCTGGATGATGTCATATAAAGTGCCTTGGGTAATTTTGGCAGTTGTGTAATGATTAAAGTAGCCTACATTACATGACTTTTGTCATATTTTGGATGGTTGGGATTGTTGCCAGAATAAATGAGTTTACAATACATAGATCATTTGACTAAAAGGTGAGGACTTAAACGCACACGAGATGTCCAAAAATTGCATTCATAATAATATGATTATGATTCAACGAAAGTCAAAGTGAATATGATGAATTCTGAATAATAAAAGTCTGGTCTTGAATTCTCTTTGTGTACCTGTTTTTTTAAGTCAAATATGAAAGTTGTCACCGTCACCGACCGTCTCTCCAGTACACTAGAAGGCAGTATGATGAAGATGAACTCGAGTCGCAGGCGCTGAACGATGAAGAAAAGAGTGCCGTGTTCCTCTCAACCTCACGTGGGAATTGACATGTAATGTGCATCTCTGTTTTGGTAGGTTACGTTTTGTTGTGATTTATTATATGTAATTTTGGTGGTCGCAAATTCAGTTAAATGAATTTATCCAGCGGTCAACTAGTTTTAGCCGCTTCAAGCAGTTTCTGTGGCAACTCCCAGCTGGTTCCAATGTGCAACGTATTAGTCTGTAGAGTTAGAATGATTCTGTTAACTGTAATCTAAACAAATCTTATCTTTAAGCGAGCGAGACATATCAGTTATATTTTAATAAACGTCGATATTCATTTATGAATGTCAGGTTCATCACAGTTCACCCAATAATTAAAATTCTGTCATTAATGACTGAAATCCGTAAGACTTTAGTTCATCTTCTGAACACAAATGATGATCTTTTTGATGGAATCTGAGAGCTTCCTGTCCCTCCATTGACAGCTACACAATTGACACTTTGACGCTTAAAAAGTTCATAAGGGATTGTAAAACTAATTCATATGAATTTAGCTATTTAGTCAAAATTTTCTGAAGAGACTATAGTCGCTTTTTTATAATGAACAGATTTAATTTAGGCTTTTATTCACATAAACATTCCTTAACTTGCACGTCATCCATAGTGGTAAACAGAAGCTCAAGCATGTTTGCTTGATGTGCGAGAACCAATGATGTTCATTCTCGTGTTACAAAGCCCGTTTGAGCCTACTTAGGTCTATGGTTTGAGCTTCCACAAGAACCAATGAGGTTTGTTCTCGCATCAAGCATGTTCGGTTGAGCTTCTGTTTATGTTCACTGATCAATTTTTATATGTGAATAATAGCCTAAATTAAATCTGTTCATCATAAAAAGTAATCATGTTTCTTCAGAAAATTTTGACTAAACCGCTCAATTCATATGGACTAGTTTTACGATCTCTTTATCAACTTTTTGAAGTGTCAAAGTAGTATCTATGGATCTCAGATTTCATCAAAAAGATATTCATTTGTGTTCCGACGATGAACGAAAGTCTTACGGGTTTGGAACGACAAGAGGATGAGTAATTAATGACAGAATTTTCGTTTTTAGGTCAACTATCCCTTTAAACCCCTTTATACTGGACCTTTAATGACAATCCTAAGCTACTTTTATGGTTGGATGAAACTTGAGTGAAATTTTAGATTGTGTGCTGTTGTGGGGAAGGGCAATTACTTTGCTGTGTTTGTTCTTTCCAGCATTACGCAGAATGTGATGCTGCTTAGTGCTTAATTATAACTCTCATTCTTTTCAGACCCAAAGTACATCACTATCTCCTGAGAGAAGATGACAGACGCTTTCAGTAGCAACAGTGAGGCAGTTCTTCAGCGCACTGTCAATGTGTCCACCATCACAAGCAGCCATGCTGGAAATTTGATGAAGCTGTATCAAATAGCTGAGACATGTGATTTTGTCACTAGTAATCAATTCACAAAGGCAAGACAACATCTTTCGAAATCATCTGTCATGTTTACTGAAACCATTTGTCCAGCTGATCTATTAAAGATATAAATATGTCCTGTTTTTATCACAGGTAGCCTTACAGTTTCCAGATGAACTACTTCCTGATGCCGTCCGGGTCTCTGCAGAAATAGAGAATGAAACCAAAGCCAAGACATACATTTTAGGAGATACATCCTATGGCAGGTAAGAACCCTGTTGTTTCATTTACATTACAAGAAAATCATATGTAATACCACAATGTAACCACTAAATACCTATATAGCCCTACATATTTTATATTTTTAAGACTTTTCTAATCATGTCCACATTTTTTGTGTACCGTATTTATATAGCACGTTTCATACCATTCTGATGAAACATAAATTGTAAAAATTCAAAATTATTACCAAAAGATATTGTATGGCTAATTCTGACTTCCAGACATGTTTATTTCCTTTTCAGCTGTTGTGTGGATGAGGTAGCAGCAGAACATGTTAAAGCAGACTGTATAGTGCATTATGGGCCATCTTGCCTCAGTCCATGCAGACGACTTCCTCTTCTGCATGTGTTTGGGAAAAGACCTATAGATGTCCAGCAGTGTGTTGCAGCCTTTAAAGAGCTTTACCCTGACCGCCAAAGTCATGTGATCATACTGTATGATGTCACCTATTCACATGCTATAGGTAATTGTTACTGTTCAATCTATGCACATGGGTGTCCAATCCTACTGCTGGGGGGCGAGTGTTGTTGTGCAGAGTTGAGCTCCAACGTTCCCCAACACACCTGCCTTGAAGTTTCTCGGTCTGTATCTGAAATTGTCCCCTATTCACTATTCCCTATCAGTCCACAAATATAGTACTCTTAAAAGAGTGAATAAAGTAAGCAACTTCAAGTGAATATTTTACATTTAATGGCTTTGACTGACAAAAAAGTTTTCAGTTGTGCATTATGGGATTAAATAATTGTACTTGATAATGTCTGCTATGGTTTCAGACACCACTACACCAATGGCTGTCCCATCAAATAGAGCTGCTTCAGGTGTGATTAATTTGGATTGGAGCTGAACTCTGTAGGTTTGTGGCCCTGCAGGAGCAGGACACCTCTGATTTAATACCATTGTGAATGTTATGTGTTAATTTATATCATCTCTCCTCAGGTGATCTCAGGACGCTTTTGTGTGATATCTACCCCAATGCTGCGGTATCTCTTCTAAAAACAGATTATTCCTGCGGTGCTGAACTGATACAGGACAGCTGTGTGAACAGTGATCACTTGAATTCACAGGATGATAGTGTCATTTTTAAATTCGGCAGACAGTTTAGTGTAAAAAAGGGACAGAGTGTTGATGATTGCAGCATGTTTTACATTGGCCAGGAAGGCCTGACTCTGACAAACTTCATGATGACCTGGAACCATTGTGCCTTCAGCTCATTTAATCCAGAAACGTGCACAGGACGAGTGGAATCAGTTCAAATCAACAAGGCACTGATGAAACGCTATTATGCCATTGAGCGGGCTAAAGATGCCAGTGTGGTGGGCATTTTGGTGGGCACCCTGGGTGTCGCTAAC